>NC_091434.1:99532109-99848507 GCF_964237555.1 Oryctolagus cuniculus
CTCACCACTGCTATTTAACATAGTTCTGGAAGTTTTAGCCAGAGCCATCAGACAAGAAAAAGAAATCAAAGGAATACAAATCAAGAAGGAAGAAGTCAAACTATCCCTCTTTGCAGACGATATGATTCTGTACTTAGAGGATCCAAAGAACTCTACTAAGAGACTATTGGAACTCATAGAGGAGTTTGGCAAAGTGGCAGGATATAAAATCAATGCACAAAAATCAACAGCCTTTGTATACACAAGCAATGCCATGACTGAGAAAGAGCTGCTAAGGTCAATCCCATTCACAATAGCTACAAAAACAATCAAATACCTTGGAATAAACTTAACCAAGGACGTTAAAGATCTCTACGATGAAAATTACAAAACCTTAAAGAAAGAAATAGAAGAGGATACCAAAAAATGGAAAAATCTTCCATGCTCATGGATTGGAAGAATCAACATCATCAAAATGTCCATTCTCCCAAAAGCAATTTATAGATTCAATGCAATCCCAATCAAGATACCAAAGACATTCTTCGCAGATCTAGAAAAAATGATGCTGAAATTCATATGGAGGCACAAGAGACCTCAAATAGCTAAAGCAATCTTGTACAACAAAAACAAAGCCGGAGGCATCACAATACCAGATTTCAGGACATACTACAGGGCAGTTATAATCAAAACAGCATGGTACTGGTACAGAAACAGATGGATAGACCAATGGAACAGAATTGAAACACCAGAAATCAACCCAAACATCTACAGCCAACTTATATTTGATCAAGGATCTAAAACTAATTCCTGGAGCAAGGACAGTCTATTCAATAAATGGTGCTGGGAAAACTGGATTTCCACGTGCAGAATCATGAAGCAAGGCCCCTACCTTACACCTTACACAAAAATCCACTCAACGTAGATTAAAGACCTAAATCTTCGTCCTGACACCATTAAGTTATTAGAGAACATTGGAGAAACCCTTCAAGATATTGGCACAGGCAAAGAATTTCTGGAAAAGACCCGGGAGGCACAGACAGTCAAAGCCAAAATCAACTATTGGGATTGCATCAAATTGAGAAGTTTCTGTACTGCAAAAGAAACAGTCAGGAGAGTGAAGAGACAACCGACAGAATGGGAAAAAATATTTGCAAACTCTGCAACAGATAAAGGGTTAATAACCAGAATCTACAAAGAGATCAAGAAACTCCACAAAAACAAAACCAACAACCCACTTAAGAGATGGGCCAAGGACTTCAATAGACATTTTTCAAAAGAGGAAATCCAAATGGCCAACAGGCACATGAAAAAATGTTCAAGGTCACTAGCAATCAGGGAAATGCAAATCAAAACCACAATGAGGTTTCACCTCACCCCGGTTAGAATGGCTCACATACAGAAATCTACCAACAACAGATGCTGGCGAGGATGTGGGGAAAAAGGGACACTAACCCACTGTTGGTGGGAATGCAAACTGGTCAAGCCACTATGGAAATCAGTCTGGAGATTCCTCAGAAACCTGAACATAACCCTACCATTCGACCCAGCCATCCCACTCCTTGGAATTTACCCAAAGGAGTTTAAATTGATAAACAAAAAAGCGGTCTGCACCCTAATGTTTATTGCAGCACAATTCACAATAGCCAAGACCTGGAACCAACCTAAATGCCCATCAACGGTAGACTGGATAAAGAAATTATGGGATATGTATTCTTTAGAGTACTATACCGCAGTAAGAAACAACGAAATCCAGTCCTTTGCAACAAAATGGAGGAATCTGTAACACATCATGCTGAGTGAAGTAAGCCAGTCCCAAAGGGACAAATACCATATGTTCTCCCTGATCGGTGACAACTGACTCAACACCAAAAAGGAAACCTCCTGAAGTGAAATGGACACTATGAGAAATGGTGACTTGATCAGGATAGCCCTGACTGCTAATGGACAACTTAATACATTATCCCTCATAGTATTTTTTTTTTGTCTGTTCTACTTAATATGACTGGTTTAATTCTGTAATTATCACACAGTTATTCTTAAGTGTTGAAAATTAACTGAAATGTGATCCCTGTTAAACATAAGAGTGGGAATAAGAGAGGGAAGAGATGTATAATTTGGGACATGCTCGGGCTGACTTGCCCCAATTGGTAGAGTTGGAAACATACCAGGGGATTCCAATTCAATCCCATCAAGGTGGCATGTGCCAATGCCATCTCACTACTCCAAGTGATCAATTTCAGTTCACAATTGATCATAATGAAAGGACTAAGAGTCAAAGGGAGCACATAAACAAGTCTAGTATCTGCTAACACCAACCGATAGAATAAATAAAGGGGAGAGTGATCCAACATGGGAAGTGAGATACTCAGCAGACTCATAGAATGGCAGATGTCCTAAATAGCACTCTGGCCTCAGAATCAGCCCTAAAGGCACTCGGATCTGGCTGAAAAGCCCATGAGAGTATTTCAGGCATGGAAAGCCAAGACACTCTGGCAAAAAGATCTCTGTGAGTGAGATCCCAGTGGAAAGAACAGGTCTTCAAAGAGGGAGGTGCCTTTCTCTGAAGGGAGGAGAGAACCTCCACTTTGACTATGACCGTGTCTAAACAAGATAAGAGTCGGAGAACTCAAGGGGCTTCCATAGCCTTGGAAACTCATAACTGGTGCATAGGGAGATTACTGATGCCATAGACAGGAGTGTCAATTGGTAAAGTCAACAACAGGAGTCACTGTGCACTTACTTCTCATGTAGGATCTCTGTCCTTAACGTGCTGTACACTGAGGCTTAATGCTATAATGAGTACTCAAACAGTATATCTCACTTTGTGTTTCTATGGGGGTGGAAACTATTGAAATCTTTACTTAATGTACACTAAACTGATCTTCTGTAAAAAAAAAAAAAAAAAAAGAAAGAAAGAAATTATCAATTCCCAACTTGACTCTCACTGGGATTAAACATGACAATAGGTCTGATCTGATTTCATCATCATTTAAAAAAAAATCATCTATTATTTTTCACTTTATGTTTCTGTGTGGGAGCAAACTGTTGAAATACTTACTTAAGGTATACTAAGCTGATCTTCTGTATATTACGATAATCGAAAATGAATCTTGATGTGAATGGAAGGGGAGAGGGAGTGGGAAAGGGGAGGGTTGTGGGTGGGAGGGACGGTATGGGGGGGGAAGCCATTGTAACCCATGAGTCGTACTTTGGAAATTTATATTCATTAAATAAAAGATAAAAAAAAAATAAAAGAGCTGATATTTAAATAAGAAATTCTAAGACCCCAAAATGAAATGTAGGTGGAAATCTGGGAAGGAAGCAAAGATCAGAGTTAGCTTTCACTGAAGAGTTTCTGCTAAATCCTAAGGATCTAGCACTTCAGCACTGATGGGATATGGAAAAAGCCAAGGACTGTCCAGGATACATTAGCTCAAAAGAAACCCCACATAATGTTGGCAACCAGAAAAAAATGTAGGAATCAACAAATGGGAGTAATTTCTCATTACATTTTGGCCCTTGAGCAGAATGATATACCACATTTTGTGATATTGATATGGTCTGAAAAACCTGATAACAAAAGGTTAAAGTGTTTTTGTCAGTGATCCTGATGAGAAACAAACATAAACAGACTTTGGAAAAACAAAGTTTAACCTAATTCTCAAAGAAATAAAAAAGCCCAGATAACAGATATTCAAGGTTAGCAATCACAAAACACACCAAGAAACAAGTTATTATGTGTGAAAATAGAAACAGAACTGTAAGTTCATTGTATATGTGGTATAAAATATAAAATATTTATGGGTTGTCAAGAATAGAAAAGTAGAGTATGTAGATTGGGTTCCTGAGCTTGAGAAAATGATTAGGACGAGCCTGTTTTATCACTGGAGCATCCATCAAAAAGACAAAAAAATCAAAACAAACAAAAAAAAACAAATACATGTGAAGGAGGAAGAGACGGGAAATGTGGAAAGGGAAATTGTTGAGCAGGGCTGTGACCTCAGGTAAAATTCCAGTCTTGGCTTAATCTACAGAGCAAATGGTTTTCTAAAGCATAAACTGCAGTGTGGAGTCTTCTCCTTTACTCTTTAAGGTGAGGGGTGAGTTTTTCATTCATTCATTCATTTATTTATTTGCCATAGTGCAGCCTGATCCAAGATTTGAGGCTTCAATATGCTGTCAACAGCCACCATACAGATCAGGGGAAGGGGCTCTAGATGGGGATCCAAAACATGCACTGCTAATATTTGAAACACCAGGAAGTTCAAATAGTCCAGAATGTCCATGAAATTCAGTGAATACAAATGAACTCAATCAAGCTTCTTTAGTCCAACTTTGAAATCTGTTTAATTTTTTTCAAAGGGTAGATTAAGTATCTGAAAAGTGAATTAGTAAACTAGAAAAAAGGATCTCAAGGAATAACAAAAAATGCTGTGAAAATTCAGAAATAAAAATATTAGGTTAAAGATATGAATAAGAATGTGAAAAAGACTAACATGGAGTTTCAAAAGGGAATGATGCATTGTTTTAAAAAACAATGTCTAAGAATAAAACTGACATCTTATGATTTGATTGTTTTTAGCGCTTATCTTTACTCCTGTGGAACAGTGATCTTTCTGCTTTTCACTTTCTGAACATTATAGTTAGTGGTGCGTTCACTCTGTGACCATAAAGTAAATTGAAATTGTATTATTGCAAAAATTAAAGGAAGGAAAGAGGAGGGAAGTATGGTTATCATCTTACAATTGCATCTATAAATACATAATATACTTTTACATAAATACAATTTTTAAAAGGGAATGACAGAGAAGAGATAATATTAGAATACCTTGGAATTTTATGGAATGCTTTCAGATCTTGGAAGTACAATAAATAAAAAATAGAAGAAGCAAAAGCCACCTAGACACATCATAACTAAATTGCAGATCAGTAATGACAAACAGCTCTTAAGCACAAAATTATAAAATGAGGCTGAAGGCTTAACAACAATGCACCTAAAGTACAATGACATGATATTTTCTAGTTTATAAGAATAACTGTCAATGTAGAATTTTATAATTGAAATTTCTTTTTAGGCTGATAGAATTTGCCACTGAAAGATCCTCATAATACATACATAATAATTACCATAAATTCTAAAGGTATCTCATTCATAAAAGGAATTCTGAGTTGCAAAGAGAAGTAATGAGCAAAGCTTGTAGTGTATGTGTATGTGTAATGTCTGGTTGTGTGTAGTAGTGTGAAATTGGACCAAAAGTTCCATATTTAGCAAGAACAGTGCACAAGTAGAGAAGAGGCATCTGATAAGGCATTGAACTTTAACTCCTCAGAGGAGGGAAAAAAAGGCTAATTTTAAAAAATAGCCAGTGAAATTCTTAAAGTAACAGTGAATAAATTTATAACTTTCACACAAGTTGAAAGAAAGATTGCATGCACACACACACACTCCTGAGATCCAAAAGGAGAATAAGAAAGAGAAACAAGTCATAAGAATCAGAAAGAAAATGAACATTGTTTTCAGATTTTTCTCTACATTAAAATAACTACAGATTAATGATTGCAATTAAAAAGCTAGAAAGATTTCTAAATATAAAAAAGTAAAACTGTATCAGATAGTTGCATCTGTATATAGTACCAATATTAAATTTTATAAGAGATAATGTGGAATAATAATGAAATTATAAGTACTTAGGGATATGTCAAACTATAAATGTTCAGGGCTTTAATGGAGAAAATAAAGCTTTCTGAAAAACATTAAAGAAGTCATAAATAAATTGAGATAAATGTCATGTTGTTAGGTAGGCAGCCTCAAACTAAAATGAGTCAATTCTTTTAAAATCTATCTAAATTTTAATTGCAATTCAATTGAAATCCCAGCAGGGGTTTTTATGGAATGCAATAGATTTATTCTAAATTTATTTAGATGTATTCTAAATGTATAAGACAAAATAAAGGGAGTTCAGAACAAACAAGGCAATCCTTACAAAAGAAGCTGTGAGATTTATTCTAGCAGATGTCAGACCCCATTATGTTATAGTAATTAAGGCAGCGTGCAATTGATGAATGATTAAGCAAATTAGCCAAAGGAAAAGTATGATAACCTATAAAGAAACCCATATCTATAGCTACTCTATATCCACATCTATATCTAATTATCCATCCATCCATCTAATTATCTAATGAGCACCTTTCTAAACTTTCCCTGAGATTGCCTGGAAACAAACTCATCTATATAGCTATAGATGTATATGGAAACATGGTTTTTGAGAAACAAGGAATTACAGATCATATAAATGATACTTTTGGAAAAAATGAAATCAAATTGCTACCTTATGCATTCAAAGTTACCTTTAGGTATATTAAAACAGAAATCGTGTATATGTGTGTGTGTGTATATATATATTTATATATATATGATTTTTTTCTAAATGCTTGTAAAACTTAGGATACTACACAGCAATGAAGCAAATGAAAAGCTACACTCAATAAATGGATAAATGTGGGGAGCAACTGGGAGCAACTCGGACTATACTAAGTTACTGGAATTAAGACTTATTCTATGCATCTGCTTGCCCACAATATGGCGCTGGGAGAGGAGGAAACAGCTTCTACACAGCTGCCTCCAGTTCAACCAATAACCTGCAGGAGCTGATCCTGATTGGAGGAGAGCAGCGTACTCGGCGTGTGGGTAGCAGAGTTGGGATTGGTGGAAGAGGACTATAAAGGAGGAGAGAGACAACATGCACCGGGAACATCTATCTGAAGGAACACCTGTGCAGCCCCCAAGAGAGCCGGCCGGCGGTGTGCCGCTCCCCCGCGGAAGTGGGGAAAGTGGCTAGGGGGAACCGCCCTTCCACGGAGGTGGAAGGGTCGGTAGCCAACCCAGGAAGAACCAGCAGCAAACCCGGGAAGGGCCAAGCAGACAAAAGAACAGCGCAGGGTCCTGTGTCGTTCCTCCACGAAGAGGAGGAGCAACAGATAAATCCTGAAAACATATACAAAAGCAGGAGCAGGATGTATACACTATATATTTATATGAGCTTCATACACAGGCAAAAAACATCCATATGTATATATTTTAAAGATTCACTTATTTATTTGAATGGCAGAGAGAAAGAGAGAGAGAGCAATCTTCCATTCACTGGTTTCAACAGCAACAGCTGGAGTTGGGCCGATCCAAAGCCTGGAGCCATGAGCCACTTCAAGGTCTCCTACATGGGTGCAGGGGCCCAAGTATTTGGGTCATCTTGTGCTGATTTTCCGGGTGCATTATTAGAGAAGTAGATTTTTGGAAGTGGAGCAACCAAAACTTGAAATGGTGCTGATATGGGATGCCAGCACTGCAGGTGACAGCTTATCCCGCTACACCACAGCGCTGGCTCCAACATCCATATATATTTTTAATTTGCAGTTTTCTCATTTATTTGAAAGGAAGGCAGAAGGAGAGGGTGAGAAAGAATTTCCATTGTCTGGTTTACTCCCTGAATGTGTCTAGCAGGCTGGGCTAGGCCAGGCTGAAGGAAGGAGCCCAGAACTCCACCCAGGTCTCCCATGTATGTGGCAGGGATACACGTGCTTGAACCTTCATCTGCTGCCTCCAGGGAGAGCATTAGCAGGAAGCTGGATGTGAAGGAAATTAAAACTTGAAACCAGGCGTTCCCGTCTTGGATGTGTGATTCACAGGTAGCATCTTAACAGCTGTGCAAATGCCTGCCCCAATATGCATGTATTTGGGTTACATGCATATAATGATATTGCAAAAGTTTTGTGGAAAATGGAATTAAAAGGTAAGATTATTCTGACATAGAATTTTTAAAGCCAGGCAGTTTTTCCATTATGTGCATTTCCATAAAATTTTGAAGGTCCCTCATATTCATTACTTTTTTTTAAAAAGTTCCAAAATGTTTAATTTTTTAAAAAGCTTCACTTATTTATTTGAAAGAGTTACAGAGAGAAGGAAATGCAGAGAGTGACAAAGAGAGGTCTTCCATCTGCTGGTTCACTCCCCAGTTGGCCACAAGGGCCAGAGATGTGCAGATCCGAAGCCAGGAACCAGGTGCTTCCTTTGGGTCTCCCTCGTGGGTGCAGGCGCCCAAGTACTTGGATCATCTTTTACTGCTGTCCCCAGATGCATGGCAGAGAGCTGCATCAGAAGAAAAGCAGCCAGGACTCGAAGATTCTGGCATTGCAGTAGTAACTTAACCCATAGCACCACAATGCTGGTCTCCTAATATAAGCTTAACTTTTGATTCCATAGTTCATAAACTTTTTGAAGTGCCCTCATAGGTGTAAAACTTAAAGAAGGGAATTGTTAACACAAAATTCAATTAAATGGTTATTCTGGATTTGGGAGGGAAGATGAAAACTATAAAAATGGAGTTATTGATGCTTTGTTTCTTTTTCAAGATTTATTTTATTTATTTGTAAGAGTTACAGAGAGGTAGAAAGAGAGAGGTCTTCCATCTGCTGGTTTATTCCCCAGATGGTCACCACAGCCAGAGCTGAGCTGATCTGAAGCCAGGAGCTTCTTCAGGGTCTCCCATGTGGGTGCAGGGGTCCAAGGACTTGGGCCATCCTCCTCTGCTTTCCCAGGTGCATTAGCAGGAGTCTGGATGGGAAGTGGAGCAGTTGGGACTCAAACCAGTGTCCATATGGGATGCCGGCACTGCAGGCCATGGCTTTAACTTGCTGCACCACAGTGCCTGCCCTGATGCTCTGTTTCTTAACCTATATGATGATCAAATGGTGCTGATTATGCACTGAATTATTTGCTTATTTGCATATAAATTATTTTAATATGATTTATATGAAATATAATATATAGTAACAAGTGCTTTCATTAACTTTCCCTCACTCAACCATCTAATTAGTATTCCAGGGTTTTTTTCCTCATAGTGTGGTTATAGTTATCTTTCACAAAATTTATAATTTGTAATTATAACTTACCTGAGTATTTATATGTTAAATATCTGTTTGTTCAACCCAGCTACACATTCTATGGGAACTGAAATCACATTATTTTGGTTAACCACCACATTGAAATATTCATTCTATATAAAGCCATGTGTCATTCAGTTTCAAGGCTTTGAGAACTATTCCATCTATGAAGCTGAATATGATCAAAATTCATAGAAATTTTGCTGAAGTAACCATGTATCCACCCAGTTAAATGAGTATCACATAAATAGCATAGCACAATACATAATACATAAGGAGTTAATTATCAGTAGTTACTGGTGTTGGTGTTGGAGTTTACATCTTTTTATTTGATTCGTCTGTTCAAAGTAGTTGTCCAAGTTAATTACATCCAAATTTGTGCAGTAAGGAGTAATAATGGTGTTGTAGTCACTCCTTCTTGCTTGTTGTGTATGCAAATGTAGAAAATTTTGTTAATTCATAAATAGCAGTTGTGGCATTGTGAACTGAGAACTACAGAAGTACAGTAGGATTGAGTGAAATTTTAATTTTCATAATGGATAAAAAAGTTCATAGATTTTGAATGACAGAGTAGAGAGATGGAGCACTTGTTTCCTAATTCTAATTCTTAATCACAAGTATCTCAACTTTGGAGACAAAACTCCAAACTCTTCTACGATAGGAAGTTCCCATTTTAAATAAAAAGATAAAAGATACTGTGATGAGATCAAAATAAAAGAATGCCTTGAAAAGTGTGGATTAAGGTTGAAGAGTGGTTAGGGAATTCAATTTAATACGTTTCAGCCAGTATTTCTTTAGTGAGATAAAATAATAAATATCAGAGCACAAATTTATGAAACTTGTTTTTGCTATAGATAGCAATTTTTATCAAATCTAAGGTGATACCTATTCATTTTGAGAAGCATGCTGATTTCAAAATGAATATGCACAAAGATGCCAGAGGCAATTCACTCCTCAGATGCCTGCTACAGCTGGAGCAGAGTCAGACAAAAACCAAGAGTGTGGAACTTAATCTGAATCTCCAATGTGGATGGCAGTGACCCAAATAGTTGAGTCTTTCTTGCTACCCAAAGTGCAAATTAGCATGAAGTGGGATCAGTAGTGGAGCTGGTACTTGGACCCAGGGACTGTAATATGGGATGCAAATGGTGAATTTACTGCTGTACCAAACATTGACCCCATACCATATTTTTCTGCACAGTGTATAATTACATGTAATCATTTTTATAATAATTTCAATAATTAAAAAATGAATACTGGAAAAATAATAGCTTTTAGTATAATTTTCTAAGTTATTCTTGAAGACATTGCTATTTTGTTTGTGTACAGTCAAGTACAGAAGTGAGCAGAGTGACAAATTTATAAACATCATGAAAAGAATTGTAGAGAGGAACCGGAGCCACTCGAATGCCATTTGGTTCTCGTTTGTCACACTGTAGGGAAAAAGTAAAGCCACGATAATGTTAGTATTATTCATAAACTGGAAATCCCCATTCAAGACAAACTTAAACAAAGCATCCATGCTGATTTTCCTCAAAATATATAGATATTTTTCCTACTTTAAGTAAAAATCTGAAACTCCTTAATAAAAATAACAAAGGATTAGTACCTAAATATTCAAAGTACTTTTGTAAAGTTTACTTTGCAGTTATATTTTTAAGTATCCATTAGGTCATAGGCATGTATATTCTTCAAAATGTTCATGGTAAAATGACATTGAAAGATGTTTACTTTGTTAAATTATTTTTGAAATCCATTCATAATTATTTCATAATTATTTTCCATGAACTTTGGGAATATTCTTCATATACCTTTTTTTAATAAAAGGATTTATTTATTTGAAATTCAGAGTTAAAGAAGGAAAGAGAGAGAGAGAGATCTTCCATCTGCTGATTCACTCCACAAATGTCAGGAAACAAGAGCTTTATCGGGGTCTCCCACATGGAAGGTAGGGGCCCAAACACATGGGCAATCTTCCACTGCTTTTCCCATTCCATTAGCAGGGAGCTGGATTAGAAGTGGAAGCATCAACTGGTGCTGAAAGGGGATGCCAGTGTCCCAGGTGGCGGCTGTACCTGCTAAGCCACAATGTAGCTTTGCTAATATATATTTTTTATGAGGAAATTGTGGAGGGACTGGAACTCTTGGAAAAATGTATTTGAATGAGAATTTCATTGAGATTTGGAGAGTTTTAGAAAATTATCCTTAAATTTCATCATCTAATTCTTTATCTTCCAGCTAAGGAGTTGGCTATGTCTCTGGGAATGCTGGTAGTTTTCAAAGCAAGCCTAGATGATGTCTCCAGTAGTGATGATAAATCACTACTTTTAACTTAAGAGATATCTGCTATTAGCTGAAAAACATGGTAATGATTTATATGTTTAATTTGAACATATTTATGATTTAATTTGAAATCAGACAGACAGGGATCTTCTATCCACAGGTGTACTTCCCAAATGCCTTCAATATCCAGGCATAGGCTAGCCTGAATCTAGGAGCCCAGAACTCAGTCTGGGTCTTCCACTTGAGTGGCAGGGATCCAGGTAGTTTAGCCATTATCTGTGGTCTACCAGGTGCCCATTATCTGGAATCTGAACCAGAAGTAGAGCAGCTGGAAATTCCATCAGGCACTCCAACAGGCTGTGGGTATTCCAAGTGGCAAAGTAACTGTGGCCACAAACACCCATTCCTAACATTTATTTATTTAAGAGGAGGGCAGACAGAGAGGACAACTTCTATATGCTGCTTCACTACCTAAATGCCAACAACAGCTCTGAGATGGACACCAATACTGGGAGACTGAAATTCGGTCCAGATCTCCCATATCAGTGGTAGGGAACTAACTTCCAAGAGGGCTGAATAGAAGTGTCTTGCATCACCTCTGTCACTGAGAAGAAACTGGGTAACAAGGAGACGGACTGGAGAGAACTTCAGGAAAGGAGGGACAGCAACTCTAACTGGCACAGAGACTCAGAATTCAACACACAGGGAGAAACCAAGTGCACTGCAACTTCTCCATGGCTCCCTGGCTGGAGGGACACCACATTGCCATGAAAAGGAAAACAGAAAAGCACATTGACCTCTGTTAGCATTATAGGCCAGCAGCTTGAACAACAGGAGACTTGCACAGTCCTCTCAGGCTTTAAACATCTGGAAAGCTGACGAGGGTCTCTTTCACTCACATACAACTCAACAAGCAAAGATCACTTTGTCTCTGTCAAGCTCCAGAATCTATGTAACTGCATCACAGCCACTGCTAGACTCCATTCTGTCTTAGGGGTCAGTAGATAGATAGCTCCTACTGCCACGGGAAGCCCCTGAAAATACCACATCTCACAGGATGCAGAGGGGCCTATTTCTGGCCCTTTCACTGTGCAAAAGCCCTAGAAATATGCTTGCCAGCTCCATAGTATCTGGCTAAGTTACCTTCCTTATCTTAAGTCCAAGCACACATAGAAGCTGGTACATATGCACTTGTGGTACCTGAGGAAACCCCTTCCATATCTTGTACTCAGGTCATCAAGAGCCCTGGATCATAAGTCCCAGTGCCACCTTTGTTTGCCCTGTAGGACCTGGGGATGATTCCTCCTGCATCTTGTATCTACAAGGCTATATCTGTTAGTTCTAAGACCCAGCCTCACCCATACTCACTCCATGGGACCTAGGCAAAGTCTCCACTGCATCATACAACTCTAGGAGTATGACTGCCATGGCTATAATTTCTGGGTTCACCTACATTCACCTCATGGGATTCAGGGAAGGTCCTCTCTGGATCCTACAGTTCCAGGACTGCAGCTACTGGTGCATAACTCTCAGCAAAACTTGTACTTACCCCATGAGAAGTTTGGTAAGGTACCTACCATATCTTATAGCTCTTAGACTGTGACAGTTCTATAAGCCCCAGAGACACCTGTGATCACACTGTGGCAGCTGAGGAAGGCCTTATCTGCATTACGCTGCTCCAGGCCCATGGACTTCACTGCACAATTCCCAGGCCAGCACTTTGCCTGTGGCTTTTGGTGCTACAAACACTAGTGTCATCCATTCTCACCCACAAGGACCTTAGAAAGGTCCCATCCACATCCAATAATTTCAGGACCATGAGTAATGGTGCCACATAAACTGATATCACCCATGCTTGCCTGACAGGACCTGGGAACAGTACCATCTGTATCCTATAGCATCAGGAACATGGCTACTGCCATCACAAACTCTAGTGTGAGTGGACATAATTATTTACAGCCTGAGAACATCCATATTTGGAGGTTGCTGTCCACCGCAAAGTCAATAGCACTACTTCTATGTACTGCTGCAGTGTTGACAGTTGTGGCACTCATAGACACTACTAGCCTTGACTACAGCTGAAGAAGTCAGATACTACACAACTGACATTTCACCAAACAAAACGTCTTTGCTGTAGAAAGCTATTCTTTAAAGAAGAAACAACTTTTACAACAGATATGTAAACATCGGTGGAGGGACATTAGAAATTTGAAAAAGCAAGGAAGCATGAGACCTCCAAAGCAACTCAATACTACTTCAGAAACCAATTCTGATCTGAAAAATATGAAACCCCTACAACAGAATTAAAAGTAATCACCCTAATGAAATTCCGAGATGTAAGAGAATAAAAATACAGTTAAAATGAGAAAAACAATACATGATATGAATGAAAATCAATCTGAAATCTTGGAGCCAAACAGTTCAATGAAATAAAAAATACCATTGTGAGCTTCAACAACAGGATAGACCAAGCAGAAGAATTTCTGAATCTGAGTACAAGTCCTTTCAAATAACTCAGACAAAATATTTAGAACAGGATTAAAGAATGAAGAAAGCATATGAGACATATGGGGTCCTGTTGTGCAAGCCAACTGGAGGAAAAGAGGAGGAAGAGTAATTGAAATGCCTTTTAATGAAATAACTGAAAAAAATCTGCAGCAATGAAGGAGAGATGGACATCCAGATCAAGGAATGTCAAAGGACCCTGAACAGACTCTACTAACAAATATCTTCTCCAGCGTACATCAGACCAAACAAGTCACACAAAAGGAGAGTCCAAAACAGGGAAAACTGTGAGGTGTCACATAAAGGACAACTCATTTGACTAACATATTTTTCAGCAAAAAGCTGTAGGCCTGAATAAAATGGCATGATATATGTAAGGTCTTGAAATAAAAACAACTGCCAACTAAGAATACTGTAGCCATCTAGCCATCTAAGCTATCCTTTAGAAATGAATGAGAAATGAAGTTTTCCCAGAGAAACAAAAACAGAGGGAATTCATCATCACTACCAGATCCATCCCACCAGAAATGATTTTTTAATGTTTGCCTCTTTGTATTTTTTTAAAGGAATAACAAGATTGAGTGAGTGAGAGAGAGAGGCAGAGCAAGCAAGCTTTCATACACTAATTCACTCTGCAAATGGCTGCAACAGTGGGGACTGGACCAAGCCAAAGCCAGGAATTAGAAATCCATCTGGGTCTACCGCATGTGTAGCTCAGGCCCAAATCCTTGACTCATCACCAGCTGCCTCTCAGAGTGTGCAGAAGCCGGAAGGTGGATCACAGTGTTTTCCCTCATATATGGAAGCTAAAACAATCTATCTTAATGTAGAATAGGAGTACTAGAAACTGGGAGGTAGGAGGGGACAGAGGAAGTTTAGAACAAATACCAAACCCCTCTTGGCTATAAATAATGAGTTTTTAGTGGTTACAGAGCACTGTGGTGACTTTACTTCACAATAACCTATCATATATTTGCAGACAAGTAGAAGATAGGAGGGACAAGGCTCCAATCATAAAGTCATGACAAAAGGAGAAAACATGAATTACCCTGGCTTAATAAGCACAAGTGTGTCCAAATATCACACTGTATCCCATAAGTATGTACAATTATTAATAATAAAAGGCTCAAATATTTTGAAAAAACTACCAATTCTGAAGTATATCTTCAGATACTTTTTTGACGAAAGTGACAAGAGTGAAAATAAATTATTTCAAGCAAACAACTAACACTGATTTTTTCCACCCCCACACTAAATTGTTATGCTGTGTAATTTAATAATTACATATAGTAGTCTTCAGTAATTAAAACTAGTGAAATCATGTCCTAATTGACTTTGATAGTTTTTTTACCCAAAATAATTATAAAAAGAATAAGTTATATAAAATATTGCTTATAGCTGAAATTTGTGGTTTCTTCTGTTTTATCAGAAGTGGCAATTCTCTATGCCTTTCAGATAATACAGTGCTGAATG
Source organism: Oryctolagus cuniculus (assembly GCF_964237555.1). NCBI lineage: Eukaryota > Metazoa > Chordata > Mammalia > Lagomorpha > Leporidae > Oryctolagus > Oryctolagus cuniculus. Next base: position 99,547,287 of record NC_091434.1, read on the forward strand.
GTTAGCTGTCACTTAATTTGTCATAAATGGTTGATTAATATGAAATGGCATACAAAAATGAATAAACCAAGGAATCCAACTTTTGTTCAAATAATGCAGTTTACAGAGAATATCTGGAAGCCAAGCAAGAGATATACTTACAACTACTCCTCTTTTCTCTAGTTCTTGGAAAACATTTTTCTTTGGAACAGTGAATGTTAGTGTTAACTGGCAGCCACGGTCCTCTATTCGGGATGGAGTAATTATGTTCACAATTGATTCCTTGGTTTCTGCTTTGTCTTTGTGGTAGTACTGCTTGATCATATACTCCAGGTAACCAGTAAGCAAAATGGATTTTCTCCTTAATGCTTTCATAGTGGCTTTCTTAAAGATCTACAGGAGATTCAAAATGACAGTCATTGATTTACAAAGAAGCAAAAATTAAGTGTAAATCACATCCAAAAAAAGAAATACTAATTTTTTATCTTTCCAATAAACATTACATTTTAGTTACTTTTTTTTATAAAAACATGCTCTCTTTGAAAGGCCTTGCCATTAAAAATTGAAGACGAAATTTCCATGACAGAAAAGGTGTATACATATCATTTAAACAGTGATTGCAAAAGAAGAAAAGAATATCCTTTTCTTTCAGTTATTTGAAATTAGCTTAATCACCAAAGTATATCTGAATAAATGTATTTAAATTTCATAGAACTTAAAATTTTCTCCCAAAACAATTTTTTAAAATAATAATCAAGAAGATTTTTTCTATTCTGAAAGAAATTTTGTTTGGCCCACAAAATGCACAATATGAGCTAAACACATGGACATACGTGGAATGTACTATTTGCTCATATTATTGATAATTGTCTTACTGATTTCTATATCTCCCCTAGTATAACAGTAAACACACAAGTAAGTAAACAATAAAGGTAAGTTTTCTTAGCAAATATCTGAAAATGCTTTAATCATAATTGAAGCATTTGGGTTACCTTTCTATTTTTTTCTCTCTCTCTCTCACACACATGCACACACATTTCTATCTTTTATTCCCCTGCTAAACTCCAGCACTAGTATGAAATTATTGTCACTTGCTGCCTAGTCTAGTATTAACAGAATGACAAGGACATACAGTAACTGGTGCTGTAACATTAGGGATCAGAACAGACATGATTTTCTGGCTTATCTCTTAAGGTCAAATAGAGTTTAAAAATATATCCTATACATCAGAGCCAAACGAACTGCAAAAACAGAGCATGATACATGGGAGTGTCATTCAATGTCCCTTTTCTGTATCATGAATAAAGTTATCAAGAGTAAAAATAGGGTCACTTGGTGGTGTCTAGACTTCATCAAATATGAAGATAGGTATTTTTGTATGTTATAGGTGACATCTGTGGCAGGCATTCTAACAAGACTCAAGCATTCATGCATGGAGGCATGGATTTGGGTGGAAGAGAGGAGGGAAGAGGTATTGAAGGTAATGACCTCTGAGGAACAGAGGAGAAACACAGAGGATAGGTCGGCAGCTGTCTCTTTTTAGTGCCACCAGCAGACTACATTGAAGCCTGCAGTGGTATGAGCTGCAAGTTGAAGCTTTCAACGTTGTTTTCTGATGGCGCATGGGATCTCAGTGCCGACAATACCACTCCAGGTCTCGGGTGACCTGCGTGGCGTGGATTTTGGTAGGAGGCATTTCTTTGGTGCCTTATACAACACTAAAGTGAGTGGACTGCACACAATGAGGACTCAAGGAAACACAGCCAAGTTTTAGATCAAGGGCATTAAGGGCAAAGAATCAACAATTTGGTAGAGGGCAGTAGCAAGGACAGGCAAGGCACAACCTACATGTGGTTAGGCTCTGAGGTGTGCAAGATTCTCTCTAGAGGTCAAAAATATTTGAGGAAACTCTAATAAAGCTACAGAATTTTCTAGCTGTGCTGTGAATGTCATTGTATTCAGGTAGGGGCAATGTTCACAGTATTACTTTTAATGATAGTTCATTTGTATTAATAAGGGAATAAGACTTTGGGGGAATATTAAGTTGATGGTGTTTTAAAGGGGACTATGGGATTTCATTCTTAGAAAAGTCCCCTGATAGCTAGAAACCAATATTTTATAACAAATGGCCTCAATTTTAATATACTGTGGAATGTTGTTACTCTTTAATAAGAAAATAAGTTTAAAAATCAAACTAGTTTCCACATTACAACTCACAAGAAGGGCAATTGCATTCCCTGTCACTTTTAAATATTTCTCACAGATTATAAAAATCTATAATAAGACCTCGTGTAAACATATTTAGAGGGGCTAATAAGGGTTAACAGAAATATAATAAATACCCTCAGTTTTTGCTTCTCTTTATTTTTATGCTTCTATTATATACAAAAATATTTTTTAAATTAGCAAAAAGTAGAAAATGTAGTTTGGTAAGTATTTAACTTATAACAGAATTCTTGGCAAGCTTTCAACCAGTTGGGCTATCTTTTCTAAATACAGTATGCTACTTTCCACATTTTTCTTTTAAATTCTTAGAATTGGCTCCTGAATAACTTTGTTATGAAACACATAGTGTGTTTCTTCTGAGTCTTTGGACTTGCCATATATTTTAATTGAATGGTCTAACTTCGTATTTTAAAGTGACTTATTTCATTATGAATTCATATACTGAAAAGATCTAAAAATGATCTATTTATTATTTTACACAAATATGAACCTGCAAAATACAGGAACATGTCACACACGTAATGGGAAGACGGGGGGAAGTTATGAGGTTATCTGATCAAAACATCATTTTCAAACTGAGGCACAGTTGCTGCTTGTGTAAGGTCACACTTCATGTCCGAGGAAGGCTCCCAAGCCTGGATGCCAGCCTGGGTCTCAGCCCAGTGCTCCTTTCCGTGATCCATATGATTTTTAATTTACCGTGTAATTATTAATGTCCAAGAATATACAGAAAAAGATAATTTGAACCTGATTGTAAGGTGCTGTTTTAATAGTCCCAATCTATTATATGCATCCATGATTGTAGTCATATTAATATCTTTCAAAATATCACTGTGCTGAAAATCTGAGGTCATACTCATGTACAACTGATTCCCAAGTGTAGGCTCTCTGCCCCAATTGAATATTTTTCAAAAGGAGGCAGCTGGATTCAGGCATTTATTTCTTTTACTCAGATTTCAACCACCTATTTCCAACCATACAGTAACAGTTGGAAACACACAAGCTAAATACTAACGTGGTGAATTCGCCTTAGGCTTACTCACCTGACAAATTCTAAAATGTCTAAGAAAGTTGGAAATTTTATAAGAATGGGAAACAAAGGTACTGCTTTGAAATTAGAAAAAAAGGTTTAATTTATAATCAGAAGGATAAATTTTAAACATTTCCACCAACATAAGACTTGGTTAACAGAATACAAACTTGTTCTGTCCACAGCCTCAGCAGTAAATGACAGGTGGTGCTATAGTAGTATTTATGTGATAAGGAGCTCCAGATGTATAGATTCTTCATTTGGGAGCTTTTAGATTCATTTTGTTAGATTTAAGTTTAGCTATCAAAAGGGAAAAAATAAGTCTTTCCTCAGATTTTGAGATTAAAACCTTATAGAAGTGACTCTAATGCAGTAGTTTAGGCTAATACTGGCAAGAAAAATAAGGATCTTCCTCCGTTCCTTAGCAGAGGAGGTAAATAGTGCTAGGCCACTGCAGAAAGCATAAAGAAATGAGTGTCTGCAAAGATAAGGAAAATAAGAGGAAATAGCTGTAAGTACCAGTTCTTCCTGAGATATGTCCTGGTACTTTTATGTTCTAACGCATCTTTGCCCTGGTATTATTATGCAAAGTTAGCCAAAACTTTCTCTTGGTTTATGACGTTCAAACAGACTGTTTCTATGAGTGGATGTTATAAAAGCAACTCAAATAGCATTTTCAAATTTACTAAGGAATGTTTAAAAAAATAAAAATAAAAACTTCCAGAAAATGTCTTACTGATTGTTACTGGGTGTCAAAAATCTGTCAAAAAGTAAAAACAGCACACACTCCATCTAGTGGTCAACCTGAGTAAGTCATCTTTAAACTGGGATGAAATGAAATGATTACCACCATACAGCAAGAAGATTCACATAAATAGAGGAACTTGACACTGCCATCCAGTGGACAGAATGAGAAACTGCTTTATATGTTCACAAAATTATAAAATTCTAGAATTTAGATTTTGAAGAGATTTGGAAGTTTTTATAGAGACACTCACTTGATATTGATATCCATAATAAAAAGATTTCCTAAAATACAATAAAGTAGTTGATTTTAGGAGGCATTAAGGAAAAGATTCAACCTCCTATTTTAAATAGCCACATATTTAAAACTTTTGTTAGAATATATTTATTCAAAACATATTTTACTAATATGTATATAAAATATGTTTAATAAATGTATCAGTATAATCAATCAAATAATATATAATTATTAATAGTATTTACTTGAGTGAATTTAACCCTAAATAATAGTCTTTAGAGAATCATAGTTTGCTTTGCTAAATATGAGTATCTATTTGTTTTTATTTATAACTCTATATATGGGTGCACGTGTATATAACCATCTTAATTCATTACATGGATATTAACTTCAGGTGAGTATAAATCTAAGTAAAAATATGAGTGATCTAAAGGGAAATATTGAGTGAATAATAGTAGAGATTCTATGTGGAAATAACAGCAGAAAAGAAGCCATAGTACAAAAATGAAAAAAGAAAAAACCCTGTCTCATGAGGCAACTTAACTCAGTCTTTGGTTTACCCTGATGATGCCTTGAAGTAAGTCTACCTATAGCTTTGCCACATGGTATTTTGTCAGTTCATGGACACACAGCACTGGAAGAAAGTCAGGCGCCAGGAATCACAACAATGTATAAGGTACAATATTTTCTCACTAGGTACATGTTGAGTAAGTAAATTACTGAAGAACTACATATGACATGCTTATTTTGTTTATAGAGAGATCAAGAAAAGGTGAAACAACTTACTTGGGTCCATATAGATCCCAAGGGAACAAAACACTTGTGTCTCCAGATCAATTCCCTTCAATATTTACTGTGTGCCAACAATGTGCCACAAGTAGTGTGTTAGGAACTGAAACTAAGAAATGAATGTGACAGTCACCACTGGTCACTGGCTTGAGCAGGAGTGCTGCCTTTTGTCCACTGTTCATGCACAATGAATATTTAAATCTTCCAGCCAGCAGAGGAAGTACAACTTGTCAGGTGAAGGGTGTAGGAAGGCTGAAGTGTCAATCACTCACCTCTAAACTAGCATGCAAGGAACAGACCAACAGAATGGGAGGGTTAGAAATTCGGAATCCAGTGACTCCAGGGATTAACTGAAGTTCTGAAAAATTAATATCATGTCACTTTTGTAGAATGTTTTCATATGTATAAATACAGTAAAAATAGTAGAGCAAGAATTTAAAACTTTTTAAAAATTCCTACATGGGATTTCTGAAATAATTAAAAGACATTTGATGAAGCTAAAATACTAGAATATTTCACCTCACTACCTTCCTGGCAGGCTACTGAATATTAGAAGCCTTAGACACAAAATAAAAATGGCCATTTCTAGAAGTTTTCCAGAACCCCTCCCTCTTCCTTCCTGTTCCCAAGCTAACATTCCTCGAGCTGCCCTGGAATTGGCTTTTCTGTTATGAAACAATGTCAATGAGACAGAATGATTTGCATGACACAGAATTGTAAGGTTATCCCAAAGTGGAGTGATCCAGGAAGGTGATTTTCAGTACTAGGGCTATTAGGGCAATAGACTTCTCTTGGGAAAAACAGGGCATGGGTATGCTAATATTTTTTTAAAAAAAGATTTAAGATATGACTTAATAAAAAGGTAAGTTGGTAGCAGCCTTTATTCTGAAAGGCATTAGCTGGATTGAATTAGAGCAAGTTAAATCCAAGAGGCCTAAATTGGTAAGACAGGTTTGAGATCAAGTTAAAATTACAACTGATGGAAAGAATCATGGGTCTTTAGATGGTCATCTGATCCAGTCATGCTGAGGCATACAGATCAAAGTAGATCTATCTGTTTTTTAAAATAAGGTTTAGATGGAACATGGTCAAAGTTAATTCATGTTTGCACCTTTATGGCTGCGTAAGCACAACAATGACAGAGCCCAATATTTGCCCCCAGCAGAGTAGAAGATCTGTCTCTCTTTCTAATTCTGTCAAATTCATTAATCTTTTTTAAAACAATTTATATCAACATCCTAAGTTTTCTATTTCTGATTTAATTTGTTTATTTACAGAGAAGAAAACTCTGCTGAAAGAATTTAAATAATTGGCATAATTTCAAAGATAATTACTGTAGCAGCCAAAATAAAAGATAAGTTTCCTGATTAGAATAATCCCTCTTGGTCCTTTGTAACTTGGTATTTGCAAATTCAGATGTACATAAAATATCTTAGGTTGGAAGCAACCTGAAGGATCAAGAGTATAATGAGCTTTCAAAACACTGAGGCTGCTTTCTGTACCCTGTGTGACTGAGTAGGGTTGTTTGGGAAGAAGAAGTAGGACAGCATGTGAGCTCAATCCATGGGATGGTTTCGTTTCCACCCACTTGGGTTTAACGGCTCACAGGTTTAACTGCCACTCAGGTATGTGGCAAAAGCCACAAAAGAGGGTATTTAGGCAAAAAAAAAAAAAAAAAAAAAAGTAATAAACATCAAAGCACTGCTACATGCTACTTGCTTTACAGTTTTGAACTTGGCTTACTATTAAAACAAACCCTGAACTAATATCATTCATATAAGAAATGTGAGAAAGAAAAATAATGAGCCAAGATAAGATAGCTTGTACCAGATCACAAAACAATTAAGCACCAGAAAGGTCTGACCTTATGTCTCTCTGGGTCAAACCTCAAGCACCAAATTCCCCAGGCCTCACTGTCTGATGCTTAGGGCCCTCCATGTTGAGGGGCTCTGACCAAGCCACACAGGCTGTACATTAGATTTCATTTCCTTTTATCTCCCTACAAAGGGATAGACCAGAATCATGCTAAAATCTATAAACACTTGTCTTACATGCTGGAAATGTCATTTCTTATTTTAAGAGTTTTCAGTGACATTTCCAAAGTGTAATCTCCATGGGGCATGTATATTACATATAACACAAGGACAGATGAAAATTGAAATAACTCAAAAATAAATAGACTTACGAAGTACATTTGAATATACTTACTGTTATCCATTTCAAATCTGGTGCTGAGTTCATGGCCGAACCACCCCACTAGTCTAAAAGATAAATAGCAACATTAATTATTTTTGTTTAAAAAAGTAACCACAATTAATTTTGGAGTCTGGGACGTGCACATTAACACTATTTGTGATTTTTTTTTTTAAATTATTTTCATTTGTATAAAAGGCAGATATCTTCTACAATCTGGTTCATTCCCTAAGTGTCCAAGACATTCAGGGTTGGGCCAGAGGGAAGCCAGGAGGTCAGAACTAAATATTTGTCTCCCACAGAGATGGCAGGGATCTGATTACTCAGGCCATAATCTGCTTCTTCCCAAGGTGCTCATTAATAGAATTCTGGAGCAGAAGTGGAGAAGCTGAGAAATGCCAGGTATATAGGACTTAAGATGATGTAAGATGAATGTTCCAAGTGGCATTGTAACCACTGCGCCAAACTCCCATCCTGTACTTAGGATTTGTCAAATACATAAGCAGATACATGTAGTATCATAAAGCAATTAATATATGTAACATTGTTGAGAATTATAATTTATTCACATTATCTTTTTCTTAATGAATAAAATAAAATCAATGTTTTCTAAATTTTAAATTAAGAGTTCAAAATATTAATGTTTTCACAATAAAAATTCTAAAGAGAAATGGTACCCCTAAATCCTAATTGTTTAAAATTTTTCAAATATTTCATAAATAAGTTATTTTATCTTAATAAAAATGCTAACCCAACACAAAATACAAAATATACAGGAAAAAATCACAATCACAAATGAATGCAGATTAATTTTATAAAATACAAAATGGTTTAGAGAAAGATAAATGTGATTTTCCTGATAATCAATTCTGATTAAATAGTTAGCTTTAGAGCAGTCAAAATAAAAACTCAAGGCACTTTTTTCTTTACTTGGCAAAATTATTTTAATTTTACAAAAAACGTATAGCTGAGGCCTGGCATTTTGGCACAGCAGGTAAAGTCATTGCTTGCAATGCCAGCATCATATATGGCCATGGGTTTGTGTCCCAGCTATTCCACTACTAATCCAGCTCCTTGCTAATGTGCCTGAAAAGGTAGCAGAAGATGGCCCAAGAGCTTGGTCCCCTGCTACCCACATGGAGACCTGGAAGAAGCTCCAGCCCTTATGGGAATGAACCAACAGGTAGAAGGGCACTCTTGCTTGCTCACTCTCTCTCTCTTTCCCTTTGTCTCTGTAGTTCTAGCAAGTAAATAAATCTTTAAAAAGTTATATAGATGAAATAATACATTTTTAAATAAAAGTATAGTCTATATTGATATTTTTAAGATTTGAAAGTATGGTATATAACAAATTGCATTAAATGAATATGCAAAAGATGAAAGAAATGAGTAAGAAAAATGGAACATAATTGTGATATCACAACAATGCAAAAATGAATAAAATATATTTATGTATTTATATAATTTTAAAATGAGAAATTTTTTCTAAGTATAAAAACAGAAGAAAAATATAAATGTAGTCAATAGATTCACATTAAAAATTCTCTATTGAAAATATTATCATTGCTTCTTGGCCTTTTGGCTGAGATCAAGTGTAGCATCTTCTTATCGGATAATAAATTATAACACAAATCAAAGATGAGGAAAGAGTGATACTTGACATTTTCACAGAAAATGGACAGTGCATCAAAACGCTCCACAACCGTAGAACTGGACAGGCAACTTATAAAAAAGAAACATTAAGTGTCTGTAAACAAAAATCAAAAGGAACACAAAAATCCTTTTATGTCACTATAAATAAAATAATGAAATAAAGAGATTATATTAACAACACAAAACAAATTGGTAAGTAATTTAAAAATTATAAAATCTATTTTCAATCATGAATTCAAAGTAAAAGAAAATGATCCTTTATCTAAAGATGAGAAACTTTTCTGGATGACAGCTTGAGAAGACATGTGGAAAATGTGCATACTTTTCTGTCCCAGAATTTTACCCATTCCAATTTATCCAAAGCCTATTTGGTGTGCATTAAGATTTGTACATTAGGGCAACTAGCACAACAGTTTTTACACCATTGAAGCTACATGTAATCTTGTGTTAGAGCATTGATCAATTACTCTACTTGCATATGATAGGATCTATACAGCCATTTTAAAAATCCTGTATAAAAGAATAAATGCTAAAACATAAAATGAAATTACAAAGTTCAGAGTGTGTTCCCAGTTTTAGAAAAATATGTATACATTTATAAAAGAACTATGGACAAAATGTTAACATTTTTAATTTATACTTCATTCATATCTGTGTTTTCCAGAACTTTCCAAACTATATGTACTATTTGGACATGATAAAAAAGTTCTCATTATAATTTAAGCTCCTATTCATTAGCCCAAATATAATTTCAAACTCATTTTATACATTTTGCAAATATACTTTTGTATGAATTACTCAAAAAAGTCTGATTAATTATATGAAATGATTAATCACTTTGGTTCATCACTTCAAAACATTAAATTCCTCCCATTAACTTCAAAGTTAAATTCCATAGTACATCAGCCCAATATACATTTCAAGTGTTACTTGTAACATCTTTCATTTCAAACCATTAATCCTCAAAAGCTAATACCTCTCTGTTTTTCCTCTATAGTGTTAAAACTACATAGAAGCAACATTCAAAGAATTAAAGAAAAAATTCAGAGAAGAATTCCAAAGGCTCAAATAATAGGATACCTAAGGAAATTCTAGCAAAAATATACTTTCTGAAGTGAAAACAAGGTGTTCAAATTGATTTCAAAAGCTACACCTTTGATACTACCGTTGGTGTGTAGAACAGGGGTAAGTAGATAATTTTTAGAGTGGCTTTTGGGTACAACTTAGTGCAGAAAAAGGGAAGAGGCATGTCCATATATAAAGAATCAAGAAGAGGGGCAGCATTGTGGTGTAGAGGGTTAAGCTGCTACCTACAGTGCTGACATCAAATATGGGTGCCAGTTTGAGTCTGGCTGTTCCACTTCCAATCCAGCTCCCTGCTAATGATCTGGGAAAGGCAGCAGAGGATGGCCCAAGCGTTTGGGTTCCTGCACCCACATGGAAGACCCAGCAGAAGCTCCTGGCTTCAGTCTGGCCTAGCTCTGGCCATTGCGGCCATCTGGGGAGTGAACCAGTGCATGGAAGACCTCTCTCTCTGTAACTTTGCCTTATAAGTAAATAAAAATAAATAATAAATAATAAGGAGAACTCTAGCTGGGTTTCCCAAGTGGTGGGCAGGGGCCAAAGCCCTTGGACCATCAAAGAATCTAGAGGAACTGGGGAGGGTGGGCATTTGCTGCAATTAAGATAGGACATGGAAATCCTGCATCTCATATGAAAGTTCCAGCTTCCTGTGAATGTGCATCCTGGGATTATAATCAACAGATTATAATTCAAGTCTATAGGTCCCTGCTAGAAACATGGGATTACTAGATTAAGATCTAGGCTCCTAGATTCAGACTGACTCAACATTGGCTGCTGTGGTCACTTGAAGAATGAAGCAGCCCATGGAAGATTTCTTTGTTTCTGTCTGTCTTTTTGCCTTTCAAATAAATTAAAATAAACATATAAATCTGTTTTAGAAAAAGAGTAATGGATGTAGTTAGCAAATGGTTTACTGAAAGCTCACTACCCTAACTTGTCCCCTTATTTCCTGCCTAGGTAACTCCCTAGAACTGCTGATCCAGGAAATTTAAATCATTCCATCACATGCAATGAAAAAACAGTGGGGCATAGCAGTGACCCAAGGATTCGAAATGAAAATTGTGTCAATGGCAAAATCTACTTGCAGATGAAAAACATGCAACAGGAAAAGTTTTCCAGAAAGTTGATAAAAAAAAAAAACTTACATGAGTAAACAAGTAATACAATCTTTAGGAAGTAATAATCCATATGACAGGAAAATACTGAGGAAAAATGTGGGGTAACATTGATACAGCTTGACAATAGGAAGTATGAAAATGAGCTTGCAGGAATCCAGGAAGAATTAGGAAAGAAAATCAAAACAAGTAAAAGAAAGATGGGTTAGAAAGAACAAGGAATAGAATACCTTGAAAAAGCAAGAGGGAGAGGATACACATGAGAAAAAAATTAAAGAATATAAACTATTTAAGTACTTCAGAGACAACATAATAAAAAATTAGTAAACAAGAAGTTCTATCATAATCATAATGATTTTCTCTAAGAAAGGCAAAATAAAAAGAATGTAAACAAATTCATTATTCATGAATTGAAAGATAGAAAGAGACAAACACAGAGACATTTTCCAACTGCTGGTTCACTTTCCAAATGCCCACTACCAGCTAGACCTGGGTCTGGCCAAAGCCTGGATCTAGGAACTTGACCCAGGTCTGTTATATGAGTGGCAGGGACTCAGCCACTTGAGCTATCACCTGCTGCCATCAATCTAGGTACTCATTAGTACCAAGCTAGAATTGGAAGCAGAGTTGAGATTTAAACCTAAGAACTCCAGTTTGGAATCAGGGTGCCCAAAGCAGCATCTTTTTTCTTTTTTTTTTTTTTTTTTTTTTTTTTTTTTTTTTTTTTTGACAGGCAGAGTGGACAGTGGGAGAGAGAGAGACAGAGAGAGAAAGGTCTTCCTTTTGCCGTTGGTTCACCCTCCAATGGCCGCCGCTGCAGCCGGCGCACCGCGCTGATCCGATGGCAGGAGCCAGGATCCAGGTGCTTTTCCTGGTCTCCCATGGGGTGCAGGGCCCAAGCACTTGGGCCATCCTCCACTGCACTCCCTGGCCATAGCAGAGAGCTGGCCTGGAAGAGGGGCAACCGGGACAGAATCCGGCGCCCTAACCGGGACTAGAACCCGGTGTGCCGGCGCCGCAAGGTGGAGGATTAGCCTATTGAGCCACGGCGCCGGCCCATCTTTTTTCTTAAAAAATCATTTATTTGTTTGAAAGTCAGATTTTTAGAGAGAGAGACAGACAGAGAAGTCTTTCATTTGCTAGTCCATTCCCCAAGTGGCCCCAACAGCCACGGCTGAGCCAGGCCAAAGCCAGGAATCAGGAACTTCATCTGAGTCTCCCAGGTAGGTGACCAGGGCCCAAGCACTTGGGCCATCTCCTGCTGCCCTCCCAGGGGGCTAGATTGGAAGTGGAGCTGTCAGGACCAGATCCAGTGCCCAAATGGGATGTCTGCATTGTAGGTGGCAGCCTTACCTGCTACGTCACAGTGCCTACCCCCACCAGGTGGTACCTTAACTGCTGTGCCAAACACTTTCCCCAGGAGAACATTTTTAAAGTTATAATTCAAGATAACTTGATTAAGTAAAACATGCTTTCAATCTACATTTTGAAACAAAATGTGTGAATGTATATAGGCTACTTGCAAGGCTGGCACCCCATATGGCAGTGGCAGTTCGAGTCCTGGCTGCTCTGCTTTGATCCAGCTTCCTGCTGATATGCCTGGGAAGGCAGTGGAATATAACCTAAGTACTTGGACCCCTGCTACTCATGTAGGAGACCAGGATGAAGTTTATTGCTCTTAGTTTTAGCATGGCCCCCATACCTGGCTGCTGTAGCCATTTAGGGGAAATGAACTAATGGATAGAAGATCCCTCCCTCCCCCTGTGGCTCTGTCATTAAAATAAATTTTTTTGCAAGAACAAACACATCTGTCAAAGCAGTAAATGTCATTGTGTTTAATTCATCTACTTGAAGTCAAAGTTATCACATTATACCACAAAGTAAAGGCAGGTGATTCAGAAATAGAACAAAGGGATGAGCAAAAGTATGAATTTAAAAAAGCAAAAGAAATATGTGGTCTTTATATTTGACAAGATAAAAATTAGACAGAATGGATTAAGTGATAAGATATTTGATAATGCTAATGATCATTCCCAAAAAGATACAACAGTTATGAATTTCTAGACATCAAATGATGGGGCAGCAACATTCATAAAGCAACATCACAGAAGGTGAAAAGGGAAGAAAATAAGGTTCTGTGGTAGAAGAATTTTATTAACTAAGTCCACATGATTCATCAAGTGACCAAAAAAAAAAAAACTAATTTAAAAGAATATAATTGATAAATATTTAATAGCTTATCCTAAAATAAAGATTACATTTCTAAAGAAAGACTCACAAAATATTGACATGAACTACAAAAAAGTGTGCGATTTCCAGAATGTGTATATATATTGCTGACTATACTAGCTAAAATGAATTTCATGAAAATGAGTAATTTATAAGAATATCAGAAAACAAAAAACCTGATTACTTGTCAAAGTATCTCAAATTACATTTAGAATAAAGAGGAATGCAAACTGAATTTGTAAAATTTTTCTAAAAAGCAATGACAATAAAAATACTATAAATCAACATTTTGGGGCTATTGCTAGAACAGTGCATACAGAATGATTCATGGTTTTAAATTTGAGACCAATAAAGAAAATTGAAAGAGCAAATAAATCAGCAGGATGGAGACAGTTGTAAAAGAACAAGAAATTAGTATAAAACAGTAAGATGAGTTAGTAAATAAATGCTGACATTAATAGGGAAAATAAGAATACAATATGAAATGATTGCTTTATTTAAAAACCTAAATGAAACGGGTAATTTTCTTTTTTTTAAAAGATTTTTATATATTTATTTGACAGGTAGACTTACAGACAGTGAGAGAGAGAAACAGAGAGAAAGGTCTTCCTTTTCCATTGGTTCACTCCCCAAATGGCCGCCACGGCGGGAACCATGCCAATCCGAAGCCAGGAGCCAGGTGCCTCCTCTTGGTCTCCCATGCGGGTACAGGGCCCAAGCACTTGGGCCATCCTCCACTGCCTTCCCAGGCCACAGCAGAGAGCTGGACTGGAAGAGGAGTAGCCAAGACTAGAACCTGGCGCCCATATGGGATGCTGGTGCCGCAGGTGGAGGATTAACCCAGTGAGCCATGGAGCCAGCCCCTGAAATGGGTAATTTTCTAAAAGAATGCTACTCATTCAAATCCCAGAAGTGAAGGAAAATCTTACCCAACAGATTATAATAGAAGAAAGAAAAATTCAAACACCTAAAGCTCATAAAAGATAGTGGTTTCACAGAAAAATCTCACCAAAATATTTCCATAGATAACTCCACTACTATTTATTCCAGAGTATAGGAAACAAAAACCAAATAATAAAGGAGTTATGAGAGAAATTATCATTTATTGATATCAATGTAAATTATTATTAAAGTATGTTAGAATTGCATACCAGAATATAGTCAATCTTAATACTAATACAAAAATTATAAATATTAGCAAACAATTCTAAAAGGACATTCAAGTAATAACACGTGAACATTAGGGTTCATTTCAGAAATGCAGGAATAACTACTAGCAAATTTACTAATGCAAGGCAACAATCTATTAAAAATGTCATTTGCAGCTTATACCACAAGGGATTAATCAATTTTTCTAGTATAAAAATATCTAAAGATCAATAAGGCAACAGTAACACCCAATATAAATGCCCAAGAGAGAAACCAATATGGCCAAATGGAGAGCTCCTGACCTGAATAGAGAAGAACCAGAGTAACAAAGGAAGAGCCATGTTTCCAGGAGACTGGCTGAGGAAAAAGTTAAGAATTGATGGGAACTTCAAACAGACCTCAGACTGCAAGCACCAGCAGAGATAGAGATAGAGGAACAAAGCTCATAGTAGCTCCTCTCCCAGCTCCCTGGCCGGAGATACTCCACCTAACAAAAGGTAGGTAAGTGTTTCCCAGTTTCATCCATTTTGTTGCAAACATCAGGATTCATATTTAGTGAAATAAGCCAGTCTCAAAATGACAAATAACATATGTTCTCCCTGATCTCTGGTAACTAATAGAGCATCCGAAAGGTAATCTATAGAAGTGAAATTAATACTTTAAGATACAATGACTGGGGCCTGTGCTGTGGTGTAGTGGGTAGAGCCGCCACCTTCAGTGTCGGCATCCTATATGGACGCCGGTTCGAGTCCCAGCTGCTCCACTTCCAATCCAGCCCTCTGCTATGGAATGGGAAAGCAGTAGAAGATGGCCCAAGTCCTTGGGTCCCTGCACCCACGTGGGAGACCCGGAAGGAGCTCCTGTCTCTTGGCTTCAGACAGGTGAAGCTCCAGCCTTTGCGGCCAATTGGGGAGTGAAACAACGGATAGAAGACCTCTCTCTCTCTCTTTCTCTGCCTTCTCTCTCTGTGTAACTCAGACTTTCAAATAAATAAATAAATCTTAAAAAAAAAAAAACAAAAAACAGATGAAATGACTTTAAACAGCCCTTGTCTCAACTGTTGAGGAACAATTTTTTTTTTTCCCCCACACAATTTGTTGAACACTTTACTTGGTATAATCATATATGCATAAAGTTAATTGAAAATAGATCTTAGTAAAAAATAAGAATGGGAATAGGAGAGGGAGGAGGAAGAGGGGTGGGAGTGTGTGGGGGAGGGTGGGTACCGTGGGAAGAATCACTATATTCCTAAAGTGTATTCATGAAAAGCATGAAGTTTGTATTCCCTAAATAAAAGGCTTCTGGGGGGAAAAAGGTAGGTGTAATGCTTAAGAACCCTGCCATCACTGCAGAGTGCTAGCCCTTCCTACAGAATCCCACAATCCACACTGTTTGAAGTCCAGTCTAGAGAGATGACTGTGCTCCAAGAGACTACTTTGTTCCAAAACAGGAACCCACATGGCCTCCCTCTGCCCCCAAACTCCAGCACTGAGCTACTGCAGGACAGCGGCTGTTAAACCCGCTCTCTCTCAGGGAACAGCAAGCTGTCCCATCTCTACCTGAAGAGCTCAGAGCCAGGGCACTGCCTCAGGGAGAGTGCAGGGCCCTCTGGTCCTGCACCCTTGAGATCACTGGTCACAAGCCCCTAAGCCATGTTCCTTCACTCTGTGCGATCTCGGGATGTTTTCCTCTGCTTTTCTGGGCTCAGTGCCAGCAACAGCCAATAAATTAGTCCAGAGAACCAGACCTGAAGAAGTCTCCTTCAGCGTCTTCTAGCACAGGATGCTGGGTGGAGAGAAATCAAGACCCAGTGTAACCCTTGCATGGTTTTTGAAACTGAGCAGTCCCTTCTGTGTCCTGAAGTTGTGAGATTGCACCTGCTGGTGCCATGATCTAGAAGTAACTTTTGCTCCCAGGTAGGGCTGGGAGAGCCCTACCTGCATTACTTTTCTTCAGGCTAGTGGCCATCAGTCCATAATTGCCAGCATACCCTGCACTTGAGCTTTGAGACTGAGGCAAGGACCACATTGCATCCTGCAGCTCTGGGACTATGGCTGCTGGTTCTCTAAGTCCTAGAGATACCTGCACTGCCCCTTTGGGTCATACAGAAGGCCTTACCTGCATTTCAGTTCTTCAGGTTGGCAACTTCTAGTACACAATCTCCAGTGTAACATGAAATCATTATGTAGGACCTGGGTAAGAAACCTTTTGAGTCTAGTAGCTCTGGGACTGTGATTGCTGGAATGATACTCTACAGTCACTTGAGTTCATCCCAAGGACCTGGATAAGGACCTCACCACAACCTACAGTTCTGAGTATGTGACTGCTTATTCTGTAAGTTCCAGGGACAACTGTGCTCACCTGGGGATCTGAGGAAGGCCCTATCTGTATCCCACTAATCCAGGCTTATACCAGGACATGCACAATCCTCCAGAATAACCTGTGATCAACAGTATAATGTGAATAGGGTACCCTCAGAGTCCTGCAGCTCTGAGCCTTGGACTTATAGAACTGTATTCCACAGAGTGATCTGAGTTCTTCCCATGGGGCCTGGTGAGGACCTTATCCGATCCATGCCTGCTAGCATGTAATTCTAGAATTACCTGTGCATATTTCAGACATGAGTAAAGTCTCCACAGCAAACTTTATTTCTTGGATTCACTATTGCCTCTACATGTCCTGGGAACACCTCTAATTGTTCTGTTGGACTTAGGCATGACATGATCTCCATTCCACTGCTGTATGCCCACAGTTGCTAGTGCACATTCACCAGCATAACCAAAAATTTTCCAGGGACCTGAACAATGTACCCTTCCTGCCTTGCAGTTCAAGACTCTGACTAATATTATATATTCTTCAGAGTAACAAGAAGGCAAACTTTGGAACCTAAGGAAGTGCCTACCTTCAATACACTGCTCCAGGCCCATGCCTACCTATGTACAATCCCCAAAATAACTTTCAATCACTCCATGAGATATGGGCTTGGCCTTTTCATATGAAAATATATCTTCCAGTGCTGGGATGAAGACTTTTGGGGCTATGGGTCCCAACATCATCCACACCCACATAGCAGGATCTGGGAAAGATCCCATCCATTACAGATGCGGGGCCACAGTTATTGGCAACACAAGCCCCAGCATCATTCAGGCTTCCCTGGTAGGGCAAGGGGACAGCATTCTCTTTGTCTCACAACACCAGGAACATAGCTGTAGCCATCAAAAACCCTACTGTGATTGAAATTCTCTGACAATGATTACAGTTGAAAAATCACTCCATTTATACTTCCGTGCTCTCCCACTGACACCCCACATCCCATCAGAACAAAAAAGTCTTTTCCAACCAAAGCATCTCCATAACTAGGAAGGGACTATTATAACAGATACACAGACATCAATGTAGGGACAACGGAAGTGTGAAGAATGAGGAAGAATTATATCTCCAACAAAAACATAATAGTTCTCCAGAAATAGACCCAGATTTGAAGGAAATATATAAAATGCCTGAAAAAGAATTCAAAATACTGACCCTAAGGAAACTCAGTGAGATGCAAGAATACAAACAATTCAAAGAATCATTGAAAACAATGCTTGATATAATGAGAAATTGAGCAATAAGATAGAAATCATTAAAAAGAACCAAAAATCTTGTAGCTGAAAATTTAAATAAATGAATAATAATACAATCAAGAGTTTCAACTACAGACTAGACCAAGTGTTCTTTTATGACAGAATAAAATGGCAAATGACCTGATTTGACACTTTCCCAAAGAAGAAACACTAATGGCAAACAAATACACCAGAAATGCACAACATCTCTTATCAGTAAATCAAAATCACCATGAGATAGCACCTCACCCTTGTTAACAATGGCTATTATAAAAAAGACAGTATGTAACAAATGCTGCTGAAATTACAAAGGAGGAACTGTTATACACTGGTTATGGGGCTGCAAATTAGTATAGCCACGATGGAAAATATTATGGAGAGTTCTTAAGAATCTAGAACTAGAACTGCATATGATCCAGTAATCCCACTACTGAGTATAATCTAAAAGAAATATTTGTATCAAAGAAACATGTGCCCCACCACGTTTATGGCAACACCTTTTACTCTATTCAAGGCATTACTTCAACCAGAGTGTGCATCATCAGATAGATGGATAAAGAAAATGTGGCATAGATACACAATGGAATACTATTCAGCCATAAAAATAATAAAAGTCTATCCATGCAGCAAAATGAATGGAACTGGAAGACATCAAGTTAAATGAAATAAACCAGACACAAAAACACTACAGGTTCTCCCTCATATGTGAGAGCTTGGAAAATCTTAATCTGAACACTGATGGTTATGCGATGTTGGGAAGAATGGGAGGGATAGAGTAATTCTGGATAATGGGTAGCACATTAGAGCCAGCTTGAAGTGATGTGTTCATAGTGTTACACAGCATAGTGAGGAGTCTGTCATTAATGATAACCTAGTATTGATTGCATGGCATCTCTATGTCTCCAATCATAAAGTAATATCAAAGAGGGGGAAATATTGTTACCCTCTTTTGATCAGTACTAAGTGTATACATATATTGACCTCTCACAATGTAGCCCATAAATATGTACAGTTATAGTTTATACATTTTTGAAAAATAAAATGCCCAAGAGATATGAATTCAGAAAAGAAAATATGGTTCCTAAAAGTTAAAAATAAGCTCTCCATTTGTTAATGATAAAAGTGAAAATTAAAATTACATCAAGAAACCATTGTTCACCTCTCGAATTCTCAAAAGTTCAGGTTTTTCTATGTACTACTCTATTGGTATGATTGTAAGATAATCCTCACATATTATTGTAGAAATAGGCAATAATTTGATACACCCCTGTTAAGGACAAATGATTAACAGTGACAGAAATTACAAATACTTATACAACTCGCCCACCAAATCCGCTTCTGGGAATTTACTTTCAGGAAGTACTTTAAAACACATGAAATGAATAATCTGATAAGAATAATTATGATATCTCCTGAGTAATAGTCCAAGACTAAAAGGAACCTACATTTCCTTCATTAATAGGAAGGATGTATTATAAATGTATCATAAATTATGATACATCTAGATAATAAAATATTATAAAAATGATCAACTAAAAGTGAGCTAGAAAGAGTTCCAGATAATAGAAGATGATTACAAGAGACAAGAAACCAAAAATAAAAGGTGTAGAATAAAATATCTTACAGTGCATTTTTCACACATACTAGACAACTGCTTGCTTGTTTTTCATTCCTATCTTTAACCTATAATGAAAACTCCTGAGAGCCAGGACTTGTCTCAGTATTTGTAGAAGACGACAGTGTGGGTGACAAGTTGTGCAGTGAAGAGTTAATAGCTGAACCATGGTTTACTGAGCCAGATTGGAGTTGGTTAGGGGAAGATCTCTTGAGGAAACTGAGAGAAACAATGAGTATGTTTTAGTCAAATAAGAGCACATTCCAAATAGGCAGGAAAGTATATGTTCAGGGCCAGGCTAAGAAAAGGCAAGGCTCTTAGTAAAGTGACTTTTTCAATATAGATTATCTTATATTATGTAATTGACAATTATGTCAGCCATTTGAGATGTAGTCAGTATGTACTAAAGAGGCATTATCTAAAATTTATTCAACTTATTTAAAAATTGCATTCATTTTAATTTTTTAAATCCTGCATTTAAAGTAGAACCAAATTGTAATGGCATGATCATCAAAAGTTCTATTTTTGTTTTATGAATGGTTATAATACAAATAAGAAACTTTCTTGAGTCTACTATAAACAAGGAGCTTATATTACCATTTGTGTCATATCAACAGGGTAAAATAACCAACAAAATAGGATGTAAATGTTTGCTCATGCTGAGAAAGAAACTTCAGAAACAGACAAAAAGGACTTCAGTCTCTAAAACTGAGCCAGATTCCACTCCCTATCCCTCATTATGTTCTAAGTGATGGAGTTGGGAAGGTTAATAGGTCAGTGGGAACTCCAGTTATGTTTGGGAAGATATAATGAAAAATAACTGAGTCATATTTCCTTAGCTGTAGGACACAGTCCACAGTGTTTGTAGAGATTCTCTCCATACCAGCTTTGTGCCAAGTCTTTGTGTAAAGGTGTTAGAAGAATGGCCCTATAATAGAACATCTACTTACAGTCTAGGTTCATGTTTACCCAAAGACACTCAATAGAATCTCCTGAAATTCCTGTGCTCCTCCCCCCAAAATAAGGTGACAAAATAAATATCTGGATGATCTAGGAAATGACAGAATAGGGAATGGCATACTGTGCTAGGTTAGGGATAACTGGTAAAAATAAAAAAAAAGTGTAGGAAGTATATCCTTAGGGGAGAATTTAAGTGAAAACCACAGTGGAAATTCTATGGAATGAAGAGGAATGTCATAGATCTGTGTACAAGGTGCAGACACACAGTACAAACGTGGACATAACACATAACTCCAGCAACTGGAAGCCTGAGAAATTGCCAGCTGTGGAAACAGAGGTGAAACCAAACTATAGCATCCCCTGCCACTGCTGATGTAGCCAAAGAGAGAGTATGACATGGGTCCAGACTGGAGCCTTATGGGGGAAAGGGTACCCATAGACCCAATAAAAAAAGACATGTTCCTTTCACATAATCCCCCCTACAATGACACCTGGCAACTGATTGAGAGAGGGCCAGTGCCGTTTTGGTCACCAGAGGTAGCTGCGGAAGCCCTGTGTGAGTGCACGGTAACTGACTGAGACAGTAGTACTGGCAGCAGCAGCTCCAGGCCACTGGTGGGGATAAGGCAACTTCACCCAGAGGCTCTATGTACACGTGTGATCCAGAGATTATAGCAAAGGGAAAAAAATTGCCTTCCCCACTAACTTTGAGTCTGTCAGGGAGGATGGACAGGGACTGGGTACCCATGTAGGACTGTGAGGTGTCCCCAGCCTACCAACATACTACAGGTTATGGGGCTCAAACTGCCTAGGTGGAGCACCCACAGGCAGCTGGTTCTGGGAATGTCTGCTTCTCTGTGGACTGGACAGGCTAGCGGGGCAGAGTGGATCCTCTGCACCCTGTTACTGTGAGAGCCTTGTGTGCTGAAACCATGAGGGCTCTGTGACTGTATGAGAAGGCACAGGGTGTAGCAGGTCTCTGGGCAATCACTGTGTGGGATCCACATGGTCAAATCTCTCTAATTGCCTGGGGTGGGTCATTGCAGTGTGATCTTTGCTCATGGTGAGTATTGCACAGATCCTTTGTGCAGTTCATATAACCCCACAGATGAATTTTGCACCCACCAAGGGCGAACACCTGGGCATTGATTATCTAGGAAGAGAGGAGATAAGGGTGTGAACACACCAACAGAAAGTGTTAGTGACTATACTCCCCCTTCTGTCAACAAGAGGAATCTACCACACTCAACTTGGGTGTCATCTGGATACTCGCCCCACATTGGAGCACTGACCAGAGTTCCCAGGTCACACCCAGCATATACCTCCAGGTATTCACTAAAAGTACAGGCATTCCATTAAGGCACAGAGGTACAATCCAGAAATAAAAGCTACCAGAGAAAATAACCCATAAGTACATCCAAAAATGTAGAAATTCAAGAAACAAGAATAAAGAAGATTACATGACACCCCCAAAGGAGCACAACACTTCAACATAGAATGTGAAGATGATGAGATGGATGAAATGCATGAAATAGAATTTGAAAGATTAATTATAGGACTACTCCAAGCAATCAGAAGTCAATCCACAAATTAAATCTATACATGACATGAATAAAAGTTTTTCCCATGTAACTGATATTTTAAGGATAAATCCAAATGAAATATTAGAAATAAAGAATTAAAAACATGGTGCAAAGCCTAAACAAGAGAACTGGTGATGTAGAAGAAAGGATATCCAAGCTAGAAGAAAAAAAATTAGATCAAAAAAAGAAATTAGAAACATTAAAAACAGTGTTGGAGACTTATGGGATACTATCAAATGACCCAACATGAAGGTCTTGGCATGGAAAGAGAGAATGAATTAGAAGTTCTATTTAATGAAATAATTACAGAAAATTTTCCCAATTTGGAGAAAGAAAGGAAAATCCAAATACAAGAAGCACATAGAACTAATAGACATGATCAGAAAAGATCTTCGCCAAGACACATTGTAGTCAAACTTTCCACAGTAAAGCATAAAGAAAAGATTCTAAAATGTACATGAGAGAAATGCCAGATTACTTTAAGAGGATCTCCAATTTGACTCACAATTGACTTCTCATCAGAAACTCTACAGGCTAGGAGAGAAAAAAGAGATATAGTCGAAGTCATATGAGAAAAAAAAAGCATCAATCCATAATACTGTATCCTGCAAACCTCTCATTTATGAATGAAGGTGAAATAAATACCTTCCATAACAAACAGAAATTGAGAGAATGTGTCACCACTCATCCATCTTTACAAAACATCCTTAAGGATGTGCTACACGTAGAAACACAGATAGTCATTATGTAAAAATGTGAAGTCAGAAAATATCCCAGTAAAACTACAAAAGAAATATAAACAAAACAATAAAAATATTTATGGAAAAATTGCAGGGACAGGGATAAATCATTATTTATCAATAGTAACCTTGAATGGATATGGCCTCAACTCTTCAATTAAAAGATACAGGCTGGCTGAATGGATTAAAAATACCCATCTAGGGGCCGGTGCCATGGCTCACTTGGTTAATCTTCCACTTGAGGCGCCAGCATCCCATATCGGCGCTGGTTCTAGTCCCGGTTGCTCCTCTTCCAGTCCAGCTCTCTGCTGTGGCCTGGGAGGCAGTGGAAGATGGCCCAAGTGCTTGGGCCCTGCACCTGCCTGGGAGACCAGGAGGAAGCACCTGGCTCCTGTCTTTGGGTTGGCACAACACGCTGGCCATAGCGGCCATTTGCGGGGTGAACCAACGGAAGGAAGACCTTTCTCTCTGTCTCTCTCACCGTCTAAAACTCTGTCAAATAAAATAAATAAATAAATAAAAAATAATAGCCATCTATTTTCTGCCTACAAGAAACTCATCTCACTAACAAAGATAGCCGCACACTGAAAGTGGAAGGATGGAAAAAGATATTCTACGCTAACAGAAACCAAAAAAGCTGGTGTGGCCATCCTAATATGAGACAAAATAGACTTTAACACAAAAACTGTTACAAGAGACTGCGAAAATTAAGGGATCAATTCAACAGGAATATGTGACTATAATAAACCTACATGCAGGGCCCGCGCTGTGTGGCAGTGGCTTAAAGCCCTGGCCTGAAGTGCCGGCATTCCAGATAGGGGGCTGGTTCTAGTCCCGGCTGCTCCTCTTCTGATCCAGCTCTCTACTATGGCATGGGATAGCAGTAGAGGATGGCCTAAGTCCTCGGGCCCCTGCATCCTCATGGGAGACCTGAAGGAAGCTCCTGGCTCCTGGTTTCGGATCAGCGCAACTCCAGCTGTTTTGGCCATCTGGGGACTGAACCAGCGGATGGAAGAACTCTCTGTCTCTACCTCTCTCTGTAACTCTTTCAAATAAATAAAATAAATCTTTAAATAAATAAATAAACCTACATGCACCCAATTACAGGGTATCTGGCTATTTAAAATAAAAGTAAATGGATCTAAAGCAAGACACAGACTCCAACACGACAAGAATGGAGGATTTCAACAACCCAGTTTCATCAATGGGCAGATCAACTAAACAGAAAATTAACAAAGAAACAACAGAGCTAATTGACACTATAGACCAAATGGACCTAACTACAGAAATATTCATCTCACAGTTGCAGAATACACATTCATCTCTAGGATAGTCCATATGCTAGGCCACAAAGCAAGTCTCAACAAATTAAAAAAAAAAATCATACCATGCATCTCCTCGGACCACAATGGAATGGAGCTAGAAATCAACAACTCAAGAATCTCTAGAACATATGGAAATACATGGAGACTGAATAACATGCACCTGAATGAGCAGTGGGTCATAGAAGTAATCAAAAGGGAAATAAAACATTTCTGTAAATGAATGAAAACAACAAGAGATCATATCAAAACTGATGGGATACAGCAAAAGCAGTGTTAAGAGGGACGTTTATAGCAATTGGTGCCTACATGAAGACTTTGGAATGGTATCAAATAAATGAGTTATCAATGCAATCCAAGAACCTAGAAAAATAACAAAACAAACCCAAAATTACTAGAAGGAAATAAATAAAATTAGAGAACACTATCTTGTATGATATGTTATATGTGTACGCATAATGTAGACATGGCAAAATTTATTAAGAACTGTTTTAATTGGCTTATAGATAAAAGATTGCTTATCAATTTAAACTGCTAAAATTAATCAAAGATATATTTTGATTCATGTGAAGTGCCGGCATTATATATGGGGGGCCAGTTCTAGTCTGTGTATCAGATGTTTTAAATTTGTTGGTAAAAAGAAACTAAAATCGTTTTATATGTTTGTGCTTGAATTTGCTGGTTAAACAAGCTATTCCATGTTAGATATTTAAGAGATGTTTCCAAATACATGTATTTGTAAAATTTATAGAAGGAACTGGACCTTCTGGTAAATGTTTTCCTAAGTTGTTATCTAATGGTTGAAATTGCTTTTTAAGTTTTCATTTGATATTGCTATTGTCAGTAAATTATCTGGGATTTGCTCCCTCATTTCTCTATTCTAAGCCCGACTGTTTCCCTTGTCTCTCCGTTCTCTTCGAGGTAGGAAACTATTTCTATTCTGGGGGACTCTCCAAGATGCACAATTTGATCTTTACATCTTATAAAGGGGATGGCTAACATTTTCTGTAATAGCATAGCCAAAATGAGAGCTTAAATTATAATTTCATAGCTAAACCTACCTCCCTTTCAGACCAATCAAAGGGAGAGAAAGTTTTAAAGTGAGGACATAGCTGTCCTCATGGGCATTGTCTACCTCAGGAAAAACCACCATCAGAACATGCCTGTGACTATAGGCTTCTAGTTTAGGCCACAAAGATTAGAGATGGGACTTGAGCACCCCCTTGACTTGCATCCTCTGGTCTGCTTTAACAAAAGCCATGAGAAAAAGAAAGGCATCAGAAGCAAAGTAAAGATAGTTGGAAGGCCTAATAACGGCTGCTCTGTACAGTGATCTGACCTCAAGGAGACCCAACAGGCCAGTCCACTGCATTGGCTTTCAATGTGGAAAGCCAAGGCTTCAGCAGAAGTCAGCTTATGAAGAGCCCTGGCAGTTCTGCCAGCTGAGAGCTGCATCATTGGAAATGGAACTGCCCTGGAATTGAAGGATGCCCAGATCAGAGCCACAGATCTTGCTGGCTCCAAACTGAAGAGCCCTTCACTCGGCCCAGCTTCTAAAGTGACCACCGCTGCTGAGGGGATGGCCAAGTAAGGTTAACAACATTGTAGGCAGAACTGTAAATTTCCTCTTAGAGATGCCACCTGCTTTTACCTGGTCAGCTCTCCTCCCAGGCCAGCTGGGTAATGGAAGTCAACAGGGTGCCTTCCCCAAGAGGCTCACACCTCCCTTAGGATGTGCCCCACGTGAAGAGATAGATAGGTCTGGGCCTCCTAACTGACAAGGCCTTAAAGCCCACCTGATTATTATCAGGCCCCTTCTGTCAGTTTCTATTTGCCTCTCAATCAGAAAACTTAGTCATGGCTTAGATAGCACCTTTCTTAGTTCCTCTAGTAATGACTCTGTCCTTTATTCTAGACCCTGTCCAGCCCACTTGGGCCTCACTCCTTTGTAATGATAGCCTCTACTCTAGCATCAATGGATCTACTCCTGACCTGTATGTATTGAAGCTCCTCTTCCCCTCTTAATGTTGTATGATTGTTCAGGATTTCTCTACAGACAAACGCCTCCACCTGCAAAAAGCTGAGTGGCCTTTCTTTTAGTCTTGGTTGGGATCAGCTTTAAACCACGTCCATCAAACAGTCTTCACAAGAGTCCAAAGACCCCCCTCATTTCCTCTCCTCTATGAAATCCTCTCATTACTTGATTAATGCCACTCTTAGGATCATTGGCTGCTATTCTCACCCTGTCTTTTATACTGCCATGTCTGTTTAAGTGTTTACAGGAGTTGATAGTGGAATAAACCAAGGCCTTCAGCAACCAGGTGGTCAACCAAATGCTGCTACAGAGATATACTCAGCTCCCCACACAGGAGATAGCGGCTTGAGACTCCACCCCTTCCAGCAGAGAGTAACTTGTCATCCTATGTCAGCAGGAAGTAGCTCTAAAAAGAGACCATCATCCTTCTACCCTTCCTGGACTTTAGGGACTAATGTAATCCCATACAACTCCTGCTTTATAAAAAACAAAAGGGAGGAATGTTAGTAAAATGGCACAGTCTTATCTATGGCACAATGTACACCCTAACACCATCCTAGGCTCTAGCCCCACCACCATTGCTGGAAGCCAGGTAGCCACATGGCCTAACCATTGGTGTCAGCCCCACCCCCATCTAATGGTATTTGCTGCTCCTACTTCCCTGCCAACCCCCTGGCAAAGTTTTAAAAGGATCTGTTCCTGAACACGTGGCTCTCTTCTTTTTCTCTCTGCCGCCTGATCTCTCTCTCTCTCTCTCTCTCTCTCTCTCTCTCTCTTATGCTCTCCTTCTACTTCTTTTCCTTCTTTGCCCCTTCCCTCTAGTCTGTTGGGATTCCCCCAATAAATTCTTTCCCTTAAAAAATTAAAGAACAAAATTCAAACTAAAAACAATGTAAAAGATCAATGAAGCAAGCTGTTTTTTTGAAATAATAAACAGAATTGAAACACCTTTGGTCCAGCTAACAAAAAAAGATGGAGAAGATTCAAATCAAGAAAATCAGAGATGAAAAAGGAAATGTAACAATGGACTCCATAGAAATAAAAAGAATCATCAGGAATTACTACAAGGAGCTGTATGCAACAAACTGGGAAACCTAGAAGAAATGGATAGTTTCCTTTACACATATAATCTACCAAAATTGAATTTAAAGGACACAGAAAACCTAAACAGGCCAATAACCAAGATGGAGATTGAATCAGTAATAAACACCCTACCAACAAAAAAAGCCTAGGACTGGATGGCTTTACTACTGAATTCTACCAGACATTTAAAAACTAACTCCAATTCTTCCCAAGCAATTCAAAATAACTAAAATGGAGAAAACTCTTGCAAACTCCTTTTATGAAGGCAGCATCACCTTAATTCCTAAACCAGAAAAAGATATAACAGAGAAAGAGAACTATAGACCAATATCCCTGAAACATATAGATGCAAAAATCCTCAGCAAAATATTAGCTAATCAAATCCAACAACAAATCAGAAAGATCATTTACTTGGACCAAGTGGGATTTATCCCTGGAATGCAGGAATGGTTCAACATTCTCAAATCAATAAATGTCATACATCACATTAACAAACTGAAGAACAAAAATCACATAATATTTTCAATATTTGCAAAGAAAGCATTTGATAAAATATAACATCTTTTTATGATGAAAACCTTAAGCAAATTGGGTATAGAAGGAACATTCCTCAACACAAGGCAACATATGACAAATTCACAGCCAGCATTTTATTGAATTGGGAAAAGTTGAAAGCATTCTCACTAAGATCCAGAACTAAACAAAGATGCCCACTGTCACTGCTATTTACTATAGTCCCGGAAGTTTTAGCCAGAGCCATTAGGCAAGAAAAAGAAACCAAAGAAAGAAGAAGAGGAAGTCAAACTGTCCCTATTTGCAAATGACATGATTCTGTATATAGGGAATCAAAAATACTCCACTGGTAGACAATCGGAACACATTAGAGAGTTTGGTAAAGTGTCAGAATATAAAATCAACACAGAAAAATCAATAACATTTTTATACACAGACAGTGCTATGGCTAGGAAAGAACTTCTAACATCAATCACATTCACAATAGCTACCAAAAAATTAAACACTTTGGAGTAAATTTAAGGATGTCAAAGATCTCTATGATGAAAATTTTAAAAAAAAGGAAAACTAGAAAAGACACAAAAAATGGAAAAATCTTCCATGTTCATGGATTTAAAGAATCAATATCATCAAAATGTCCATACTATTGAAAACAACTTACAAATCAATGTGATCCCAACTTGAGAAACAAAGACATTCTTCTCAGAACTAGAAAAAAAATGCTAAAATTCATATGGGAACAGAAGAAACCCCAAATACTAAAGCGATCTTATACAATAAAACCAAAGCCAGGGACATCATAATATCAGATTCCAAGGCACACTACTGGGCTGTTATCATCAAAACAGCCATGTGGACCAATGAAACAGAATAGAAACCCAGGAAATTAATCCATGCATCTACAACCAACTTATCTTTGACAAATGAACTAAAAATCAATCCCCAGAGCAAGGAGAGTCTCCTCAACAAATGTTACTCAGATAATTAAATCTCTGCTTACAAAAGTATGAAATAAGACCCCTACCTTATCCCTTACAAAAAAATTCAAATCAAAATGGATCAAAGGCCTAAATATCTGATCTGATACTATCAAACTACCAGACAACATTGGGGTAGCCCCACAAGACATTGCCATACACAAAGACTTCTTGGAAAAGACCCCAGAAGCACAGGCAATCAAAACAAAAATTGACAAATGAGATTGTATCCAGCTGAGGAGCCTCTACACTACAAAGAAACACTCAACAAAGTGAAGAGGCAACCAACAGAATGGGAAAAATATTTGCAAACTATGCATCTAATAAAGGGTTAATATCCAGAATCTGTAAAGGGCTTAAGAAACTCAACAATAAGACATACAATACATTTAAGAAATTGGCTAAGGACGTGAACAGGCATTTTTTTAAGAGGAAATTCAAGTGGACAATAAACAATTGAAAAAATGCTTAGGATCACTAGCCATCAGGGAAATGCAAATCAAAACCATAAAGTTACATCTGACCCCCGTCAGAATGGCTCTCATACAGAAATCAATAAACAACAAATGCTGGCAAGTATGTAGGAAAAAATGTACCCTAATCCATTGTTGGTGGGAATGTAAATTGGTGCAGCCACTGTGAAAGGCAGTATGGAGATACCTTAGAAATACGAATATAGACCTACTATATGACCCAGCAATCCCACTCTTGGGAATTATCCTAAATGAAAAGAAAAATCAGCATGTGAAAGAATTATCTGTACCTCCATGTTCATATCAGCTCAGTTCATAATAGCTAAGTTATGGAATCAACCCAGATGTTTCATTTCATTCATCTGATGACTAGATAAAGAAAGTATGGTGTATATATATATATATATATACATATACATATATATGGTATATATGTGTACATATATATGGTATATACATATGCATGTGTGTGTTTGTGTGTGTGTGTGTGTGTGTATATATATATATATGCATTAAAGAGTACTACTCAGCTGTAGGAAAAAATGAAATGATTTCTTTTGCAACAAAATGTATACAACTGGACATCATTATACTCAGTGAAATAAGCCAATCCCCAGAACACAAATATCTGGAGGTAACTAATAGAGTACTTAAATGTAATATATTAGAGTGAAATGGACATTTTGAGTTTCAATAATTGTTTACAACCCTTGTCTCTACTGTTGAGGAACAGTGCTTTTTTCATCATACTATTTGTTGAACTCTTTACTTAGTGTAGGGTTAATCTTATGAATATAAAGTATATTGAAAACATATCCATGTAAAAATTAAGAGTGGGAATAGGAAGGGTGGAGGAAATAATGTTAGAGCATGGGTGGGAAGAAGGGTTGGGTGGGAAATACCTATGTTCTTGCATCTACATATATGAAATACATGAAACTTGTATACTTTATTTTTTAAAAAAAAGGGGTGGTGGTGAAGAGAGACTGAGAGACTCAGCGTCCCCAAAGGAACTAAATGGTTGGGGCAGAAGGCATGGAGTCATGGTGTTTCCAGACACCTCCAAGATGCACCAGTAATAGAAGCAGTCACTCAAATTGGTTACAGATACATCTCTATGGATTTCAGATGATGTTCGTGGGACAGATACCTCTCCTTATTTATACCTGACTGCTCTGTACACCACCCACCCCTGGAAACGTAAATGTCATCCTAAGGAACAAAAGATAGAAAGAGAATTCTGAAATGACAGATTTTAAAACTCTGAATTTACCGAGAAAAAAATAACAAGAGTGACTAACCTTACTTAGAAATTACAGGACTGGGTTTTCTGCATCAGAAAGATGGAGACTCATATTAGAATAATTAAATTAAGGTAAGCAAAGAAAGAGAACCTGATGACATTTTCATGTATAATTTTCCTTTAAAATTATCAAATATCTTGGGAGGGTGTTTGGTGCAGTGTTTAAGATACCACTTCAGACACCCACTCCTGGGTTTGTGTTCTGATACAGCTTCCAAATCTAGATTCCTACTAATATGTATCCTGGAAGGCAGCAGGTGATGGGCTCAAATATTTAGGCTTCTGCCACCCATATCAGAGATTCAAACTGAGTTGCAGGCTTTTGGCTTTGCCTGGCTCAGCCTTGGTTGTTGCAAGTATTTGGGGGAGTGAACCAGCAGATGAAGATCTCTATCTCAATCTCTCTTTGAAATACATAAATATGTATATAAAATTTTAACATGATCTGCTTTAAAAACAACAAAAATTATCAAACTTCTAATGATAACTGGAATCAATGATAAAATTTTAAGTATGATTATCAAAGTGATGAGAAGGGATTTTTTGTATGAAATATCAGAATAAGGTATATAAACCTATCTCAACTTGATTTGAAACAAAATGAAGAGGTTGTTGTTGTGGTGCAGCAGGTTAAGGGGTGGCTTGCAATGCCTACATCCCATATGAGTACCACTGTGAATCCAGGCTGCCCCAGGTCCCTGCTAACACACCTGGGAAAGCAGCAGATGATGGCCCAAGTGCTTGAGACCTGCTACTCATGTGGTAGAATTTTAGGTACCTGGCTTCAGCCTGGCCCAGGCTATTGCAGCCATTTGTAGAGTGAACCAGTGGATGGAAAATCTCTCTCCCTCTCTCTGCCTCTCTCTGTAACTTTGCCTCTCAAAGAAATGAATATATCTTGAAAAAATGGATTATATCAATGAACTAAACTATGTAGAAAAACAAAACTATCTTTCAACATAATTGCTAATTTGAGGTGCTAATGTTTAGATAGATTGCATGTATTTAAAATCCTTTATTTTAGCAAGCATGGCATTGTGCTGGGCATTAGAACTGATTATGGTTACTTCTATCAAGGATAGTGAGATTGTGTCTCCATGAAAAGGAGGGATTAAGGAAGGTTTCTAGCCTAAAAGCATTAGATCCAATCATCGCTGTTTAAAACAAGGCTGTTGAGTAGTATTTTTTTTATCTTTTGAAAAAGAAGAGAAGTACATTTTTTTAAAAAATTATTTCTTCTACAGTTATATATCACAACATAATAAATATGTGAGCCCTCCTGCACATAATGCTTTCTGCAGACAGATTCAACATTTACCTCTTGGCATTATTTTTTCTTTTAGGATCTTAGGCAAATACAGTGGCTGTGGGACAAAGAGATGAAAAAAATAACAATGTGTATTTTTCATTTATTTTCAATGAGATCAAAACTAAAATTTGAAATAATATTTAATCCTTTTCCTTAGCAAACTTTTCTTTCATTTTTGGGTATTCACAGAAGAAATAGGTATTTGTCATCTCTGTTTGTGATATGGTATTTAATATTCAAAAGCATGAGTTATGAAGTTGCTGGGAACATCAAACAGAGACATCAAAAACCCAGTGTTTGGACATAGAATCACAGAAGGAAATAATAAGTTATTCTTGAAAACATTGCTGGCATGTTCACAACACAAACATGAAAGAAACAAGGGACTCCATGAAGGGAAATAAATGTTCTTCTTGGAGAAAAAATAACTCAGAACTGATTCTGTAACTATGGTCAAAGCATCAATTTAATGCTCTATTTACTGAAGAAGTATGAATATAACATAATTACTTCAAGACAAAGAATTCCCAAATTGTCTTTCCTTACTTGGTAATGGTATGCCTCTTTTCATTTATTCCCTAAGGAAATTACATTTTGCTTTCCATCAGCTTAGTGTAAAGGACACAAGGAAACCATATGGACATTGGCCAGCTCCCCTGAAGTTTCTAATTGCTTGGCATCCATTACATTTCCCCACACCCATAAAGTGAGGGTCTATCACCCTTAGATGAAAGTTTTATAATCACAATGAGTATTGAAGAATGGTCTAGCTAACTAACACAGTGGTTCTTATACCAATACAAAATCTGTTCACACTGTGGTGTAGCAGGTAAAAACCACTACCTGCAACACCAGCATCCCCTATTGGCACCAATTCAAGTCCAGGCTATTCCACTTCCTATCCAGTTCCCTGTGGGCCACTGTACCCATGCAGGAGACCCAGAAGCTCCTGGAATCTGGCTTCAGGCTGGTTTTGTCCTGGCTGTTGCAGCTATTTGGGAGTGAATCAGTTGATGGAAGATCTTGCTGTCTCCCCCATCCCCACTACCACCATCCAGAACTCTATCTTTCAAATAAACAAATAAATCTTTTTTTTTTTGATAGGCAGAGTTACACATACACACATACACACACACAGAAAGACAGAGAGAGAGAGAGAGAGAGAGAGAGAGAGGTCTTCCTTTTTCCATTGGTTCACCCCCCCAAGTGGCCGCTATGGCTGGTGTGATGCAGCCAGCGTGCTGTGCCGATCTGAAGCCAGGAGCCAGGTGCTTCTCCTGGTCTCCCATGGGGTGCAGGGCCCAAGCACTTGGGCCATCCTCCACTGCCTTCCCGGGCCACAGCAGAGAGCTGGACTGGAAGAGGAGCAACCGGGGCAGAATCCGGCACCCCATCTGGGACTAGAACCCCGGGGTGCCGGCGCTGCAGGCAGAGGATTATCCTAGTGAGCTGCAGCGCCAGCTTAAAATCTCTATGAAAGACATGATTGATTAAAGCTTTCACATAGCTAACTGCTAAGGAAAAGATGGTAGAAACAGACATATTTGCTGGAAAATGGTTTCAATATTTTAATATAGTCTCAATCTTTACTCAGTGATACTCTGAAGTAGATAATATTTCTCCCATTTTAGATGCTTAAAGAGATTGAGTGATTCATCTGAAGAGCATAGCCAATTAAGTCCATGCTCTGCTTGATAAATAAGCAGGAAAATGGATCCGAAGCAAGAAGATGTGGTTGAGATGGCAGCATCAGAAGTAAGTAAAGGGAGGTGTGCAAAGTGAATGAGTCGACAAATAAGTCGAAGACAAGATGCTCTGTCCCTGGAAACTGAGTGGAAGAGCAGGAGCTAATCACAGGTGGGCCTTGGTGAAGCACAACACTTTCATAACAGGAAAGTTACAGCTGATACTTGCTATGAGCGGTTCTGTTTCTAGTTTATGCTGCGTGTGAAATTGCCTTTCTTTTTTGAGGCTTATTAGAGTTTTTCTGCATCTCATTCATTAACTCCAGAAATAGTTAATGAAACATTTTGTTGAAGCTAAATGAGACACTGTCCTGCAAATGGAGCATTTAAAGTTTTGGGGTATGATTTGGTGGATAGAAGGGGGTAAAAAGCATTAAGTCAACAAAAATTTAGTGGGAAGACGTTTAAGGTACCTCCTCAGCCCTGTATCCTGATTATCATAACTTTGTGTAACTGCTTACCTCTTGACTAGGGGATGTACTTGACGGAAGGCAGCAAGAATCCAGGGGACAAAGGGAGGTAGAACGAATTAGGAGTAGGAAAATAGATGTGAAGTGGCTGTCTGCTATTAGACAGTTGTGGGGAGCAACTGGGAGCAACTCGGACTAGACTAAGTTACTGGAATTAAGACTTATTCTATGCATCTGCTCTCACAATATGGCGCTGGGAGAGGAGGAAACAGCTTCTACACAGCTGCCTCCAGTTCAACCAATAAACTGTACGACCTGCTCCTGATTGGAGGAGAGCAGCGTACTCGGCGTGTGGGTAGCAGAGTTGGGATTGGTGGAAGAGGACTATAAAGGAGGAGAGAGACAACATGCACCAGGAACATCTATCTGAAGGAACACCTGTGCAGCCCCCGAGAGAGCCGGCCAGCGGTGTGCCGCTCCCCCGCAGAAGTGGGGAAGGTGGCAGGGGGAACCGCCCTTCCACGGAGGTGGAAGGGACGGTAGCCAACCCGGGAAGAACCAGCAGCAAACCCGGGAAGGGCCGAGCAGACAAAAGAACAACGCAGGGTCCTGTGTCGTTCCTCCGCGAAGACGGGGAGCAACAGACAGTAACTGATGAAGACGCAGTTGCTGATATATTCCAGCAGGGCTGATTCAGTACTGAGTGAACTGACCTGGTGAAAGGAATGGAACAGACGCCGGAAGCTGAGATGTTTCAATGCCATCAACATGAATAAAGAAGTTATTAAAAGAAGAATGGCATAGCAGAAATAGAGGAAGATAACAGCTCTTAATAAATTCCTTAACAATTAGTAAACAGGGTCAGAATGTTATAGTGGCAAAATAATATTATTTCCTATGTAGCAGGGCACAATGGCTACTATTTAGATGTGACAGTAGTGCCATTTAATTCAGTGGTTGAAGCAAGTGCTTAAGAAATATAGATCATCTCCTTCTCCCTCTTTTCCTTCTTCGTCCCTTCCTCAGGTCTGTCCGGTTTCCCCCAATAAACCCTTTCCCTTAAAAAAAATTTGGATCAAAACAACCAATAATAAATACAAATTCCATTACAGCATTTTATGCAGTGTAATCTTTAAAAAAAAGTGGGATGAAAGGATGTTACATATTATATGCACTGTGAATTCCTGGGGCCATTGATAGTTTATCATATCAGACTGTCACCAGATTACCATACTGTGTTTTTCTTCCTCTTATCTTTATCCGATATAAGGTATTAATAATTGCTTTGCTATTTTAATCATAGCTAGTATCTATCTCCAATCTTAATGAAATTCTAAATGTTATTTCTTTTGGAAAATATGCAACCTTCTAAGTTTAATTATTCTTTGATATTGTTTTCACTTCATAAAAAGAAATTTAATCATTTAAATTGGACACTGTAACAAGGAGATGACCTTTTTACCTTATTAAAATTTACTTTTATCAATAATCCTTTGTGCAAAAAAGAAGGCTTTGGCTCTTTTCTTTGATACAGAACTTTCTCAGGTTGTTCTGAGCACTTTCATGAAAACAGCATCACTGAGATTATATTTAAACATAAGAACCAAAACTATAGTTATCTAACTTAAAGTTTTGAGAAACCTTAATCCAAATAAAATAAGGAAAAAGTATTTTCCTTAAAAATATATTACAGAGTTAAAAAGTCTATACCTTGTATTTTGTTTCACTTGATAGAAAGCAAGCAACTTGAACCAAGTGAATGATGACCCTAAACATTCAACTGAGCTCTTATAAAAACAGTCAAATGAATTTAAATTAGAGGATGTGCATGTTTTTTACTGATTTAAGATCTTAGAGTTGTTTTAATCATTTTGAGAGCAACACAACAAATGTTAATGGAGCTTTGATAATGGTCTAGATACTGTTTAAGCAACAACTTAATCTTTAAAATAATGCTATGAAATAGGTATTACTGTTGTCCACATAATATTGATGAGCAAACTGAAGCTCTAATAGCTTAATACATAGTATATGATTCCACAACTTTAGTTGTTGAATTCCAAATGTTCATATAACCATTATGACCAAGGATTCTCACAAAGGAATGCAAAGTCCCATAGGATTTTGAGCTGGCATAATGCCGGCCACATGACAGACTAGGATGCAGAGGTGCCACGTTCCTTTGATTATGCACAGTGCCCTCTGCACAAACTATAACCTCTGTTCTGTTTACTTTCTCCATTCCTTTAGAATCTCCGTAGTCAGTTTTTCTTGTTCAAAATATGTTGACCTAGACATCAGCTGAGTGAACCTCAGTAAGCATGTCACCCGTATGTTGTACCTTGAATCTTGGGAGTATTTCAAGTATTTTTTTAAAAATAAATAAAGTATTTTAAAACAGATTTCAAATTCAAAATATATTATATACAATCTTGGAGAAAATAAAATTCATTTTCAGAGATCATCTCTTTGAATGTAGGAAAAGTAAAATTAGAACATAAAAGAAATGTAATCTAAATGAAATCATGGTGTGTTTTCTAAAAATTTAAATATTGTAAAGCTAATGAAGTATACTTAAAAACTACTAACTTAGTTTATAAGTAGCTATTATCATTATAAACTCATAAATCATTAAAAAACTGAATTTGAACAACAATGAAGATACAATCTCATTATACTTGGACTAGAAATTCAAATTTTTTCCCATCCAAAATTAAAAATTGAAAATCAATCATGGAGTTAATTTACTTACAATGGAGATATTAATAGAATTTTGAGAGAAGTTAGTATTGTAAGAGAACCAATAAATACTAAAAAGTAAAGATTTTAAAATCCTTTATGTTCTTTGAATATCATAAATTACTTAAAAGGACTTTCAAATAAATGTTATGAAATGAAAAGCCTCGGCCAGCGCTGCAGCTCATTTGGCTAATCCTCCACCTGCAGCGCCAACACCCCGGGTTCTAGTCCCGGTTGGGGTGCCGTATTCTGTCCCAGTTGCTCCTCTTCCAGTCCAGCTCTCTGCTGTGGCCCGTGAAGGCAGTGGAGGATCCCAAGTGCTTGGGCCCTGCACCCAGGTCAACATATTTTGAATAAGAAAAACTGACTACGGAGATTCTAAAGGAATAGAGAAAGTAAACAGAACAGAGGTTATAGTTTGTGCAGAGGGCACTGTTCATAATCAAAGGAATGGGAGACCAGAAGGAAGCACCTGGCTCCTGGCTTCGGATCACCTCAGCGCGCCGGCCGTGGCGGCCATTTTGGGGGTGAACCAACATAAAAGGAAGACCTTTCTCTCTGTCTCTCTCTCACTGTATAACTCTGCCTGTCAAAAAAAGAGAAAGAAATGAAAAGCCTTACTTATTGTAAAGGCATCTTTGAGGCCTGATGCTCAGATGTAGTAAGAGAAAGCTACCAGGGATCCCCTAAATATAATTTGAGCTGCTAGTAATTATGAAATAAAACATCCGAACTCTGGGGCCATCCACTCACTGTGGCATAGTGAATAAAACTGCCGCCTGCATTGCCAGCATCCATGTGGGTGCCAGTTCAAGTCCTGGCTGCTCCACTTCCGATCCAGCTCTCTGCTGTGGCCTGAGAAAGCAGAAGATAGCCCATGTCCTTGGGTCCCCTGCACACCACGTGGGAGACCCAGAAGCAGCTGCTGGGTCCTGGCTTCAGATTGGCCCAGCTCCAGCCATTGCAGTCATTTGGGGAGTGAATCAGTGGATGGAAGATCTCTGCCTCTGCCTCTCTGAAACTGTCTTTCAAATAAACAAATAAATCTTTTTTTTTAAAGATACTGTGCTATTGCATTCAAAGAAGGGCGGGAGATGGAGCGGCCATGAAAGCAGTTGACAGAACCAGTAACACAGACTTCCATCAGGATGGTTTCAGCTTCTGAGATCACTACAAGCATTTCACCTCATTCTGATGCTTCAGGTTTTTCCTCAAAAATCAATGAATTTAAAAGTTGGAAAAGAAACTTGGAGAGATCCCTTGGGTCAGTTCTTCTCATGAGCAAATCCAGACCTAGAGAGGTGAGGCCATCTCAATGTGTAGTCTTGCTCCACAAGAGCAGTCAGCAGCTCCTCTCTGTCTACAGGAAAAAATAAAAATTCCTTCCTTGAAACATAAGAACCACGGTGTTCCAACCCCTGCACAGGATGCTAATCCCCTCTGCCTGGAACACCCTACCACCACCTACCCCCCTGAGGGTTAGGAACATGCCTGTAGTCAGCTTGCCTGTCACGTTGCCTGGCCTCCTTGAGGTTTCCCCAGTTCCTCTCTTTCACTCCGCTGCTTCCTGAGTGGTGAGTTCCAGCATGCTAGGGGCTCATTCACATCTGTATTCCTGATGCTTTGCAAGCTGCTCTGCCTGGATTAGATGCTCAGACAATGTTTTCCGGTGATAAATTGAATAACTGTGTGACCTTGGATTGATGACTCCAAATTCTTTCGCTGAAACATCAAGTTCTTTCATTGTTCCCTCATTCTTACCCCTCTGTACAAGCTTTTCATTATAACTGCTTGACTCAATTTCTTAATGAACTCTATCCTGCGTTCTCCATATTTGCCATTAGCATATTTTAGATAGCTAACAGCCCACTTTTGTGTAATTGCAAACATCTATCCCTCAACTGGCATTCATGTCTCTATCTTAATAGTTTATTTCTTATTAAGAAGGGTAGGTGGGAAGCGACAGTGGGAAGCAGAAAGGGAATATCATTATGTTCTTCGAATTATATCTACAAAGCATATTGAATCTGTTAGAAAATAATTTAAAAAATTTTAAGACTAAAAAATTCTGGTAAGAACACTGAGAACTACTTTTTAAGCATATTTTAAAATGTACAATACTGTATTGTGAAATACAATGTTTTATAGCACCTCTCTGAAACTTAATCATGCATAAGTGAGATTCTCACATGTCTATTTTTTTCTTTTTTTTAAAGATTTATTTATTTGAAAGTCAAAGTTACAGAAAAAAGGAAGAGACAGAGAGAGAGATCTTACAAAACTGGTTCACTCCCCAGATGGCCTCAATGGCAAATGCTGGGGCAGGTCAAAGCCAAGAGTCAGGAGCTTCTTCAAGGTCTCTCATGTGGGTGCAGGGGCCTAAGCACTTGGGCCATCTTCCGCTGCTTTTCTCTAACCATTAGGAAGGATCTGGATCAGAAGTAGAACATTCAGGACACACAAAGGAGCTCACATGTGATGCCGGCGTCACGGATAAGTAGCTTCACCTGCCATGCTAAAACAGCGGCCCCTCACATGTTTGTTCTTGAATTCTTGCTGAGTGCGGTCACCTATCTCTTAGATCCAGAGTCCTACTACTTCTCCTCACCTCCTTGTGTAGCCCCCTGCTTTGAATGTTACCACTTTTTGCTTGCTTATCACAATAATTCCCTGAGGTCTTCCATAGTCCAAACTTTCTCTTCTACAGCCCATTCCAAACACACCCACCAGATTATTTTAAAAATATTATATTGAAACATCATATAGTACCCCATAAATATGTACAAATATATCTGTTTAAAATATTTTAGATAAAAGATAAATAAAGGTTATGAGGTTACTTTTCTGCCAAACTGATCAATGGCTCAAGGTCTTTTTATTAACTCACAGGGGCCTGCATTATCTGAATGCCTTTCTCTCTCCAATTCATTTCACTTCCAGATTACTCCATCTATTCTAGCCAGACTGGCTTTCCTGCTTCTCCTCAAAACCCATGAGGCATCTCCCTCTGAAAGCTTTGAATAATATGCACTCTCTGCCTAGAACTCAGATCTTTTGTTTGTTTCTTCAGTGTGTGTTGTTTTATAGAATTAATCTCATTCAAGTCAGTTTGTAGGTAAGCTCTGGCTGACACCACACCTCAACTCACTTCTGGGGTGACCAAAGCCTTCAGACATCTCAAGCTCAGGGGATAATGACAAGGATTACTCAAAAGAAAATAAAAGGCTATAAAGGTTTTTTAAAATTTAGAATTACGCAATTTACACAAAAGCAATGCAGTCCTCTTCCCTGTGTGAACCCAGACAGGGACTGGGCCATTCTTGTGGAGAAGTGGGGATGGTTTTGGAGGGCAAGTAACAGTGCATCTTAGGACATTTGGAATGAGTATTTTTAAAGGAACAATACATAGTCTAAATCCTCAGTTGCATCACAGAACTTTGCAGGCATTTACTGCAGCTGATTGCATTCGCTCTCACTGTTCTGGATTTAAAGCCCAAGTCAAAATAAACAAAACATCCCATTAAGCAATGCCAATCTCATCTCACTTTTTGTGCAAGTTAGATTTTATCCAGAAAGGCTACAGCACAGCTAAGTTATCATTAGCTTGAGTCAGTTGAAGTAGACCAAGGAGGAGCCAGCCCCTCATGTTCCTGCTTGCTGACCCACATCAGTAGCAGGGTGGGCAGCACAGCCAGGATGGAGTTGCCCACTCACGTGAAGCCCTTGTGCTCAGAGGCACAATGACCTCATTCTCCTCACTCTGGGTACCAGGATGGTGATCTGATATTTGCCATTCCTGTGCCCATGTACACAGTGGTGCCTCCAACAGCATCATGTTGGCAAAAAAAAAAAAAAAAAAAAAAAAGTCTTTGCTTTATTGATGTTAATCTTCATGATGGAATTAGATAGTTCCATGGATGACACAGAAAGGAAGGCTGCAAGAGAGCCTGGGTCAGCAGAATGCCTTGTTTCTGAAAGTAATCACCTGGCCATCCAGTCCAGGGTGAGTAGCTCAGCTTCTCCTTCACGATGAAAGCATTCTCGCTCCATTGTGCTGGTGAAGTGCAGTTGTGCTCCAGGAGAATCTTCACAAGGCAGTTCCCAGACCCTCCCATCCAGCCACCCACAGCATATCATTACAAATGGACACCAAGTGAGTAACCTTGCCGGTGGAACCCATCATGGAGCTGTAGAATGGTCAGAGTTGTCCAAGAGCAGCACATGCTGGGTGGACATGTACATAGCTGGGATATTGAAGGTCTCCAACATGATAGTTCCTTTTTTCTTGGTTGGCTGGGGAATCAGGTGCCCTCAGTCAGCCACATAGGTGCCCCTTGGGGATGAAGCCTGATCATTCTAGAAGGTTTGGGGCCAGATCTTCTCCATGTCATTAGGTGACATTGCCTTGCTCAATCCACGGTACACTTCAGAGTCAGGATGCCTTTCTTGCTCTGGGCCTCATTATCAATATAAATGTCCTTCTAGTCCATGTACTATTCACCAGTGCCCAAATCACTCTCTGATGGAAGAGACATAGCTTGGGGAGCACCATGGGCTGTAGTCAAGCATAGCAATATCATCAATGGTGAGCTGATGGTTAGTACAGATGAGTAGAGGAATGCTTTCACCTGGAACCCTCTTAACCAGGAAGCCATGTGTACACTCTCCTCTTCCTTCTGCTCTTAATCCAAATCTTATTTCCTCAGCACAGGCTTCCTGAATGCCATTTAATATGCACATTATCCATGTACAAGGTTTCTATATCTTCTTTCCCTGCTGTACTTTATTTTAAAATGTTTGTTCATCTTTTATTTTCATCTACTTGAACAGAGAGATTTCAGGGAGATGCCTTACATGTGCTTGTTCACTCCCCAAATGCTTTCAATAGTTAGGAACCCAAATTCCATCCAGGTCTCCCATTAACCCAAAATTTGAGCCATCACTTGTTGTCTCCTAGAATGTATCAGTAGAAAGCTGAATCAGAAGAGAACACAGGAGTTCCAGTGGGTAATTCAACCTGCTGCACCACAGTGCACTCCTAATGTTGTAATTTTTAAGTTGTGCATTAGTCATCTCCACATTTAAAGAATTAGATGACTGGCTCTTTATTATGTTCACGGCCTTCCTTTATATACTGGATTATTATAAAGTTGTGTAGATAGGGAAGTATTCTTTGCTGGTTAGTACATTCCAAATACCTTAAAATTTACCTGTATGCACAATAAACATTTCTTTAAGGAATACAAATATAGTGCAAGGGCATTATGAAGCTGTGACTTAGAGGATGAGAATTATAAGTAAAAATTCTTCCTTGGCTTCTTTTTATGAACAATTATGGGCTATAGATAGCCAAATACAAAGAAGACTAGGTTTGAGTATGCTATACTCTGTCTTCTGGGAAATAAGTTCAGTTTGGTAGGATTTGGTCATTGTTAGTTATATTGGTACATAAGTCTTCTGGTCAAATTTTTCAGTCATGTCCTCCATAGCAGGATATAAATGTTGCTAAACTACTAGGTGGCGGGACAAGAAAGGTTTGGGAAATAGAGACATGCTTGGAACAGTGATCCAGACACACTTAAAGAAGATAAACCCAACCATTATTCCTATGTGAATCAGAGAATGAGGAGATACAGCCTAAAACAATAAGTCAAAATCAAAGCAAAAACTAAAAATTAAAAATGAGCAAGGGGAATCTAAATCCAGGCAATTGATTAATCAGCACATTTGTAGGAAACATAAAAGCATGGCTAAGTCACAAAAACAAACTCAAAGGCCCCAAAGGCAAAAAAAAAAATACATCTTGAAAACAACATAATAGGTTAAACAGGTTGCTTGGGCCAATAAATTGCACATTCATCCCTTGATGGCAGCAACCAGTCCCCAGCCACGTCTGTTAAAAGGCTGGACATGACAGGACATTAAATAGGTAGACTATGACTAATTCACTCTCTGTAAAGATATATCGATTTCTATTTCTGACAAAATATTCATTTACTCACACTTGTTCTGCTCCATTCTTAGCAGATTTAATGCTACGCTAGAAAGTGGCTCGAGAATGTATCACAAAGCTCAGTTTCTTTTCTTGCTCATTTGCCCACTCATCTGTAAATAATAGTACTTTACTTGGTTCCGTTACATATTCAATTACATCTTCAAATCTCACTTTACAGGAGGCTTGCTGAAATATGTCCAGTGATCTAACAGTATGACGAGCATGGTCATCAAAAAGTACTTCCTGAAATGAATTTTAGTTAATGAATAATATTTTCTGAAGCTTCAGAATAATATGCTGTTCTTATAAGTGCTGAGTCTTTTTTTCTGGTTGAAAGTATCATTAATGAAAGCCTTTGAAAATTTTCTGAATATGTTTTCTTGAAATATCTAATTTGTAATAGTGGTTTACTATTCTTTGAGATAATATTGGTGTTTCAAGCACAAAAACAGGGACTTCAGTAAAACTACTTGAAATTTTATTGTCATTGTTGATTAAAAACTCATGAAGAAGTTTTAAGTTGTCTGTAGCTAGTTTTCGTGGATATATTTGGTTTTCATAGAACTATATGGAAATGCATATTTAATATGACAGTATTTTGCAAATCATACTCCCTTCAGAATAATTTGCAAAGTTGAAATCCTTCCATATGCTACAATATGGTTTTTGTCTCATGCTGAAAGTAAAGAAAGAACTATACGTTCAACAACAAAAAAATTTTGAACTGTTTTCTTGGACACTGTGAGCAATGAAAATAAAGAAAAAATAATAGTTCAATGTCCCTGTATTCAAAGAATTAAGGTTTCAGTTTTTGCATATTTAAAAGATTTATTTGAAAGTTAGAGATCCATCTTCCATCCACTGGTTCACTCTGTAAATGACTACAACAGCCAGGGCTACACCATGCTGAAAGTAGGAGCCAGGAACTTCACTTAGGTTGCACACATGGGTGGCAGGAACCCAAGTACTTGAACTGGCATTCTGTTGTGGGATGTGGGCATTGCAAGAGGTGGTTTACCCCACTGTGCCATCGCATGGAAATCCATAATCAATTTTTAAAACAATCTTATTTGGACAGGCTAAGATGAAGTCTCACAAGGATCATGGGGCTATTGTAAACAGATACCACAGGGCATTTGTGCCTAAATTACCATGGATTGTCTCTTCTGAGACTCTGACCAAAGTTGATTGGAGCAGGGATTGAAATGGGAACCAATGCAAGCTCTCCTATACATGAGGGCAATGGATCCCAGTTCTAGACAAAAGGATAATTCTCAGCCATGTTCTCCTCTCTGAAAGAGTAAAACGTAAACAAAGAGAAGATAGATTACATAATTCATGATTGTTTTCCTGAGCAATATATTCCAAGTGATTTTTCAGCCTGTGCTGCTAGTTTTCCTCCATCCTGGAAACACTAGAACCCAACAGATCTGTGTATGACTAATGAAGCAGTAGCCCATGCTGTTGCATGCAGCACCTATCATTACAGCAGACCTGCACCCTGGCTCTTTTGGCAGTTATGAAAAGCTGGATGGCTAAGTGTATTTTCCAAACAAGAACAT
This sequence comes from Oryctolagus cuniculus, assembly GCF_964237555.1. Classification (NCBI taxonomy): domain Eukaryota; kingdom Metazoa; phylum Chordata; class Mammalia; order Lagomorpha; family Leporidae; genus Oryctolagus; species Oryctolagus cuniculus. The sequence goes on from NC_091434.1 coordinate 99,591,684, forward strand.
TTAAAATCTAGCACTTCTGCAGAGTTAATAGTAAAAATATCTTGCATATTTCAAAGGTCACTTTAAGAACAAAAATTAAAGTAATTAAAACAAAAGCTGAAGCTTCTTGACAATTTCTACTTTTTATGTCTGAAGGGTTCATCAATCTCATGTATCTTCAGAGAAATAAGACTGTAATTTTAGAATAGAAAATAAATTTGGAGGTTTCAAAGAACTTTACTGTTCCCAAATTAACGATTATGTCATCATTTTCTGAGGGTGGTTATTTATAAGCAAGAATGACTTTAATGTGTCTTTTAATACTGACAATTACTATTTCGGCTTTCATTAAGAGCTGGAATTAATTTATTTCTTGAGTTAACAGATTATTGTGTAAACTTATTTTTAACTGTGATCATGCTTCAATGCATGTAAGTTATTTTTACAATCATGGTTTAAGCCTACTACACGGGGAAATGATCTGATTTATAGTAAAAACGATAAAGCCAAGGAAATGACTTCCTTTATTATAATTGATATAAAATTATTTCCAACTGTAAGTAGTTTAGATTATATGTCATAATTACACAGGTGAGTTTTCTGCAGTGATTTGTGTACTGTTGTAGGGTTCTTACAGTGATAGTTTGAGAACAGGTGCAACCCCACTTCATGAGTATGGATCCAGAACTAAGAGATTGAAATAGCCATAGTTTCACTACTGTTTATAATTTCTAAAATACTGTAGACTAAGGATAAAGAGCAATTTTGTGAAAATATGATGTTTTAAAATGTTAAGGCAATAACTCAGATTTCATAAAATTTCTAGTGAGGAGAATAAAAAGGAAAAGATTATTTGACAATCCCTTTAAGAAATGCCATTTAAGTAATTCTATCTTCTTTTTTTATACCTTCTTAAATTTATGAAACTTATGAAGTGAATCTCTCTCATGGGCAACGATTTCAGCTTTCAAAGTAATAGAGAGTAAATTTATTCACTTAGTTAACATTGCATTCTATTTTACAGAGGATTCATGCCTGTAACTTTCCCTACTTTCTTGCTCAAGCTTTTCTGCGGTATGGCATCAAAGGCAAAATCAGTCTGAGAATTCACCCAGCAATTAATCATAGGTTGCCTTATGAAACATCGTAATCTTGTGTTGTTGCCTGTCATTCAAGTCACGTATTTGACTTCTTAAATGGCAGAATAAAAGATCTTGAAATCATAGACAACATCCTATATTTGTTTCTGCAATCTATTAATGTATCCTTAATCAACTCAAATTCATTCCCTTCACATGGTCATGTGATGAGCATCTTAGAAAAAATCAGCTGGTGGAGTTAAGATAAAACAAGAACTTTGCTATATTTAATCCCTAGAAATACATACATGCATAAATATATATATAAATACACATATATATGTATATACACAAACACATACCATATGTATAGACATATTGGAAGTCTTATCTGATGACAAATGATAAAGGAATAATCCTCTTAAAATGAATCAGTTTTAAATCTAATAGAGGAAATAAAGTTTTGATTGATATACAATCTTATATAAACTTGACAATTATAAAACATTAACTATTATTATATTATAATTATTATTAAACTTTGATATTATCTTTAAATATTTCATTATGAATTTAAAGATGATAGTTTTTATGAAACTGTTTGAGACATTTGTCAGTTCCTTTAACTCCCTGATGTTCAAGTCATCTACTTTTGAGATACCTTATCAAATTTCTTTTATTTCACCTATTAGCAGCTATCCTTATGAAAAACCCTTATTGTCCATGATTTTGTGATTCAGCAGCTTCACTTACATCACAAAGCCCTTACATTGCAATCCATTTTTATTATAATTTTTTACTGTATTATCTGCTATTTATAGCATTCTATATTCAGTAAGAGGCTAAGACTTTTTAAAGTAAATCATACAGATAGAACATAATACAAACTTGTAAAGAGTGTTCTGGTAAGGACTAATTTTAAAATTGGATGGTTTATTAGCAAACATTTTTATTAGGGCAGCCTTTGCTTTCCTATAATAACTGGTTTCTTTGGGGCCAGGGATAAAGTTCAGATAATTAGGAATTCTTACAATTTGAAATCAGATGAAAATATGGGCAAACATTTAAGCAAATCGTAAAGCTGGAAGTGAAAATTTGTGTTTTATGAATATGTATTCTCAAAATAATGAATGTGGTTGAGATACTGTTGCACAAAAAATCCAACAGCTTTCTGAGAAATCCAGAGAATCAATAAAAAATGTGGAAGAGTAAACCTTGTATAACACAGAAAAGTAAACACACTCATTGGAGCAGAAGGAAGAGGAAATGGTACCACAGAAGCTTGGAGGAATAGACAGTAAATGTTAAAGTCAAAGGGAACAAAGGGAATGGTCAATTATAAACAGCCAACAGGTGAATATGTGGGAGCTGAGAAGTTACCCATGTCAATACTGAACACCTAACACCAGAAACAAGCTAAAGAGATATAGTTATTTGAAGAGGACTAGGTCAGACATATTTCAACTGGAAATTATGCAAAAACCCTCACTGGGAAATCTGTAGGTATTGGTTCATCCCATTTGAAAACATCAGGAATCTCGTGAATTCACACACTTTGCTACTGTCACCTGCACTTACTTGTTCTCTTAGCCTTTATGTAAGAAGATCTCATCCAGGTAATAGGAATTTGGTAAGTAGTAAGTCAGAAAATGTCACTAAGAAACTAAAAAAAAATGTAAGTGATAGCTAACTTTTAGGCTGTTGCATTCTCAGCTATTATCTGAAGAAGTACGTGGAATTGAAATAAATCAAGTCAACATTCCCCAGAACAAGTTTACATAAGATTACCTCCCCATATAACATTGATTGTATAGCTGGGGCAAACAGGACACAAGTTTTAATTTTTGGAATCTTTTTGTTGAATTTTCTAGAAATGTGTTTACATGATTTAAAAATATAACATTTTCTTTTGGCCTACGATATTACAGACTAGGTTAATCCTCCGCCTGCAGCACGGGCATCCCATATGGGCATTGGGTTCTAGTCCTGGTCGCTCCTCTTGCAGTCCAGCTCTCTGCTGTGGCCTAGAAGGGCAGTGGAGAATGGCCCAGGTGCTTGGGCCCCTGCACCCACGTGGGAGACTGGGAAGAAGCACCTGGCTCCTGGCTTCAGATCAGTGCAGCTCCGTCCATTGCGGCCATTTGGGGAGTGAACCAACGGAGGGAAGACCTTTCTCTCTGTCTCTCTCTGTCTCTCTCTCACTGTAATTCTACCTGTCAAATAAATAAATAAAAATCTTAAAAAATTAAAAGATAAAAAATATAGCATTTTCTTATAGATATCATCAGTGGGCCTCATTTTGGCTGCTCAAAAAATCTACAAAAACTCTAAAATTCCCAGGGGAAATGAGTGTTTTTCCAAGAGATCTAACACAATGGTGGCATCTGGAGCATCCATATGCCAATATGGAAAGTGAGGAACAGCACCCTTCAATTGTAGTCCACTCCTGTTTTCATAGTAGAACCTCCATTTAAAAAATAAAAAGAGGAGGTGGAGATGGTATTTTGAGTTGCAGCATATGGGCTCTTACTGTACCTTTGGATAATATTCAGATATTCTTAAATCTCCTAAAATCTAAAGATTAAATACAGCTCGCAAATGTGACAGAATTGTAAACACTGGTAAAGTTAAAAAAAATTCAAGATTATTTAGCAGGTTTTTTAGTTATACATTTCTGATTGTTAAATTTATGTAATTAAAAGTATATGCCTTTATACTTCAAAACAATAATCAACTTTTAGATGGAACTGAAGGCTGCCTGAGGGACAGGGGAGAGAGGAATTCCCAAAAAAGTCATTGATTCATTTATTCATAATTAGTCTTAATTTATGATAATCATTAACTTCAAAACAAGGATGAGAATATGGCTTTGCAATGAGAAAAGCTGATGTTGAGCTAAGAAAAGGTTAAATTTTCCAGTCGAGAATTCCAGCTTGAGTTATGATGCTTAATGCGGTAGATTGACTTTGGCCTTTCATTTACTTATTCTCTTTACGGGTAAAGGGCTCTAGGAAAAGTCTTAGGTCATCAGTTTTGAACAATGGCCAAAATGCCTATTTGAACAAAAAAAAAAAAAAAGGAAGTGAGATTTCTTGGTATAGATGTAATCTATCAGTTGCTAATGGAAACATCATGTGAAAGACTTTTTAAAATTATATACCAGATGTGAGCGTTAAACTTTTACAATCCAGTGGCACAAAGCCTGTGAGCCTGGGGATGGACATTCCTGTAATGCATTTTCCCCCAGCCTTGATGGATGTGCAAGCATTCTACTCAACCATGCATCTGGACTTCCCCTCCTCTTTATCTCTGCTGTTATCATGTTCTTCCTCTTTAGTGAAGATTTTGGTTACACAATTATTGAACTAAAAACAAATAGCCAAATGACCAAATAAGAAAAGGTTTTTAGGTTTCTATACTTTAATATGCTTGTTAAAGTTTGACTGGACTAGGAAAAGAAATGTTAACTGCATATTATTTATTTGAAATAATATGCTTAGCCACTAGATGTCACTCTTTTTTAAGCAAAAATGTACTTCACCAAGTACAACATCAATAGTATTTACATTCATTCCACTAGAATTGATGTTGCCCATATGGTTCTCAGTTATAATAGTGAATGGCTTAACAGCAAAAGAACCCCTCTATTTAGTGTTTAGTCTCTCTAAAATTTTAATAGAACAGAAAAAAGTATAAGTGATGGAAAGTTCATTAAATGCAATTAATCAGCTGATCTTGGAGATCTAATGACCAAAATACGGTTATTAAGTGGCAATAGAGTCAGTACACATGCTGGAATTTTTGAAGTTGATCTATGAACTATAAACATTATTCATAGGAAAAATTCCTTCCCCACCTTTAAAATCATTTTATTTATTGACTATCAATGCAATAGCTATGCAATTAGTCTTAGTGTGATGTTTTAGCCTTTCATGTCTTCTTACTACTTCTTGCACTACTCTTCCTGCAGGTATTGCTTGACTTGTGGATGCATAACGGAGGAAAATACACTGGAATATGTAGTGTTAGCAAAACATTTATTTTCCTATCAGACACAATGAAATGAGTACATGAAATTAGCTGTCCTTGTTGTATGCAAATCTGCTTCATTCTCTCCCTAGTTAATGGGCTCCAATTTACTAAGATACATCGAATACATTAGTTGAAGAAGAAATTAAATTTAGAAATTGGTAGCACTGGAATTATTTTTCTTTTCTTTTCTTTTCTTTTCTTTTCTTTTCTTTTCTTTTTTATTGACAGGCATAGTGGACAGTGAGAGAGAGAGACAGAGAGAAAGGTCTTCCTTCCGTTGGTTCACCCCCCAAATGGCTGCTGCAGCCGGCGTGCTGCAGCTGGAGCACCACGTCGATCCGAAGCCAGGAGCCAAGTGCTTCTCCTGGTCTCCCATGTGTGTGCAGGGCCCAAGGACCTGGGCCATCCTCCACTGCACTCCCGGGCCACAGCAGAGAGCTGGACTGGAAGAGGAACAACCTGAACAGAATCTGGCGCCCTGACTGGGACTAGAACCACCCGGGTGCTGGCACCGCAGGCGGAGGATTAGCATATTGAGCCGCAGTGCCAGCCAGCATTGGAATTATTAATAGACATCACAATAAAAGAAAAGCTTCAAGACTATAAGAAAACAAACAACGTGTGGAAAAGCAACAGTTTCTTATCATTCAGCCTTCAGAAGTCAAGCCTGATTTAAATCCCCTCAGACTCCAAAGCTAGAGTTAAAATGCAAAAAAGTCAATAATGTACATTTTAAAAAAATTAAATGAATAGGTCTCACAAAAATATAAAATGAAACACACAGGAAAGATCTCATTCAACACACTAACCGAGAAAACCAATAAGAATGTAAGCCCAATGCAAAAGAGAAGTCAAGAAATGGAGATTTATGCAGTTTTTCAAATATCTGCTGCAATGAACTTAATGATACAAACAAACAATTTAATGCCCCACAAGGTCAGAAATCATAACCAATTATCTTTCCTGGTTGGGAGAAATGATCTTCACCACACAAAAATCTGCATGTTAACACAAAAATTCACAAGGGGGGTCAACAAAGTAAGTACTAAGTAATTATCAAACAAAGCTCCGAGGAGACTTGCCCCAATCATATTTAAAAATACCACCCATCTTTTTCCTTTATTTCTCAAATTTTCGATTTTTTTCACATAGTCCCTTATGTATCAATCACATACAAACGTTAAGAGCTATGATTAGTATGTTATGTGCATTGTCTCATTGTATTTGCCCAATAACTGCCTGTAAGGTCCTCAGTAAGAAGTCAGAGCACTGAGAGATCAAGGAATGTTCTTCAGCTTACAGACCACAGCTAGAGACCAAGCTGCAATGTGAATCTGGTCTACCAGCTGATCTACCTCCTGGGAGCATAGATTTAGCATATATTTAAATATTGTCGAGAAGATTTGGGGTTCCAGAAAATTAGAGGTGTGAGCACACTAAAATCCATACATTCTCCTTTTCCTTGTGCAGAGAGAGAAACCTGAAGTGCAATAAGCATGTGGTTAGAGCTTAAATCTGTCGCTCCCCCATTCGTGGAGGAACGACACAGGACCCTGCGCTGTTCTTTTGTCTGCTCGGCCCTTCCCGGGTTTGCTGCTGGTTCTTCCCGGGTTGGCTGCCGATCCTTCCACCTCCGTGGAAGGGCGGCTCCCCCTGGCACTTTCCCCACTTCCGCGGGGGAGCGGCACACCGCTGGCCGGCTCTCTTGGGGGCTGCTCAGGTGTTCCTTCAGATGTTCCTGGTGCATGTTGTCTCTCTCCTCCGGGCATTCCTATTTCTCTTATTTTACTTCTATCTGCCAGCATTCCTATTTCTCTCATTTTACTTCTAAACTTCTGTTTCTCTTATCCCCACGGCTTCCCAGTGCCCGCCCCGAGGCAGCTTCTTGGCACCTCGCCCCGCGGCGGCTTCCTGGCTCTGTGCGGCTTCAGCCCACGCTTCTCTTATCTGCGCGGCTTCCCGGCTTCGCGCGCGCTCCGTGGTCTCCATGCCCCTTCGCGCCCACACCACGGCCCAGCGCCAGCCCCGCACTTCCTATCTACTCGCGCCCCGTGCGCTCTCCCCGCACGCGGCGGCTTCCGCGAATCACACAGCTTAGCTCACATTTCCGCTTCTCCGTTTTCAGTCTAAGTTCCCTGGGCTAACCTGACGAAATCCAACCTAGCTTACATCTCTGCCTTTCGGTTTGGTCTTTTGCTCCCCCGTCTAATCTGACGGATTCCAATCTAGCTTACGTCTCTGCTTCTGGTTTTAGTTTTTCGCCTTCTGCTCCCCGGGCTGACTTGACGAATCCCAACTAGCTTACATCTCCGCTTCGGCCTGCCCCCGCGGCTTCATTTTCCCTAACATATTTTTCTCTACCCGGTATATTTCCTAAGTTTCTTCCAACAATATTCCCCTCTCATTTCTCCTGGCTTCTCCCCACAGTCCGTATCTGAGTCTGTTTGTTCTAGCTTTCACTTTCGCTTTTAATCTCCTAGCTTCCCCGCCATAGTCTGCATCCGAGTCTATGTTTCCTCCAGCCTTCACCTTCGCCCTCAATCCTAACTTCTTCCGGCACTTTTTCCGTCCGGCTTTTCCCTAGGCTCTTTGCTAGTCTCTCTCTCCGGTATTTTCCCACTTCTTCCCGCTTCTTCCCTCCTAGGTTTCCTATCCGAGTCACGGCACCATTATCCCTCCTAGGCTTCCTATCCGAGTCACGGCACCATTATGTCGCTCCCCCTCTTCGTGGAGGAACGACACAAAACCCTGCACTGTTCTTTTGTCTGCTCAGCCCTTCCCGGGTTTGCTGCTGGTTCTTCCCGGGTTGGCTGCCGTCCTTCCACCTCCGTGGAAGGGCGGTGCCCCCTGCCACTTTCCCCACTTCCACGGGGGAGCGAAACACCGCTGGCCAGCTCTCTCGGGGGCTGCTCAGGTGTTCCTTCAGATGTTCCTGGTGCATGTTGTCTCTCTCCTCCTTTATAGTCCTCTTCCACCAATCCCAACTCTGCTACCCACACACCGAGTACGCTGCTCTTCTCTAATCAGGAGCAGGATCAGCTCCTGCAGGTTATTGGTCGAACTGGAGGCAGCTGTGTAGAAGTTGTTTACTCCTCTCCCAGCACCATATTGTGGGAGAGCAGATGCATAGAATAAGTCTTAATTCCAGTAACTTAGTCTAGTCCAAGTTGCTCCCCACAAAATCCTTTTTTTTTTTTTTAATTTGACAGGTAGAGTTAGACAGTAAGAGAGAGATGGAGAGAAAGGTCTTCTTTCCGTTGGTTCACCCCCCAAATGGCTGGAGCTATACTGTTCCGAAGTCATGAGCCAGGTGCTTCCTCCTGGTTTCCCATGTGGGTGCAGGGGCCAAAGAGCTTAACTCCTAACTGCATTCTCTAGAATCTGTGTAGACTACTTGCCCACACCCAACTCACTTGCCCTTTGGGTTGATATAATACATCAGATCCTCTATTATAATTTAAATAAACAGAATGAGAAATGATCAATCTGGTAGTCATATTGTAGAAACAAGCAACATCTTGTACACCATAGATGTGGAAAACAATTACGCTAGGTGAAAGGTTATCAATGGGATTTGCTAAAAGTCAAAACTAGGACTTTAAAATTTTATGCATGGTCCTCTTATAGGCTTTTATATTCTTCTCAAGGGCTTTGGCACACAGAGAAATTTAATGCACTGACATCAATATACTCAAAAATGATGTCTGCCTGACTGAATATCTGTCTGAAGAGACTGCACTCTTTCATTTTTAAAATCTTGAAGGAGTTTTGATACGATTAAGTACACTATAGAAAATCATCCTGTATTCCTTGGATTTATATGACTAGATCTTCAGCAGCATGAGGTGCACCAGGCTTTCCTACTAATTCAGCTTTAGTTTTTGTAAAGATGATACTGGATCTGGTGACTGAAGATTCATTAAACTCATCAAACATTATCATGTTATCTATTAGGAGCCTAAATAGTCTCCTTGCCATACATATCCCAATACAATGACTATGAAGGAATTCTTTTCTTCCCAGAATATGATATTTTAATCTCCATTCCAGATAAAAATAAAGTAACACTTATGAATTCCCCAGTCAAATAAAAATGTGTCAATTTGTTGGTGTATTCCATTTAAGTTTATACTTGCTCTAAAATAGGAAGAGACTTCTGCAAAATAGAAAAGTATTACTTTTTATATAGTCAGTCTGTTGTTCAGTGTTCAGCTTCTCCAGGTTTCACGGATTATAAAGTCTTTCAGGACAGAAGATATTTCCCACAAGCCATCATGTAACATTTATAGCTTTAAAGGTAGATGTAATTTTAATAATAACATGCCACATTTAAAGCTCTATTAGGCACAGCTCTGGCTGCCTTTGATTTATTCATCATGTGAGCAATCTGAAATTTTCTAAAGTCTAATTTTTGAAAAAAAATCAAGTGGTCTCTGCATTCAGCCATCTGCTCTACATGATTGCAGTGACTCATTTTTAGCATTCACGCTTCTTTTTCATTGATTAAGTTTCTTGTTCAGCCAATTGAACCCTTTGGAAAGCATTTATTTCTGATAAAGCATATCACTGTTAATAGACTATTTTACAATAATTATAATACAATCCAGATTCCTATTGGATAGCATCTTCAAGAATTCATGTGAATGTAACATATTATTAATGCAAATTAACTTGTTCATTACCAAAAAAGAATTTAAAAATGGTACTCACGCAGGTCTAATGGTATGGGTATGCTTTTCGTGAACAAAGGCACCAGCAAGGCCTCCTGCTCCTGAATTTAAATACTGGATAGAAAATGAATTAAATTGCCTAAGTTTACCTGAATATATGACAAAATATAAACAATATAGCCATTTAACTTTTTTTAATCACAACTTTCAGCCAGTTCAAAATGGGTAATTATTTGAGTCTTATCATAAAACATAAACTTGGGACACTTTGATCAAAGAAAAACAATGCTTATTTATGTTAAGAATAAATGGTTGTGGGGCCGGCACTGTGGCGCAGCGGGTTAACGTCCTGGCCTGAGGCACCGGCATCCCATATGGGTCCCAGTTCTGGTCCTGGCTGCTCCTATTCCGATCCAGCTCTCTGCTATGGCCTGGGAAAGCAATGGAAGATGGGCCAAGTCCTTGGGCTCCTGCACCCACATGGGAGACCTGGAAGAAGCTCCTGGCTCCTGGCTCCTGATCGGCGCAGCTCCAGCCTTTGCGGCCATCTGGGGAGTGAACCAGCCAATGGAAGACCTCTCTCTCTGTCTCTACCTCTCTCTATAACTCTTTCAAATAAATAAAATAAATCTTAAAAAACAAACAGAATAAATGGTTGTCACTCTTTTTTTGGTCAAATTTTGTCTTAGTAGATACCAATTCTGTTTAGATCTGTCATAAAAGATTTAAATGATTATAAAAGCATCATATTTTTAAAACACCACATGAAGCGGGTTTTATTTTTAATCTTCCTGTCAATTAAGTTGCCTTCAAATATGTATGCCAAGTTGATTCTTGAAGATTTATCTTTACATTTGTAGAAATTTCAAATTATCAACAAAAACTAAGAATATAATCAATTTGAAGAAAGTTCTAAGTATGGAGCTTGTCTCTAGAATGTCTCAACTTTTTTTTTTATAGCAGCCTAGGAGTTGAAGGAATAAGTTCTCAATATTGACAAAAATACAAGAATTTAACTGTTTTCATACTATTCTAATATATGACATAATAATTTACTAAAATCATAAAACATAATGATATAAGAAATAACATGAAGCAACTTAAATCCTTACAGGCAGCCCATGGATCCTGTTTTTCCATTAATGCCAATGTGATATAAAATTTGTAAATATATTAGCTAGTTTGTACCTTGTAAGAACACCAGCAGGCAAAATCAACTCCCCAGTCATGCAAGTGGAGTTCAACATTTCCAACTGCATGTGCCAGATCAAAGCCAACAAAACAACCCTAGGGAAGAACATATAACAAATTTTGAATTTGTGTAATGATTAGAAACAGTAGTACAAACGTCTTTAAGAAATTTTTGATAAACTACTCCACCGTAAATAATGGTTCATTCTTGGATAAAGTGGCTCACAAAATGTTATCCACAATTCCCAAGATTCTTTGAATAGTTCCAGCAGGTCAAAGCCGCCTTCACAATACAAAGACTGCAGACACCATATTTACCATGTTGACATTTGCACAGGTAGTACAAAAGTAATATAATGGGTAGAACTGCTGGCACCTTAGCAGGAACCAAGGCAGTGGCAGGAGTCACAGCCTTTGTCCCAGTCCCTCATGCACTCAAGGGCATCAAAGGTGTTTCATTTAAGCACCTGCTGATTAAAGCTGTGAAAATGATCAATTGTCATTAAATGTCAGCCTTATAATTCTCCTGTCTTCTAATGCTTAATATGCAAAGCAATCATAAAGTACTAGACCACATTCTGAATTAGGATGGGTGGGGGAGAAGCTCTTTTCTATTAAATCAAATGTTAATGAGATTTATCAGACATAAAACAATGTCACTTATTTTTTGTTTTAGAAAAAAATTTAAAAGATGTATTTATTTGAAAGGCAAAGCAAGAGAGAGAGAGAGAGAAAAAGAGAAAGAGAGAGAGAGAGGGAGAGAGAGAGAGAGAGAGAGAGAGAGAGAGACCACGCATGCAAGTGTATTTTCCAAGCACAAGTTCATTTCCTCAACGGCTGCAAGTGCCAGGTCTGGGCCAGGCCAAAGCAAGGAGCTAAGAACTCCATCCTGGTGTCCCACATGTGTGGCAGGGGCCCATGCACTTGAGCCATCTTCTGTTGCTTTCCCAGGCCCATTAGCAGGAAGCTGTAGTAGAAGTTGAGCAGCTGGGCCTTGAACTGATGTCAGTGTCTCAAGCATCAGCTTGACCCTCTGTGTCATAACATGGGCCATGAAAGCAGCTTTTAATAACAATATATTGCTTATGTTATATGTAAGAAATTTATTCTTCTAAAAAATAAATAGATATATGTTAAAATTCTAATTGTAAATACTATCCATATAGATTAAAATCAAATACCAAATCCTCTTTGAGATACTGAATGAATTTTAAGAATAGGTTTCTGTTTCTTAAATATTTCAGATCTGCTGCTTTTATGTTTTTCTAACCCCTTTTAACCTGAAGCAGTTCACGAGTATTTTTATTTATGTTTTAATTTTGTATCATATATGAAATTAATTCAAGCAGTTCTAGCATACAACTGTGTTAAGTTGAACTAGTGGTTCTTATTGTTCGCCCTTTCTTGCATTCATGTCCTTTGTCACGTAACTTTTCAGTTTCTTTCGCTGAGGGCAAGGTGTGATTCTGTGCCACTGGACTCAGCTATATGACTTGTTTCAACCAATTGGATGTTGGCACATACAGTAAAAGCAGAACCACAGGGGTCAGCGCTGTGGTGTAGCAGGTAAAGCTACCACCTGCAGTGCTGGCATCCCATATGGGCACCGGTTCAAGTCCCGGCTGCTCCACTTCCAATCCAGCTCTCTGCTATGGCCTGGGAAAGCAGTAGAAAATGGCCCAAGTCTTTGGGCTCCTGCACCCACGTGGGAGAGCTGGAAGGAGCTCCTGCTCCTGGCTTTGGATCAGCGCAACTCTGGCCATTGCCGCCATCTGGGAAGTAAACCAGTGATGGAAGACCTCTCTCTCTCCACCTCTGCCTCTCTGTAATTCTGCCTTTCAAATAAACAAATCTAAAAACAAGCAAAAAAAGATCAGTATCACTAAAAGCACTTGAGTGACTAGGCCTGCTCCATCTTTCCCTCTGCCATATCTGTGAGAAGTCTGCATAGACCAACCCACTGACTCAGATGGAAGAAGAAATGTAGATCACAATCACCCTTACAGGTGCCCAACACTGATCAGCTGCTCCCCAGACCCCTTGCTTCTCCACAGATGCATGACTGAGCTTAGCTGAGGCCAGTTGAGCCCCTTCTTGCCAAGCCTTGATAGATAAGCAAACACCACAGTGACCCATAAATAAATGATTGCAGTATCTAGCCAATGAGTTCGGAGATGTTTTGTCACACATAATTTTTATGACAAGTGCTAAAGAGAGAAACATTGTTTACACTCCTAGGAATTATAGCCACCATTCCATTCCTGCACTAGCTTGAGAAGGATCAAAGGATGGGCAGTTTGTATCCAATACTCCTTTTAGGTCCTACATCAGAAGTAGAGTATGTATTCGTGCTCTGTGCTATTATCTCAGTAAACCTGCAAACCCTCTGATACAATTTCAAATGTGAGGCACTTTACTGGTACTCAATTAAAAAAATGATTCTTTTTCAATCATAGGGGGAAAATTGATGTAGTTTTGGAGAAAATTTCAAAGTTAATGTTGACCCAATAGTATTCACCATATACACTGTTAGATTCTCACAGCTTCTTGCCACCTGATTCAATTCTATCTTCATTATTTGCTTGGCAGGTGCTTTGCAGTGTTGTGGGTCTGCCTAATAGAATTTGCACTATTTTAGAGTAGAATCCACATTTCTGTTTCCTCTACATTCTCATAAGGAAGAGTTAGAGATGAATACATTTTATCCAAATCATGGCCAGGTAATAATGTTGTAATTTAATGCTTACTGTCAACATCATTTAACTTTCAGTATAGCAAAACATTAATAATTTTACCTAGAAAAATAGCAGCACACTCCACATTAAGATAATTCTGCACATAAATCTGAATTTAAAAAGAAAAATGCTGATGTTTAAGTAAGAGTGATGGAACTTTGCATGATATTTTCCTTTGTGTTCGTCTATTAGTTCAGCAGGTGCACATATAGTAATTACATACTCAAAATTTAGGTGTCATGTAACAATAAAGGGGCCTATCTATTGACTGAAGTAAAGCCTTGAAGTAAATTTAGAAATTTTTTTCTAACACTTCTCCCTTATGAATAAATAACCCAAGACTGTTATTAGAGGTATTTCTCCTCGATCAGATAGATGCAAAATATGACCTGTTTTTATAAATGAAGTTATATTGGGACACACTCAAATTCCTTTGTTTAAATATTTTCTACAGCTGCTTTTGCACTACAGAAGCAGAATTGAATTGTTACAGCAGAAACTATATAGCCCACAAAGCTTAAAATATTTACTACCAGTCCCATTACCGAAAATGCTTAGCCTTAGCCTACAGCATTAATTTCCATAAAGAAAAACTCAATATATTGACACCTTAATTAATTAAAAGCCTTACTCATTGTAATGTGACTGAAGCTAGTATCTTACCAAAAGGCAAATCAGTTTTAGAGAACACATGCATTTGTGCTTTATTTCTCATCAAAAATGAACACGACGTATCTCATAAAAAGACAGATGCTCTGTGCTAATATAGATTTGGAGGATCCAGCGGAAGCTGTGGATCAGTGTGGAAGTTGTAGATGTGCAGCAACAAGCACGGACACAACACGGGGCACCGTCCCATATCTGAGAGCTAGAGTAAGTGCCAGCTTTAGACAGTGAGGTGAGACCATAGTGCAGCAGCCCATGCCACTGGCATTATTGTTGGAGGTAGAAACTTGCCGAGTACCCTGTCTTTGAGTTCAGCCTGGAGCCCTAAGGGAAACAGGATAGCAGCCTAACCCAGTGAAAATAGGGAATGTTTCTGTCTTCCTACCCTCCCTCGATGGCATCTAGCAACCAGCTGGGAGAGGGTGACATTTTGACAGCAGTGGCTGCACTGGCTCTTGTGCACGAGCCCAGCAACCGGCAGGAACAAAGCACCATCCTGATAACAGCAGCAGCTACAGCAGCTTAGGTGTGTCCAGCCAGCAACAGGTAGGGAGGAGCTGCCATTTTGAAATGAGTAGCAGCTGTGGGGGCTCTTGTACATGCGTGTGATCCAGAGGGAAAAATCCACATGTCCCACTCACTGAGTATGGCTGGCAGGATGATTTGTGGCTGTGAACTCACATGAGACTGTGAAGTACCCCCAGCCTCTCAACACAGCCTGGAGACTGTGCCAGGGCTCAAACCACCAAGGTGGAACACCCACAGACCGCTGACTCTGGGAACATCTCTGCATCTCCATGGACAGCATAGGCTGGTGTGGCAGAGTGGATCCTCTGCACCCTGTGACTATGGAAGCCTAGTGTGCTGAAAAAGTGGGAACTCTGACTGCACAATAGAGCACAAAGTGCAGCCAGGTCACTGGATAATCACTATGTGGCACCAACAGCTCAGAGCTCCCTGACTGCCTGGGGTGGGTAATGTAGCAGGATCCAAGTTCAAATGAAGACTGCACAGATCCTTTGTGTGGTTGAAGTAGCCATGTGTGTGAGTGCTGCATACACAGTGTGATAACCCAGGGCATTATTCACCTTGAAAGAGAAGGGAGGGTATGATTATGCCAGCCGAGTTGATCATACACTCTTCGCAGCTGACAATAGATTTACCACACCCAACTTGGGTGTCATCCTGGATTCTTATCCCATCCTGGAGCACTGACCAGAACTCCCTGGCCACAGCCAGCACACACCTATGGGTATTCACTAAAGAAAAGACACTCCACTAAGCCACAGATGAATAGATCAAAGATAAAATCAATTAGAGGAGAAAACCAATATCTCCACAAGCCCTAAAAATAAAATGCAGAAATTCAAGAAACAAGAATGGCAACATTAATCCCCCAAAGGAAAGACTTCCTTATGAGAATTTGAAGATGAAGAGACTGATGAAATGCCTGAAATGGAATTCTAAAGATTAATCATAGAATTACTCAGAAGTAATGAGAAACAAATTCATGAGTTAAAGAAATCCATACATGACATGCAAGAATTCTCCCATGAGATTGAGATTTCAAAGAGAACTCAAACTCAAATTTTAGAAATCAAGAATTCAATAAATCAAATAAAATACAGTGGGAAATCTTGACTTGGTGAGACAGAAGAAAGAATATCTGAACTAGAAGAAAACTCTTCAGAATTTGTCACCAAAAACATAAAAAGAATAATTATGAAAATTAAAAACATTGCTGGAGATATATGGGATACTATCAAATGACCCAACATACAGGTTTTAAGAATTCCTGAAGGTATGGAAAGACAGGATGTATTAGAAAGCCTACTCAGTGAAATAGTTACAGAAGATTTCCCTAATTTGGAGAAAAAAGGCACATCCAAGTGCAAGAGGCACATATAACACCAAATAGACCTGACTAGAAAAGATCTTCACAATGACTCCTTGTATTCAAACTTTCAAGAGTAAAACATAAAGAATAGATTTTAAAATGTGTACAAGAGAAATACCAGATTACTTTCAGAGGATCCACAAATAGACTCACAGCTGACTTCTCATCTGAAACCCTATAGGCCAGGAGAGAATGGAGAAATATAGTCCAGGTATTAAGAAAAAACCTGTCAACCCAGAGTACTGTTCCCTGCAAGGCTGTCATATATGAATCAAGGTGAAGGACTTCCATAGCAAACAGAGATTGAAAGAACTTGTCACAACTTGTTCAACTTTATAAAGGATGATTAAGAATGTATTAAACATAGAAACACAGAAGGATAGTCACCAGTATGAAAGAAGGTAAAAGCAAAAAATCTCCCAGTTTTTTAAAAAAAGGAAATTCCATGCAAACAATAGGAATATTTACAAAAAAAGCAGGCAAATTTGTTACTTATCAATATTAACCTTGATTCTCCAATTGAAAGATATAGAGGGGCCAGTGCTGTGGCATAGTGGGTAAAGCCGCTGCCTGCACTGCTGGCATCCCGCATGGGTGTGGGTTTGAGTCTCAGCTATTCCACTTTTAATTCAGCTCTCTGTTATGGCCTGGGAAAAGAGTAGAAGATGGCCCAAGTCCTTGGGCCCCTGCAGCAATGTGGGAGACCCAGAAAAAGCTCCTGTTTCCTGGCTTCAGATCAGTGCAGCTCTGGAAATTGTGGCCAATTGGGGAATAAACCAGCAGATAGAAGACCTCTCTCTCTCTGACTCTTCTCTCTCTGTGCAACTCCAACTTTCAAATAAATAAATAAATCATATAAAAAGAATATTTGAATGGATTAATAAGGCACATCTATTTGCTGCATACAAGAACACACCTCACCAATAAAGAAACATCTAGACTGAAAGTGAAAGGATAGAAAAATTTATTACACACTAACAGAAAGCCACATGAACAGGTGTAGCTATCCTAATATTAGACAAAATAGAGTTTAACACAAAAAATATTAAAAGAGACAAAGAAGAGCACTATGTAATTATTAAAGGATCAATTCAACAGAATGATGTGACTATAATAAAGGTATATGCACCCAATGCCAGGGTGTCTGACTATTTGAAACAAATGTTAATGGATCTAAGCAGAGACATAAACTCCAATAAAATAGTAACTGGGGACTTCAACACTCCACATTCATCAATGGACTAATCAACTATACAGAAAATCAACAAAGAAACAACAGAGATAATCTAAACTATGGACCAAAGGTACCTAACTGATATCTACAGAAACTTTCATCCTGCAGTAGCAGAATACACATTCTTTCCATCAGCACATGGAATTTCTCTAGGAAAGAAAATATGCTAGGTGATAAAGCAAGTCTCAGCAAATTCAAAAAAATCAAAATCATATCATGCATCTTTTCTGACCACAATGGAATGAAGCTGGAAACTAACAACTCAAAAATATCTAGAATATATACAAACACATGGAGACTGAGCAACATGCTCCTGAATGAAGAGTGGGTCACAGAATAAATCAAAATGGAAATCAAAAAGTTTCTGGAAATGAATGAACATGACAATACAACTTATCAAATCGTATGGAATACAGCAAAAGCAGTGTTAAGATGGAAGTTTATAGCAATTGGTTCCTACATCAAGAAATTGGAAAGGTATCAAATAATAAGCTACCAATGCATCTGAAGTTTAAGAAAAACATCGAGAAACCAAACCCAAAATTATCAGAGGAAAGAAATAATTAAATTAAGGAAGAAATAAATAAAGTTGAAACCAAAGAACCATACAAACAACACAGTTAAATGATTAAACTTTTTTTAAAAAATAAACAAAACTGATACACCATTGAACTAAAAAATCAAAAAAGAGGGATAAGGCCTTAATTAATAAAATCAGAAATGAAAAGAAAATGTAACAATGGATATGACAGAAATAAAAAGAATCATTAAGCATTACTACAAAGAGCTTATGCCAAAAAAATAGCAAAATTCAGAATAAACGGATAGATTCCTGAAAATATACAATCTACAAAAATTGAGTCATGAAGACACAGAAAATCTAAACAGACCAATAACCAAGATGGAGATTGAATCAATAATAAAGACCCTCCCAAAAAAGAAAAGCCCAGGACCAGATGGCTTCACTGATGAATTCTACCAGACTTTCAAAGATACAACAGTGAAAGAGAACTATAGACCAATATCCCTCATGAACATAGATGCAAAAAAATCATCAATAAAATACTAGCTCATTGAATCCAACAACGTGTCACAAAGATCATTCACCTGGACCAAGTGGGATTTAATCCTGATATGAAGGGATGATTCAACATTCACAAAGCAATAAATATGAGCCATCACATTAACAAACTGAAGAATAAAACCCATATGATTATCTCAATAGATACTGAGAAACTTTTTCATAAAATACAATATCCTTTCATGATGAAAACCTTAAGCAAATTGGATATAGGAGGAACATTCCTCAACACAATCAAAGCAATTTATGATAAACCGACAGCCAGCATCTTTTTGAATGGGGAAAAGTTGAAAGCATTCCCACTAACATTTGGAACCTGATACGGATGCCCACTCTGACCAGTGCTATTCAATATAGTCCTGAAAATTTTAACCAGAGTCTTTAGGCAAGAAAAAGAAATCAAAGGGATACAAATTGGAAAGGAGGAATTCAAACCCTTTTTGTAAATGGCATGATTCTATATATAGGGGATGCAAAACACTCCACTAAGAGACTTTGAAACTCATAAGAGGGCATGGCAAAGTGGCAGAATATAAAATTAACACACCAAAATCAATAAGTTTTGTATGCCCTGACAATACTATGGCTGAGAAAGAACTTCTAAGATCAATCCCATTCACAATAGCTTCAGAAAAAATTAAATGCCTTGGATTACGTTTAACCAAGGAGGTAACAGATCTTCATAATGCAAATTACAAAATATTAAAGAAAGAAACAGAAGACACAAAATAATGGAAAAATCTTCCATGTTTGTGGATTGGAAGAAATAATATCATGAAAATGTCCATACTACCAAAAGCAATTTACAGATTCAATGCAATCCCACCAAAATATCCATGACTTTCTTCTGAGATCTAGAGAAATGATGCTAAAATTCATATGGAAACACTAGAAAACCTGAATAACTAAAGCAATCATACACAACAAAAACAAATAAAAGGCATCACAAAATCAGGTTTCAAGATATACTACAGAGCAGTATAATCAAAATAGTCTAACACTGGCACAAAAACATTGTAGACCAATGGAACAGTATAGAAACTCTAGAAATCAATCGATGCTTCTACAACCAATAAATCTTTGACAAAGAATCTAAAATTAATCCCTGGAGAAAGGACAGTCTCTTCAACAAATGGTGTTAGGAAAACTGGATCTCCACATATAGAAGTATGAAAGAAGATCCTTGCTTACACCTTATACTAAAATCAACTCAAAATGGATCAGTGATCTAAATCTATGAACTGATACCATCGAATTACTAGAGAAATTGAGGAAACTCAGGAAGACATTGACATAGGCAAAGAATTCTTGGAAAAGATCCCAGAAGCACAAAGTTAAAATTACATTAAACTGAGAAGCTTCTGCACTTCAAAAGAAACACTGAGCAAAGTGAAGAGGCAACCAATGTTAGGAAAAGAGGTGCAGAACAGAGAAGAGACAGAATAAGAATCTATAGCCAGACCTAATTTATTCAGACAAAATAAATCCACAGATGTGGGTGACCAACTGCCTGCATGCACATCTATGGAACAAGTGGCAGGAGGCCCCAAACCAAGGTGCTGGGCCTTTTTATATCTGAGGAGGGCTAGGTGTGGGAGTGGGAGTAGAGAACAGCAGGTGGAGGGGAATTCTTTGGAGTTGGTTTTTCATGTGGCCACCAGGCCTCTGAACCTGGGGAAGAATGCGTGGGTGGATGTCAAAACAATAGGGTGTGAGACTGAATTGAGATTCAAGGGCAAGGGATAAATACCCATATTATGTCTCTTTTGGACAATGAGTGAGAGTGGCTGAGGCTTATGCCTTTGTTCCATCAACTGATAGAATAGGAGAAAATATTTATAAACCATGCAACTGATAAAGGATTAATTTCCAGAATCTATGAAGAACTAAAAAATTCAACAACAAACAGCCAATCCAATTAAGAAATGGGCTAAGGACTTGAACAGGGATTTTTCAAGTGAGGAAGTTCAAATGGCCAACAGCCACTTGAACAAAATGTTCAAGATCATTAGCCTTCAGGGAAATGCAAATCAGAACCATATTAACATTTCATCTCGCCCCATTTAGAATGGTCTGATACAGAAATCAAAAAACAATAAATGCTGACAAGAATGTGGCTAAAAAGGTCCTTAAATCTACTGTTGGTGGGAATGTAAACTGGTGCAGCCATTGTGGAAGACAGTATGGAGATACCTTGAAATCTGAATATAGGGGCTTACACTGTGGCATAGTGGGTAAAACCACTGCCTGCATTGCCTGCATCCCATATGGGTGCCGGATCAATTACCGGGTGCTCTAATTCTGACCCAGCTATCGGCTATGGCCTGGGAAGGGAGTAGAAGATGGCCCAAGTCCTTGAGCCCCTGCACTCATTGGGAGATCTGGAAGAAGCTCCTGGCTCCTGGCGCAGCTCTGGCCGTTGCCAATTGGGGAGTGAGTTTGCAGATGGAAGACCTCTCTCTCTCTCTCTCTCTCTCTTTCTCTCTGTAACTTTGCCTTTCATATAAATAAAACTTTTTTTAAAAAATCTGAATATAAACCTACCATATGAACCAGCCATCCCACACCTGAGAATTTTCCCAAACCAAAAGAAATCAGTATATGAAAGAATGACCTGTACCCCACGTTCACTGTAGCTCAATTCACATTAGCTAAGATATGGGATCAACCCAGGTGTCCATCAACTGATGATTGGATTCAGAAAATGTGGTATATATGCACAATGGAATACTGTTCAGCCATAAAAAGAATGAAGTTCTGTCTTTTGCAACAACATGGATGCAACTGGAAACAATACTTAATGAAATAAGCCAGTCCCCAAAAAGACAAATACCGTATATTTTCCCTGATCTGTGGTAATTAATACCAAAAAGTAATGTATAGGAGTAAAATTGACATTTTTGACCTTTGATGATTTTTTTAAGCCCTGAACAATCTTTTTTCTTACTATTTATTTAACTATTTACCTAGTATAATGTTAATCTTATGAGTGTAAACCACGCTGAAAGTAAATTATTGTAAAAATTAAGATTCGTATTAGGAGATGAAGGAGGAAGAAGCATGGGAGTATAGGTGGGGAGGGTGGGGAAAGTATCACCATGCTTCTAAATCTGTATACATGAAATATGTGAATTTTGCAGACCTTAAATACATTTTTTAAAAAATATTTTTGTATCTGAAGTCTTCTTCTCACCAATATTTCTAATTTAAGCAAAAATTATTTTTAATTCAGCAATGTTTACAACTCTTCAAAATATAATTTTTAGCAATCAAGCTTTATTAGAAAACGCAAGGAAAGAAAGGGTTGTGCATTTATTTTATTATCAATTATTTATAAAGAATGACACTTTGAAGGAACCACAAAATTCCTTCTAATATATCCTGTTATTAAAAGCCCTGTGGCCACATCTGTGACAAAACATCAAAAAAGCCCCTGCTGCTTCTACAATATGTTTGAAAGCATGTCAATCCCTTCCTTGTGAATGGAAAAAATAATAAATTATTTAAATGTGACTGTTTTGAGGGAAGGGCTGGGACTTGAATGATATTGTTACAAAGTGATTCTATAAAAGTGTCACTAGATGGCAGTATCTTAAAAATAAAGAAAAAAAAGTAAATTATACTAAACTTTATAGAAATGTAGAAAGATATTTTCATTATTTTACTTCCAAGGATAAATAGCATGATATGCATAGGTGTAAAAAGTACTTCACACTCGAGTGCCTACTTTTTGCATTTTTTACATAAAAATAATCATTTTAATATCTTTGTTTTTCCTTTAGTTGAAAAGCAGAGAGAGAGGGAGAGAGAAAGAGAGATCCTACACACTGGTTCACTCTCCAGGTGTTTGCAACAACCATGTCTAGGCTGTGTTTGGGCTGGTAGCCAGGAACTGAGTCTAGGACTCCCATGTGGGTGGCAAGAGCCAATTACTTGAGCCATTACTTGCTGCCTCCCAGGCTCTACGGTAATAGGAAGCCACAGTCTGTGGCTGGAGCAGGTAGTCAAAGCCAGATCCTCCCATGGGAGACATCCTAATCAATGTCTTTCTCAGCCTAAATGCCTGTCCCTCCAAATTCATTTTCATTCAAAATTACCCGCAAGCCATCACCCTCAAATTGATGGAGCTCCACACTTGCATAGCAGTGTTCAGGCAATATCCCACCCTGCTTTAAATCTGTTTTAAAACTATTCTAATCATTCTGAATATTGCAACCTTGATTGCCTATTTCTCAAAGTAACAATTTCCCAGTGTTGCTGTGTTCCTTCAGAATTTGAGCTCAAATCTTTGTTGAATAAATTGTACATGGATGAATAAGTTATAAAGTCTTTCAATTGTCAATTATCTCTTAAATCACATCAACTTTTAAGAGATTTGAGGTCTACTGTTTCTGCTTCACTTTATAAAATTAAATTAAAAAAAAATATTTGAGAGTCAGAGAGACAAGGAGAATGAGAATATGTGAGAGAGAAGACACAGCCAGCTCCCATCCTCTAGTACACTCCATAAGTATCTACAAAGCCTAGGAGGGGCCTGCCTTGCCAAAGCCTGGAGACAGGATCTCAAGCCAAGTGTCCCAGGTGGGTATAAGGGAGTCAATTACCTGTACCATCAGCCCTGCCTCCCAGGGTCTGCACTAGTAGGATGCTGGAGACAAGAGTTGAAGCTAAGCCATCAAACCCATGTACTTGGATGCAGGAAATAGATATATAAACTGGTATTTTAACCCATTAGGCCAAATGCCCACTCCTCAGGTGCAATTTTACTGTATAAGCTACTTAACTCAGATATATTATTTTTTAAAGTGAAGTATCTTGGGCAAACATAGCTAACATACGTTCAAAATCTCTTAAACAAGGCGCATCGGGGTATTTTGGCCTTGTCTTCTTCACTATCACGTTTTCTATTCTGTGGAGAAATAATGCACACAGAGCCTTGGTGAAAGTTCAAGCAGAAGAGGTAACTCACCATCAAGTTTGATTCCTTATTTTTTTTAGTAAAATGAAATATAGACTGGTACAGCTGAAGCTTTTTTCCTTCTGTATCAAACTGACTTTTGAATGTTATTAATGTGATTGCTCTTTCTTTTTTCAAAATTTTATTGAAGTTTACAACTTTCATGTATCTCCTCTATACACAGATTTAGGAACATAGTGATACTCCCCACGTTACCCTCACTCCAGCCTACTAAAAGCAAAAAAAATCTGAATTATGAAAACTTTTAGTAAGTAATTATGAGTAAAAAACTGTAATCGTACAGGATGCAATACTTATGGCTCTACACAGGGCTGATACTCAGCCAGTTTGTGTTGGTGTGCTCATATTTAAACTAGATCAGTCATCCTATACCACCCGAATAACTGCCATGGGTGCAGGGAGCTTCTTGCCAGGGGCGCCTGTGGACATCCGTGAACATCAGCATCCCAGTGTTCAGTGTGAGGTGCTGGCCCTGACTCCAGGGGGTGAAATGAAGCCCTTTCCAGGGCTGCTACCACTCTTGTTGATGAGTTATAGATGCCCACATGTTCCTTCATGTCTATGGTAGGTAGTAGCTGTTCTCCTTTTGATCTTCTGACTATGGAAACTGAAGCTTCCATACCATACCAACTAAATCTTTAGGTGTTTTGAATATCATGCCTTGTTTTGTACAAAACTAAATGGGAACAATCTAAGGACTCTAATATCATAACTTTAGACAATATTACTTTTAAAATAAAAGGTGTGGTATGAAATCTTAGGAAAATTATTTCCAAAAAAAGTTACGGGGAGGTGTTGTTGCATGTACATGTAAGTTGATCAACTCTATATAGATTTATGAACAACCAATTATAGCTTGGCTAGTTAACTCTTCTCTTGTGTTTCTCAAATATATTCATGGTTAGGGGTTCTTACAACAGGAGTCACTGTGCACTTACTCCTCATGTAGGATCTCTGTCCTTAACATGCTGTACACTGAGGCTTAATGCTATAACGAGTACTCAAACAGTATATTTCACTTTGTGTTTCTATGGGGGTGCAAACGACTGAAATCTTTACTTAATGTACACTAAACTGATCTTCTGTAAAAAAAAAAAAAAAAAAAAAAAAAAGAAATTATCAATTCCCAACTTGACTCTCACTGGGATTAAACATGGCAATAGGTCTGATCTGATTTCATCATCATTTAAAAAAAAATCATCTATTATTTTTCACTTTATGTTTCTGTGTGGGAGCAAACTGTTGAAATACTTACTTAAGGTATACTAAGCTGATCTTCTGTATATTAAGATAATCGAAAATGAATCTTGATGTGAATGGAAGGGGAGAGGGAGTGGGAAAGGGGAGGGTTGTGGGTGGGAGGGACGGTATGGGGGGGGGAAGCCATTGTAACACATGAGTCGTACTTTGGAAATTTATATTCATTAAATAAAAGATTAAAAAAAAATAGTATTTGAGTAAGATGATAATAGACAGGAAGAGGAGGATGAAAGCTAGTAGGGTTCCATGCCAGTCTTGGAACATTTTATTTTCCAAAATTCATTCAAGTGTCATGATTCAAAAGCACACATAGATGCTCAGTCAAAAACAAGAACAGGGGTGGGTGTCATGGCACAGTGTCTTAACTCACTACTTAGGATACACCCCATATTGGAATGTCTGAGACTGATTCCTGCTTCAGCTTCCAGTCAGCTTTCTGCTAATGTGCACCCTGAGATGCAGCAGATAATTGCTGTAGCTGGATTCTTGCTACCCAGGTGAGAAACCTAGACGAAGTTCCTGGCCGCTGGCTTTGGCCTGGCTCAGGACGAGCTGTCATGGCCATTTGAGGAGTCAACCAGTAGACAGAAGGTTTTTTCTTCACTCCCACCCCTCAAACTGGCTTCCTTTTTACTTGGCATTCTGCCTTGCAATACCTAAAAACACAAAAGCATCAAGACTAAATTAGCTTTGGTCTTTAAAAATCTTTTTCACCTTTCTTGTCTTTTTCTTCCAACTCTCTTTTCAGGAACTAAGCACCATTTTGTGTGTTAACGTGCCATTATTTCTTTGCAAAATTCTTTTGAAAATAATAGATAACAGCTATCTACTGTTTTATACAGTGTTAAGTCTTCACTTATTTATATCAGTAGTTCAATGAGAATAGTAGGTTTTCACTATTAAGTATAAAGCTATACAAAATGAAAGCAGACAAATAAAATGGATCAAGAGTCATTTTTCCAAGTGAAACTTCAAGGAAATTTTAGAAAGCAAGTAGCATGACAACCAGAATCAAAGCTTAAATTTTCTCTAGGGCAGAACTCAAATGCTATTCAACATTATTTTAATACTAAGGCTCTATGGATAATACATCAGACCAAAAAATAAATAAATAAAAATCAGCATATGTGAGGCAGAAAAAAATCCACACAAATCCATCTATGTTGCAAAATACCGATATTGATGTTCAGCAGCAAACATAAACAAGAGCTAGGAAAATTAGCCAAAATTTTTACTGTCCAAAATTTTGACCAATTGCACTAATGTAAAGTCAAACCATTTCAAATATATTCTTTGTCAAATGTTATTTTTAAATATACATAAAAGGAAAAAGAGAACTTACTCTACACAATTTGTTTAAAACAACTCCCATTGTCCAACATTTGTTGATTAATGGTATTTATTTAGAGATGTGTATACAAATGAGACTAAAGGCCCTGATGAAGTGAATGTTGTTCTCTGATACCCATGTGAGCTGCTGCAGGGATGTTGAATAGTATAAAAATACTGGGGGAAGAGTGTTTCTAGAGAGTTTAATTGTAAAAGTAACAAGTCCAATAAAGGAGTGTTTTGAATTAAAAAAAAAAAGTTTCTTTTAGGAAAGGTTATACACACAAATTAAAGAAATCCTTGAACTAACATGAGTTACTTTAACTTGGTAAAAAAAATATTTAAAAGCTCTTGTTGGGATTAAAGGATAAGCTAAAAAATGAAGATGAAATTCATCCGGAAAGATTCACTTACTTGTCAACCTGTACAAATGAGAATAACACAGTTCCAGCATTTTTTTTAACTTATTAAGCCATATTTATTCACATCACACCATACCCTGATATTTTTTCTAAGTGTAGTAGCTTACAGTTGTAGTTGCTCTGAATGAAAATATGAAGGAAGTGTCCTGTGGAAAGTAAACAGCAGGGGATGGGATGTCGGGGATAAGGGAGTGGACACAAGAGATCCAAGGAACTTGTCCTTGGAGGAGGGTCCTGGGTTCCTGAATAGGATGCTGAACCTTCACTCCTGTGTTGGCGATGCACAAACCATCACAGTTGTGGAGGGCCTTCCTGGACTTCATTAATTCAAGAGCATGTAGCCTTCACTTTTCTTTTCAAATTAGTATGTAACCCATGTCATTCTTTGTTTAGATTCCAGAAGTCTTTCAATTGGTATGATTTACACAGCAAGGCAGTTAGTCTGTGGGGAAAACTGGCCAAGCAGAACATGGCACTATAGCTATTTCTCCTAATTATGTGAATAGATGTCAAAGGGAAATGATAGCTTCTGAGTTTCAGTGGGAATTGCTATCCTAAACCATCTGAATGCTCCTCTTGAGCCAATGCACGTTATCTGATTTTGGCCCAACCTTAAGGCTAAATGAATTGGTGGGAAAAAAAGCATACTTTTTGTGGTGTTATGCTGAGTTGTTTTTTTCAAGAATGACCATGGATCTGTCCTTTCCTTTGTCAAGCATTAACAGACTCTATAGCAAGAGTCAGAAACATCCAGCCCCCAGACTGTATAAGTCCTGTGAAATCATTTGGACTGGCAGGACTCGAAATTCAATACATTTATAGCAGGTGAATATTTAAATTGATAATTAGGTATGGCCTGTAAATGATGTTATAAATATCCAAATGGGCCTTGGCAGAAAAAATGTTTCTCACCCCTGAATTCTAAAGAAACTTTTTATTTTTTGTCTCTATGTCCTATCTGATTCTGAGATCTTTAAAGCAGAGATTAAAGGGTTTTTCCTTGTCTCAGTTTTTTCTCTTCCCACTGCCTGTCATAAAATGTGAAGTCAATATTTATTTGGAAAAATGAAGGCGTTCCTTTTCTTCTAAATTTTTATTTATTTGAAAAGCAGGAAACAGCAATATGCCCACTGATTCACTCCCCAAATACCTGGAAAAACCAAAGGCTGGGCCTGGCTGAAGCCAGGAGCTCAAAATTTAATCCATGTCTTCCATGTGGATGGCAGGGATTCAACTACTTGAGCCATCACCTGTTGTTCCACACTAGCAAGAAGTTGGAATCAGGAGCAGAACAGGGACTTGAATACAGGCATTCCAAAATGGGATGCAGAAGTCCCAAACAGCATCTTAACCACTGAGACAAACTTCCACTCTAAATGAAGTTTCCCAGGAATACTGTATACCTCAGCTACCATTAAGATTTCCAGGAATTTCCTGCTGTGACCCTCTCTAGTATCATTTAGCTTGATTCCTAGTCATAAAGAGGCATGAAAACTCTTTAAACGAGAGGGAGAGCTCCTACAGTCTTCCAGAAAGGCACAGAGGAGATGCTGGCAGGAATGCCAATAGGGTCACTGTAGCTGGGAGATGTTACCAACAGCACAGCTGTCTGAGAATTCTACTGGGAGGACAGTTCCAAGGGCTAGGATCTTGGGCCTTTCTCATGATGGTTTGAGGCTCTAGCATTGCTGAACGCTAGGTCTGAACAGAATCTGACTAGAAAACACTTCTGGTTCCTTGATGTAAAGGAGCAAAGCATACATTATGCATTTTCAATATTGTCAATAGAGAAAATGGAACTAATCAACTATGGAGACAGAGATCTTAAAAAAAATCCCAAGACAAGAAATGATCACGAAAAGATGTTAGTATCTATTTCCTTTGACTTGTGCGAACACTCAGACCTCTTTGCATTGCATAATTAGTTTTTGTTTTGTTTTGTTTTTTGAGGCAAAGTGGACAGTGAGAGAGAGAGACAGGGAGAAAGGTCTTCCTTTGCCTTTGGTTCACCCTCCAAATGGCCACTGCGGCCGGCGTGCTGCGGCCAGCGCACCGCGCCAATCCAAAGGCAGGAGCCAGGTGCTTCTCCTGGTCTCCCATGGGGTGCAGGGCCCAAGCACTTGGGCCATCCTCCACTGCACTCCCTGGCCACAGCAGAGAGGTGGCCTGGAAGAGGGGCAACCGGGACAGAATCTGGCACCCCGACTGGGACTAGAACCCGGTGTGCCAGCGCCGCAAGGCAGAGGATTAGCCTAGTGAGCCACGGCGCCGGCCGCATAATTAGTTTTATATGTAGAAGCAGACAATGCAGTGAAAAGTGAACATTGGTATGAGCCATAGCTAGACTCCAATTTTAGCCTTTACCAAATGATTAAGTCACCTTGCACAAGGGATAACATCTCTCAGACTCAGTTTTCTTGATTGTGCCATGATGAAAACTTGTTAGGGTTGCTGGGAAATTGGAAATATTGCTTGTCAAGTGCTGGAACATAGAAAGCTATCACATTTGTACAAAATGTTATTTGAGAAATAATAGGCATTGTTTTAGAACTATTTTCTTTATTTTTTTTTTTTTTTCTTTTGACAGGCATAGTGGACAGTGAGAGAGAGACAGAGGGAAAGGTCTTCCTTTTTTCTGTTGGTTCACCCCGCAATGGCCGCTGCGGCTGGCGCGCTGCGGCTGGCGCCCCACACTGATTTGAAGCCAGGAGCCAGGGCCCAAGGACTTGGGCCATCCTCCACTGCACTCCCAGGCCACAGCAGAGAGCTGGCCTGGAAGAGGGGCAACCGGGACAGAATCTGGCGCCCCAACTGGGACTAGAACCCAGTATGCCAGCACCGCAGGCAGAGGATTAGCCTATTGAGCCTGGCGCCAGCCTAGAACTATTTTCTTAAAGTAGACATTGATGAAACTGGCAAATACAGAGATAAGAAAAATGCAGATAGGAGAAGGGGTGTATTTTGCTAATGAAATTTAAAGAAAATGTGCCATGAGAACATATGAGGTGGAGCTGATAGCTACATGGAGACTGAAAATGAATGCTGAGAGAAAGGAAAAGTAAACCAACATGGAGACTCTAAGGCACTGAGTAATTTATAGGTGAGAACTTCCTCCCATCTAATGAAGTCTACAGCAGCACTTGAAAAGTTAATGGGAAATGCAATTAAAATAAAGTTTATTTTGGGGCAAATAATTTTGAAATATATGCATAATTTTTCACATAATGTACATTCTATGAACTTTCTAAAGACCCACAGATGCTTTAAAGAACAAATTTCAAGTTTCAGTTTTTTTTTTTTTTTTTTTTTTTTTTTTTTTATTTGAAAGGTAGAGCTACGTGGAGACAGGGAGAGAGAGAGAGATCTTCCAACATTCATTCTTCAAATGGCTGCAACAGCCAGGACTGGGCCTGGCTGAAGACAGGCACCTCTGCCAGGTTTGCAACATGGGTGCAGGGGCCCAAGCACCTGGCCATCATCTACTGATTTCCCAGATGCATTAGCAGGGAGCTGGATCAGAAGTGGAGCCGCTGGAACTGGAAAAGGAATTCATTTGGGATGCTGGCACTGTAGGCAGCTTAACCAATTGAGTCACAGTGCAGGCCCCTCAGTTGTTTCCTTTACCAGAAATAAATAATGATGGTCTTTTTGCATTACTGAAATAATGATTATAAAGCCAGGAATAATGAAACTAATTCAGTAGCACTATTCTCTTCTACAGTCTTTCTCCACTTGGCAAG
The DNA here is from genome assembly GCF_964237555.1 of Oryctolagus cuniculus. Lineage (NCBI taxonomy): Eukaryota > Metazoa > Chordata > Mammalia > Lagomorpha > Leporidae > Oryctolagus > Oryctolagus cuniculus. The sequence goes on from NC_091434.1 coordinate 99,621,977, forward strand.
AATCACACACAAAAAGTTTGTTTGATTTATTTCAGAGACCTGTGATAGGGAAAAATAGCTTAAAGGTAATTTTTCAAGCTTAATTTAGTTAATTTAATATTTGATGACTTAATGGAATGGCTTGCATGTCCTAAGAGTGTCAAGGAATGGAAATAGAACTTGAAAAAAGAATTTAAATATTTACAAAAATTATCTTGATTTTTAGAGCAATTAGCCAATTAAAAGTAATTCTGTAGAAATTTCTGAAACCTAACTGAAAAGTGATTGCTGTTAAATATAAGAGTGGGAATAAGAGAGGGAAGAGATGTATAATTCAGGACATGCTCAAGCTGACTTACCTCAAACGGTAGAGTTAGAAACATACCAGGGGATTCCAATTCAATCCCATCAAGGTGGCATGTACTAATGCCATCTCACTAGTCCCAGTGATCAATTTCTGTTCACAATTGATCATAATGATAGGACTAAGAACCAAAGGGATCACATAAACAAGAATAGTGTCTGCAAATACTAGCTGATAGAATCAAAAAGGGAGAGAATGATCCAACATGGGAAGTGAGATACACAGCAGATCCATAGAATGGCAAATGTCCTAAACAGCACTCTGGCCTCAGAATCAGCCCTTAAGGCATGAGGATCCGGCTGAAAAGCCCATGAGAGTATTTCAGGCATGGAAAGCCAAGACACTCTGGAAACAAACAAACAAACAAAACAAACAAAAAAACCCTAAATGAAAGAACTCTGTGAGTGAGATCCCAGTGGCAAGAACGGGGCATCAAAGAAGGAGGTACCTTTCTCTGAAGGGAGGAGAGAACTTCCACTTTGACCATGGCCTTGTCTAAATATGATCAAAGTCAGTGAACTCAGGGGGCTTCCATAGCCTTGGCAGCTCATGACAAGAGCCTAGGTTGATTACTGATACCATAAACAAGAGTGTCAATTTGTTAAGTCAACAACAGGAGTCACTGTGCACTTACTCCTCATGTAGGATCTCTGTCCTTAATGTGCTGTACATTGAGATTTAATGCTATAACTAGTACTCAAACAGTATTTTTCACTTTATGTTTCTGTGTGGGAGCAAACTGTTGAAATCTTTACTTAATGTATGCTAAACTGATCTTCTGTATATAAAGAGAAACAAAAATGAATCTTGATGTGAATGGAAGGGGAGAGGGAGTGGGAAAGGGGAGGGTTGCAGGTGGGAGGGACGTTATGGGGGGGAAGCCATTGTAATCCATAAGCCGTTCTTTGGATAGTTATATTCATTAAATAAAAGTTAAAACAAAAGAAATTTCTGATGCTATTTAAATGAGAACACTGTTGCAATACTGTGATCCATCAAATTAGCCTGATCTCTATTGCTGAGGTACATACCCTTATCTATCCATTGTCCTAACAGGAATATATTTAAACAACTGGGAGTGTGCATTTTGAATAACAATTAAGATGATTCTTGGGAGGTCCACATGTCATGTTGGCATGGCTGGGTCAAGTCTCAGCTCCACTCTGATTCAAGCTTTCCACAATGAGAACCGGAGGTAGTAGGTTGTACTTAGGCCCTTGCCACCCATATGGTACACCAAAATTGAATTCCCCACTCATGGCTTCAGCCTGAATCAGTTACAGGAATTTGGGTAGTGAATGAGTAGATGCCAGATATCTCTGTCCATTGGTCTGTCTCTCCCTCTTTCTATCTTTCAAATAAAGTTAATGAAATAATTTTTAAAAAGTTAAATTCTGGGGGCTGGTGCTGTGGCATAGTGGGTAAAGCAGCCACCTGCGGTGTTGGCATCCCATATGGACACCAGTTTGAGACCCGGCTGCTCCACTCCGATCCAACTCTGCTGTGGCCTGGAAAAGCAGTGGAAGTTGGCCCAAATGCTTGGGCCCCTGCACCTGCCTGGGAGACCTGGAGGAAACTCCTGGCTCCTGGCTCCTGGCTTCAGATCAGTGCAGCTCCGGCCATTGCAACCACCTGGGGGGTGAACCAACAGATGGAAGATACCTCTCTCTCTCTCTCTTTCTTTCTCTCTCTCTTTGCTTCTCCTCTCTTTCTGTGTAACTCTCAAATAAAAAAATCTTTAAAAAAAAGTTAAATTATGCTCAAAGTACTATAATAAATCTGTGGTGTTCATGATGTTCATCCTCAGTCACTGAGCACTTGACTGACATAAGCTTCCTAAGTCTGAGAGTTCAAATAGTCAAAACAGACAGTTCAAAATGTGGTCCAACAATACCTTTGTCAGCATGCTACAAAAATATAATGGGAAGATAGATTTATCCTGACACAGAGGCACAAGAAAATTCAGATGATAAAAGTCAAATATTTCACCTTGGTTTTCTACAAGAGTCAGTCAGATAATATATGACTTGGGCTTGTATGATATGCATCACACTACCATTCATTTTAAAATCGCAATGTAGGTATGACTATAAGAAGTTTTGCTACTTGTGACTATTTCAGTATCAAGGATAGTATGTAGGTACAGGAGTTGTATGGAAGGGGTTAAACTCCATATAAGGTGAAAGACTATAACTCAGCCTTGATCTTTGTTACTCTTCTGGAATGGTGCTCCAATATTCCCAAACTTCCAATTTTTCAGAAGACACTTGGCATGAGGAGTTTTGAGATAAAATTCTGCGGGGAAATTAGGCACAGGAGGTAATTCAAAGATGGAGCCCAAAGGAATTAAGGTGGACAGAACCCAAAGTTGTTTACCACTAAAGCTAATTGGCCACGGAACATCAGGGGAAGTGACAACTGATGTCGAGTGTACAGACATTTGGCTAGTCCTATAAAAATCGCCTCATAAAATGACTGTTTAAGTGATTGGTTGGTCCTTATGCCCGGCCCCAATGACTCTGCAGTTTTGTGCTTTAAAAGGCTTTGTTATGTGTGCAATAAACGTGTTCTTGCTTGACTTGGCTCCCTGCTGCGTCTGATTGCCTCCGGGATAGTGAGGCTGGGAAATGGGCAAATGGCATGCTTACCTTTCCTGGGGCCCAGTCCATCCTCGTACAGGTAGACTAAAACCATGCAAAATTCCTTGGATCTTTATTACTGTCATGTGATTAAAACTTTAAAATACAGCATATTTGCTAAAACAGTGAGAGCTACACAAACAGAAACCTACAGATTAAAACCTGTAAAACAGAAAGTGTTTGGGTCCAGTACAAGTTAAGCCATCGCTTAGTACACTAGCATCCTATATGGACAGTGGTTGAGATCCAGCTGCTCCATTTCTAATCCAGGTCCCTGCTAATGCACCAAGGAAAGCAGTGGAAGATGGCCTTAACACTTGGGCCCCTGCCACCCATGTGAGAAATCCAGATGAATCTCCTGGTGTAGGCCTGGCCCAGCACTGGCCATGGCAGCAATTTGGGGAGTAGATGGAAGTTCTGTATGTGTTTGTGTGTGTGTGTGTGTGTGTGTTCTTCTCTCTTTGTAACTCTCCCTTTTAAATACATAGATATATCTAAAAAAAAAAAGGTAGTGTATGAGTTAGGGTGCTGACATAGAAAATCTTCACCTGTGAGAATTTCAGGTAAAGGGAAAGCTAAGAACAGAAACATGAATCTAGAAAGTATGACCTCTGGGCATGGAATATATACAAGCTTGGGTTGAGCTGACACTTATGTTACATAAAGTAGAGCAGTGGAAAATATAATGCTATAATTATGTGTAGATTCTAAGTAATTTATGTCTATATTAAATCAAAATAAACTTTTTTTGGTTCTATTCTACAAATCATGGAAGAATGATGGTCATCACTTGGGAAAATCATAACGTTGGGGATTTGTATTAGTGATATGTAGACCCCATAAAATATCCCCAGTGAAGTGCAGCTAACTTCTCAGGTGCATGGTGACTCTTAACTTGTCTATCTTGGTAGTAGGTATTTTAAAGCAACTGTTAATTCATCTAATACATGGCATTAAATGGAGACAGTCCAACTGAGATATGAACTGAAAGAATGCTTTCCCAGTGGATATCTTCCTAATGATTACTGTGTGAATCTGAAGTTAACTTCTCAAACAAATTTGCTTTCTGAAAATATTTACCCTCACAGTCAATTTGACATTACTGCATACAAGTCTATGGGATAATTCTTGAAGACATCTCTCTTAAATTCATTTCCTTGAAGTCGTATTTTTCAGAAAATATGATAGCTATCTTTGCCAACTATTGTCCATAGGATAGATTATCTTCTATGAAAATGAACATTTTCTCTTTAGCTCAATAACTCTTTGATATTGACATCCTTAATCCTGTTTATATAATTTACTTTATGAAGGAAGTGGATACTGAAGAATGATGTAGAGGAAAATCTCTCCCATTCTATTGAGGATTATTTTCTCGCAAAGTCTTCTGGAATCTTTGTTACCATGAGACAGGACCTTTCCTTTATACTCTTATGGAGGTTATCAAGTATTTAGAAGTATGTACATACCACGTTGGAACACTTACATTTTTTCAGCTTAAGACATAAAGGAAATTTTCTTAGTTAGTTAAGGGTCATGGAAAATAGAATATCTGAGACAATAAATCCTAGATAAGTGTTTTATAAAATGCCTATCACCCACAAAGAAAATAAAACCCTGTAAATTCAGTATTTCCCTTTGGAGGCTCTGGATGTATCTGTTAGGCCAATGAGTGGGCCTAGATGAAGAGAAGTAGCTATCCCTCATGGCTTTGATTTCAGTGGTTGCCGAAGCACAAATCCTCATTGACAGGAGACTTGATTTTTCTCAGATCTGTAAACCTAAAGCAACATTGGAGTCTAGACTCCTCTTCAATTGAAGAGTAATCATACTTTTTCACATGATTCATTTCATCAAAATCTTAAATGAAACAAATATACACAATGAAGTTTTCTTAGAAACAGCTGAAAAATCTCAGATTATTAGGCAGTAATCCTGACCAACATATTTTGACATTGGTTTTAGGTTCCCATCTAGATGGATTCAAGACTCCAGATGGTTTATTGCACATCTTAATAGAATGCTTATCTACTATTCACAAAGTGTACAGGCCAATTACATCTAAAATTTATATCATTTCCCCCTTTGTCCAAGCATTGGCCCAAGTTCCTTAATAAACACTTTTTTATGAGCAGATGCAGCACACGTTTTATTACCTAAGGACATATATGTCAAGTAATCCACAGGAGCTCCAAACTGACATTTGATTTCTTATGTTTATACAAAACCTGTCTTGAGGGAATGGGAAAAAATAAGAATTATCTCTTGAGAGATCAAAAAGCATTTTGTGCAGTATAAAATGAATCTGTTCCCTGGTACTCTCATCTTTTGTTTGATAGAAAGTTCTAAAATTCCTATCAAGATAGTATAGATGTATCATCACATTTATCCCTTCTTGTGCCATTCAAATCCATTCTTATCACTGAGGACAAAAGAAGTGAAAACAGAACATATCAACAATCTTTCTAAATTTTAAAATAAAGGTTTTCCTTTAAAGACTTTAAATGGCTTTCCATGAGTCTTCGAGAAGCTATGTCTTTGTTGGCCCTTCTTTATCTGGCTGTTGCCTATCTTGTAGACTCAATTCTTGCCCTTATTTTCTGAAATTCTACAATAAAAATATACTGCAATAGTTATTTCCTCACAATCCTATCAATGTTTAAATTTCTAGAATGGCCCTCATAATGCAGCCAGCCCCCTAGAGGAAATTGTTATCTTGTTAACTTCTACTCATATTTCTGTAATTGGATCTGATCTCATCTTCTCTAAGAAGGTCACCCTAACACTCCAGGGTAAATTAAGTGTTCCTATTTGGAACTCCATTTTTATAATTTATGACTCAAATATTGACTGAAAGATGGATCCAAATGCATGCTTGCTATACTTCAGAGAATACAGACATGATTCTTCTTATGCACTAATGATAAGATTTTACTGGGTGAACAGACAAGTGACTTTAATAGAAAAATGACTCTAATCTCTACAATTTCTAGTAGAGGTGGCTTAATATTGAACTTCTCATATTAAATTTCTATAAAAGAGGTTAATTTTTATGCATTAAAATTCACACATCATGCCAACTTATATTAAACACAAAAGTGTATGCTACTCATTTTTTCCAGCTAATTCTTTGTTCATGTCTTCATATCTCATGAGAGTGTTACTGATGGAACAAGGACATAAGCCTCAGCCATTTTAGGTTTCTTGTTACCCCTGCCTTCTTTTATGAGACCAGTTCAGTCTCACATCCTGTATTGTTCCCCATTCCAACACTGCATTCTTCCCCAGGTTTGGAAGCCAGTGGGCCAAACATGAAGAACCAGTATGGAGAAGCTCATCTCTTCCTACTGCCCCCCACAGCCCCACCTCTGGCCCACTTAAGAAATAAAAGGGCCCAGCCTGCTGGGGTCAGGGCCTCTGCCACATATTAGGTCTGTGAGCATGATGGCAGTTGGTCAACCTCTGCAGATTTATTTTCTCTGAATAAATTTGGTCTGGCTGTGAGTTCATATTCTGTCTCTGTTTTGTGCCTCTTTTCCTTACATTTTGGTGCCCTGTGTGAGGAGGCACCAATGTGCACTCTTCTAACAGTTACTATTTTTTGTTTTATTAATTCGTTAGAGTTAACTCCCAATTTTCAGGGCTTGGAGCATCACAGACAAGCTTCCTGCAGAAATGTGGGGGCTTGATTTATTATTTGTAGTCTAGAAGAATCTCAAATATATTTTGAAGAACAATTTTGGTCTTTTCTGAAGATAAGTGGATGTTTCATTGATCTGACTATTCATGTGTGACCACTCATATGTCATTTCAGGTACTTCTGATTTCATTAAGTGATATCTTGATTCACATCTCTACTCCTCTCTTAAATAATTACCTAATTTTTACACATATTGTTTGATGTATAATTGTGATCATTATTTATTAATAATTTTAGCTGCAATGCCTGGATCTAAGAAATGTTTGCACTCAAACTAACAAGCACCTCTCATCTTATTGTGCCCCACTTCACTGCATTCCACAGATATGTACTAATAATAATGTGTAGCAGCACTACATGGAGTGACTCTACCACCAATTTAATTGTTAATTGTTTCCCAACAATTTAATTGTTACCATTTTGTAGCAATAAAGTATTTCTAACTAAGTGCTATTGCACATTTCATTGACCACACTACAGTGTAAATGTAACTTTGATATGCTCTGGGGAGCCAAAATAGTTATGTGACTATTGTGATATAGAATTTATTGCTGTGGTCTCTAACCAAACTCATACTGTCTCCAAGGTATGCCTGTAAAAACTGCTACATGACAATAGTGGTTGGTAAATTAAAGTGAGAGTTTGCAGAATTTGATTTTTTAAGCTACCATTGCATTTCTTTCTTTTTTTTTTTTTTTATTTGACAGATAGAGTTAGACAGTGAGAGAGAGAGAGACAGAGAAAGGTCTTCCTTTCGTTGGTTCATCCCCTAAATGGACACTACGGCCAGAGCTGCGGCGATCCGAAGCTAGGAGCCAGGTGCTTCCTCTGGTTTCTCTTGTGGATGTAGGGGCCCAAGCACTTGGGCCATCCTCCACTGCCTTCCTAGGCCATAGCAGAGAGCTTGGACTGGAAGAGGAGCAACCAGGAACTATCGCATTTCAATTTTCAGTAGGTTAAATGAAAACAAACACACTAGCATCCACATACACTAAAATATTCAAAAGATTTGAGAAACAGAGAATCAGCCATTCTTTCATTCAACAAATATGAGAGTACTTCAAAATGTCATACAAAGATGGAATTTTAAGAAGTCTAAAGGACTTTTTTATGGTTATTATTCCATGAATTCCCAAGTAATAACTTCCAGCAACTCAGGCTACTATTCATTGTTTCTCACCAACTGGGCTTCTCTCAGTGGAGCTGGCTGGCACTCCTGTTGGAGCCCAAGTGCCTTTCTCTTTGGCTTCCTTCTTTTCCTGACTAATTTTTTTCACAAGTTTCAGGAAGCTATCTAGGCTCTTAGAGTTCTTGATATGCTTAATAGGCATATTAATTATCTTGACAAGCATCTTGTCCTCGAATTGTTTGTTCACAGCAGCACCAACAGCATGTGAGTAACCACGTAGACTCTTCCAATGTTAACACCTAGGGTCATTCCTTTTTGAACAGTACCCATTCACTTCATGTCCACAATATCACCTTTCTTGTAGATTGAGTTGCATGTGGTCAAAGGAACCACTCCATATTCTCTAAAAAGACTAGTGAATGTGTGATAGAAGTTGCTCCTCTTTCCCTTTGTGTTCCTCATTTTGGCGACTGGTTCTGGCCAAAAGACAGAAAAATGGAATTAAAAGTGTGTGTTTATTTTGGTGCGAACATAATTTTGAAATCAAATCATGTTTGTTTTTAATAATCTGTAAATTCTTGTATTATGAATTTATTTCTTAGCAAAAATATTTTTGCAGCAAAATAAGCTTATATTAATAATTCAGTTCTCCCATAAGCATTTTGAAGTGCCCTCATATTTATTTGGCACTCATTGGCTGCCAGTCATGAACTAAGTTCTATTACCCATTTTTGAGAAACTTGGGAGAGGGGTGGGGAACATGAATTTTTCATTAATTATTTAAGGCTAAGAGTATTAAAAGTTTAATTAGCCTATCACCTAACTTTAAAATTTCAGTCTAGTCTTGAGTCTTAATCAAGCTGCTTATTCTTTTTTCTTTTGTATTCTAACATACAAATGTTCAGTAAGAGTCCTTAGTTAAAATTTTTTATTACAAAGATACTTTAGTATAATCCTGGATATTAATACATTAAATGAGATACAATCACTTATATGAATGCTATTTTATATATTATATAAAAGTATATTAATGATATATTTTATTTTTATATAGAGTATACATATATAAAATACATTATCTCATATAGTTAATAATGCTATCAGTGCAATGGTGTTCCGCATCTCAGAGGGAGTGTCTTGCTCCGTCAACAACGTAATATGACTGAGCTCTAGTAAGCTGTTTTTAAGTACACAGTTAAGCTTCATTTCCCTGAGTGTTGGTCAGTAGAATATAAATGGAAACACTTTTTCCATTTTGAATGCAAAGGTATTAAGAAGTTAGTGTGCCCTTTCACATCCCTTTATCCCATTCTCTTGTCTGAATCCACAATTGGCTCTAGGATATGAAAGCCAAAGGACACAACACTAATCGTTGGGAATCTGAATTACCAAATAGAGAGAAAGTTGATCCCTTCCTGTTGCATGAGCAAGAAACATCTGTCACTATGAAGGTATTGTTTAATTTATTTATGAATAACCAAGAGCTGGTCTACCTCACTAAAACAGCTAGTGTGTTCCACTGTAAATAATTGTCACCTGTGCCTTATAATACAAACTGAGAAATTATAATATGTAGGAGAGTCTGAGAGTCTATTTCTTTTTTTTAAATGATCCATAGATATTCTGTTTTGCTGTCTTTGTATTTAGTTATGTCACCTTATCAATTTTCTAGGAAGCATTTTGAACTGTTTTGTGAAATAAGGTAAGAAAAAAGAAAGAAGAATAAAGACGTTTTCCCAGTTTATAAAAATAAATCTCTTCCTACAGAAAAACATTGCAAGAAGGAAGGAAGGAAGGTAAGTAGTTCAGTGGGAGGACAGGAGGGAGTAAAGGGAATGGGAAAATGAAAGGGTGTTAAGAGGAAAGAGGGAAACACAAACCATAAGATCCTATGGATGTATAATGGAACAATGTAAGAAAAACCTTGGGTTAGCAAATCCAGACCCCATTGTGAAATCCTTCTTCCTCATGCCCCTCTATTATTTGTCTATGAATGTGAAGAATTTTCTTGCCCATATTCTTCTTAATCTGTCACTTCAGAAGGCAAGTGAGTCATTTGTGGAACTCTGCTAGGTTTTTCTTGGAAAGATTTAGCACTTTGGATGAGTGGCACAGATGAAGCTGCACAGCTCCTTCTCCCGTATTCCTGCTCTGTGCCTTAAATAGAGAAGTAATATCCATCCGGATTTGCAACAACTATCTTGTGACCACAATGTGAGAAGTTGAGAAAATTCTAAGAGAACTCTGGAGATGTTACTCAGATACAGCTGGGCTGCACATTACAACCCAGCAGCTTCTCCCTCAAGTCATCCGTAGTGGGAAGAAGAAATCTCCATTTTTGTTTGTTAATTTTGACTGGAATTATTTCTTGCAGCTGAAAGCTCTCATATTAACTTCAGAAAAATTAAAGGAAAAATATATCCTGAGAAGATGGGATTGAATAGTGATTATCAAGGTCAAGAACAGGAAAGTTGAATGAAATGGTAGAGCAGGATGGTGGAATGAGAGAGTATAGACATCCTTTGGAGAGACAAATTTATTTAGGGCATACTGATTTCAAGGTGCATATGCAAAGTGCATCCAGATATAGTAGGAAGATTAGCCTCATTTTTTTTTATTCTTAGAGTAGCCTAGAGCTTTCACGTGGTATTTATTGGTGAGTATGTGTAGTAGTTAAAAATAACTTGTGATAGTAATGCAAAGGACAATGGACTCCTACACTCAGCGCATATACAGAAGAAAATATTCTTAGACCAAATAATAAAATACAGAAAACTTGTGCATATGGAAGTTAGGCAGAGCTCCATAAAGGCATTATATTATGTATGATGAAGTATCTAGTTTCCAAAAAAATATATGGATATAAATCTTCAAATATGTCTCTGGCCACCCTGTGGCCTTTCCTTGTAGTACAGTTCTCTCTTAACTGTAGTTTTTCTCAGCCTATGCCATTTGCCAGTATCTCAAATCTCCTCAGTTAAGAAAAGTCCCAGCATCTTAAATTCTTATCTTTAATTAATTAATTAGTGTACCTTTCCTATTTCATGACCATTAGAAATCTAGTATTTTCTCTTTCCTTCCGAATCAACTTCTATACCATCCACAAGTAAATTAGTAAAAGACAGTTTACCAAATAGAAAAATGTACAAGACACTTGAGCAAATGTTTCATAAAAGAACATATACAGGAAAATTCTCAACCTGATAAATAATCAGGAAAGTACAAATTTAAACTATAATTTGTTACTACTAAAAAATAATCTGAATAGCTAAAATTAAAAGATTAATGACAGCAGCTACCATTGTAGATGGAGAGCAACAGAAACTGTTGTATACACTGGTAAGAGTATTTATCAAATTTCTATAATCCCTTTGGAAAATTGGCATTATTGATTAGAAATGAATATACACATACCTTATGATCTAAGAATTCCACTTTTAGGTTTAAACTTAGTAGAATTGTATGTGAATATTGACCCAAATAAATTTATCAGGATGTCCAGAGATGCATTTATTGCAATACCCTCAAATGGATATAAAATCCAATATCTATCCTTTTGGTATTTAAAGGTAAGTTTTTTGGTCTATTTCACGCATTATAATAACATACTAAAGGAAAGAAAAACAAACAAAACTACAGCTAGATAAACCATGGATGGAGCTCAAAAACAGTAAGCAAATAATCCAAATAAAAATGTTTAATATGTGCACTTTTATAAAGCTCAAAGCTATACAACATTGAGTTATATGGTTAGGAGTCAGGAAAATGATAGCTTGGTTAAAGGGGAGCCTATGGTCTAAATATTGGTGTATCTCCTTACCCCAAAATTCACATGTTAGAACTTCACCCCCAACGTGATAGAGTTGAATGGGATTGCTGCTCTCATAAAAGTGGTTCTCGTGAGTATCCTTGCCCACATCTGCCACCTGAGTGTAGAGCAAAGAGTCTCCCACGAACCCAAAAGTGACGATCGCCAAGACGTTGATTCTTCTGATACCTTCATTGAGGGCTTCACAGCCTCCCAAACTGTGAGCAGTACATTGCTGTTGTTTTGGAACTATCTAGTGCAAGGCATTATTTTATGACATCCCTCCAAAAAAATAACAGGAGATAACAGGTAGTATTTGGAAGGAGGTAAAATTTCAAGATTCGGAATGATGGAAATATTCTGTTCCTTGATGGGAGTGATATTTATAAGGTCTAGATATAACTCACAAATCCATTCACTTATAATTTGTGTTGCTTTTGTACACGTGTGCTTCTTGAATTCAGATATTTCTCCAACTTCATACCCCTGCTTTCCTACTCACTGACTGACTGCTCATTCCAACATCACTTTCGGTTTCTGAGATGCTCGAGATTTCTGGAAACATGCTCTTTTGCCCCACTCTGGTCAATCCTAGCAGCAACTGCTTTAAGCATTTTCCCCTAGAATTTCCTATCTCTTTTGTGATTGTCATCTTTAATTTTCTCTCTGCCTCTCTCTTCCACTTTATCTTCATAGGCCACCCAAGAGAGTTATGTAAGTCCACATTTTAAAGAACTCTTCCCAAACTCAGTTGAGAATGGGAGTCTTGTCTAGCAAGAAGGTAAACACTTGTTAGAATAATTTTGATAGTAGATAAATCTATGTCTCCTCTTTTTCTATTTTGTTCCCATGGTATCCTAGCAGTTACATTTAGACAGAAATGGTTCATTTCCGCCTTCACTTATTTGATGGAGAGTTTCATAAGAATTTGAGTTGATAGACACTTACTAGATTTTTTAAGTGGAAAAAAGCCTATGGAACACTTAAAAATGACTATAGCAATCAGTACTCTTAGTATTGAGAACTACATATAAATTCTAATAAATAAAATGATTTTACTTTTAATGGCAAATAAAAGAAAGTGTGTATCTGGGCAAGTTCTCATGACTTCACATTCATTGAGGATAGTTGTAGGTAGAGAAATTACCACCTACTAACAAAATGTGTTCCAAATCAATAGTTTTTTTTTTTTTTTTTTTTTTTTTTTATATACTTCCTTCTCACATTGGAACTTTGAGGTAGATGGTGTTAGTCCAAGTAAGTGTCTCTGGAAAAAAGACTCCAAGAAGGCAAAATAAGTTGCCCTAGATCATATAAAAATTGAGTAACCTATCTAAGATTTGAATCTCTGGTTGTGTGATTCCTGAACTCAAAGCGTTTCTTCTGTTTCCTCCTGTCTCACATTTATGAAGGTTAATGAGACATGCTTGTATACCAAGGGAACTGGGACTGCTGATTACTTGCCTAACACTTTAAAATGTGATTTTTTTTATTGGCCTCTCTTTATTTTGGTGCTTAACATTTAATATCTAAATTAAGAAGACATTATCTTTATATCTTTTGTAATGCTGCAGTTTCACAGTTATCCATCAAACCAGTTGGAAGTCGTGGTTGGAAATTCCTAGAGACTGCTGATAACGATGCTAAATTTCTTTTCATTAGTTCCATTCATTAGCTTCAATAACTGAATATATTAAGTAGACCTCACACATAGATGAGACCCATAACTTATTAATGTTCAGAATAAAATTCGATTGTCACCTTTTTAAATACATGAGTTGATTGTGGAATCAAATAGAACTGTTATTTAAGAATTTTAAATTCAAATTGAGACTACTGAATGCTGCTCCCTCACTGATTTCTTTTCTCAGGTAAATAAATACTAAGAATATGTTTGACATTTACTTACTTATATATAAGGAATCAAGATTTCAAAATGATAAATTTTTAAGTGTAATTTATGATACATAGGAAAATATCTTTCATAATAGGCACTACAGTAATTTATTGAGATTTTGAAGAATAAAATGGTCTCCTTGAAGACACTGGTATAAAACTCCATCTGCTGAAAAATGTTAACTCTTCATTCCTCCATCTTTAGGTACCTAGAGTTTAAAACTGATTTACATTGAGAATGAGTTATATGACACAGTCCCAAAATTGGGTTTTTAGCAGTCCTCGTGCATAGCTGCATAGTTATTAAACTAAGTATTTTTTTCTGTTTCTTGCTGACCTAGTACCAATGACACCATCTACAGGAAGTTTGCCTGTCCTACATGTTGCTGGAAGGTAAACACTGAGAGAGAAGTAATAAGGAGGTAAGGCCACAGAAGGCAAAAGTGGGTTAAATAAAATTACCTAAGGCAAAAAATAATAGAAAAATGGTGTACTCATTTTATAACTCGTAACAACTATAAAACACAGACAGAAACAAAAGTGTTTTACTGGAAGGGCAGTTAGAACATTGTTCTGTAGAGTGATCATGGGGGAAATGTTGTGCATACCTTTGCTTGTCCAGCTTTTGTGATGGCAGGCATATCCAAGAGCTGCCCAGAATAAAAATGCACGCCAGAAAACAGAATCACAGCAATAGAGTCTCCTTCCTTCTCAATCACCTCAAGAATATCCTCCATTCTTAAGATTTCTTCTCCCTAAGTCAAATGAGGAACAGTTTCATCATATTAACAATAATAAATTTGTCATTTCATATTTAGCAACCTCAATTTCACCATTAGTCATTTATCAATATAAAAATATTGTAGTGTACCATTCTTAACCATTGGCTTGACAGAGGTATAAAACAAAGTTTTACAAACTATTTAAAATTAAAGGTAAAGTTTTTCAAGTTCATGACAAAACTCTGGCAAAAGTGTAGGATAAGGCTTTTATTATTAAGAGATAGCAATAAAATAATGAAATGAGTTTTTAAAGTATAAGTCTTTATAAAACTGTTTGAATTAGCCTCCAGTTTTCAATTAATCTTTACTATACATGTACTTGTCAGTTGTTTTCTTCTTATTCCTACCCAATAAAAAAATAGAAAGCACTAAAAGGCCATGAATTATTATATAGCAATATAAATTTGTTGGAAATTAGTTCTACTTATGAATCTAATATCATGTTGTTATTTTTTTCCAGAAATAAAAACTTACATTTCTTATATCTGTATATCACTTAACCAGGGTCCTCTATTACCTTACAAAAAAAATCTCTGCTAAATTGTTATAAAGATCAAAACTCAAAGATGAAGAAAAATATTAGTAAAATTATTATTTTCCCCTTATTTTTATTATTTATTTATTTTATTATTTATTTATTATTTATTTATTATTATTTATTATTATTATTTTCCCCTTATGTCTCTACTATAATGAATGCCTGATTACATAATAAAAACTGTGAAAAAACTTAGATTTTTATCTTGCAAACAATTTAAGCTGAAAAACATCAGTTAAATACAAAACATCTATTTGCACCACAAGAATTCTGTTCTCCTTACTTAGTTTCCATGTATTCTCTCCAATACTAAATCTTACATTATTTTGAGGTCAATGCATCATTAATCAGATTAATATTTTTGGAAACTTAAGATATTCATAAATTATCCTTTAGTTATTATTTTTCATAATTATTTATATTTGCCAGTTACAGTACTCCACATTACATGTGTGTCTATGTGCATATATGTTTGTGTAATATACTCTTTGTTAGAAGAAACCTGGAATCTGTATGGCATCTAAAAATACAAGATTGATATTAAAAAGACGAGGAATTTAGAAATTGCAAGGAAAATTCTAACTAAGATTAGTAACTTGGGAATATAAAACTATTCTTTTTTTTAAATGAACCAAGTTTTTCATTTTTTGTTTATTGGAGAGGCAGAGAGACAAGGAAAAAGATAGACAGAGAAGGGTTCATTTGCTGATTGACTCCCCAGATGCCTGAGATGGTTGTGTCTGGGCCAAGGCCAAAGCCAGGAGCTGAGAGCTCAATCCAAGTGTCCCATTTGAGTGGAAGAGACCCAGCTACTTGAGCCAGCACTGCTGCCTCCTATGGTCTGGTTAGCAGGAAGCTCAGTCAGGAGTTAGAGCCCAGTATTGAACCCAGGTTCTCTGATAGGGGATGAGTGTCCTAGTACATGTCTTAACCATTAAGCCAAATGCCCTTCTCACAGACTCTGTATTCTTAAGAGAATCTAAAAAGGTCTGTCTACCATAATGTAAAAAAGGTACCAAAGTGTCATAGAGAATAATGTTCAATTAATTTCTTTAAAGAAACAGTATTTGTCAAATAAGAATTGTATTTCTCAATGAGAAAATATAGTCCTCTCCTATAGATTTGCTCCTATTTATTTATTTATCTATTTATTTATTAATTTTAAAGCTTTTATTTAATGAATGAATTTTTCATAGGTACAACTTTAGGAAAATATTGGTTCTTTCCCCCATACCCTCATCCCACCTTGACTCTTGTCTATTTATACTAAAAAATGGTCCCAAGGTTATGACTCACTATGTGACTCCAAACAATAATTATTTATAATATGAAAATTTGTGGTTATTAGTGGCAGTATTCATTTATACTAAAAATTAGAGATTCATATGTGACATATGTAATAGCTATCTTCTCCCAGGTGTGAAACTTTTTATTATGTTAATTTATTGCGTGTTGGCAAATAGAAGTGAATAGAACAGGTCCTTAATTTCTTCAAAGTAATTCTGGGTTGAAAGAAGTAATTATTCAAACATTGGCTTAAAAGACTATGAGCATTCCATATTAAACCTGAAATTTATTTTGTATGATTCTCTTACTGCCAAATTATACTAGCTGCAGGGTTTATATGTCAAAGTCTGTAAAACTTAGTTTTATGTCTCTATTAAGGTATAGTATGCAGTACTGTAGACCTTGAACATATGGTAAACTGTATTAAATGTACCTTTTGTTACCTCTTTAAATATAAAGGAATCTCAAGCCAATAAAATAACTTTCCCATAGTCACATAATCTGTACATTGGAGGGCCTGCTATTCCATGGAAGTATATAACCCACGCTGTAAAACTCAAGCCCTTCTCACTATATGACATTCCATTCTCCATTCTTATCTAAACACAATGGCAAATGTTTGATACTTAAAAGTAAGAAGGAATGTGAGAGATTAAGTCATGACAGCATTTCAAAAATGCCATTGGGCTCTAGCCTGATTTTAATGGTGTCCCTGAGTCGTGACATTTGAAATTAACAATGATATATACCCAATGCTACTCCCCTCCTATCCTGCTGAAGAATACAGCATATTCCAGTGGTATAAATAGGAAAATAGTTTGTTTGCCATATGGTTAGCCCTTGAAAATGAAAATAAATACACTTCTGAGTTATTCTTTATTTTAAACAAAATGATCTCACAGTTACAGAAGTTTAGATCTTTTATACTTTTTTGAAAGTTCCATTAAAATAATGAAGATAATAAGATTTTGAGGAAAATGAAGAAAACAATCAATACTAAATAGAAGCATGATGAATATTTATTTCTTTCTCATATACCTCTCTTGGCTTTATAATCCGCATACTTTTCTCAACATTAAGTCCATGAAGTTGAAGCTGTGACTCAATAGCATACTGGAAAGGGAATATGATTTATGTATTAAATCAAACCCAAGACACACAAGTACACTGAAATAGCAAATCTGAAAATAATAATAAAATATCAATAAAGACATATCATATTAAGTCCAAGGTCAAGGTTAAAAGTAACTGAGTACACCAGAGAAAAACCACTTAGTATGATTTATTTGCAAGCATCCCAACATTCTTTGAAATACTTCATATTTGACATGAATGGAAATGTAGCATTCATCTAGACCTTAATGGTTACAAGAGATTTTTTAAATATGATGTTAGATCACCTAATCTAGTTCAAAAGTAGAACTTGCAAAATAACTGAAATGAATAGTATATACTCATTATGCTTGAACACAAGCTATAGAAATAGCTCACTCTAAAAATACTAAATTAATGAAGAAAGGGCATTAAAAATTTACTTATTTGAGAGTATAAGATATGCATGGCAATTACAAAGGCTCTGATTTCTTTCAGGATGTTATGGTTTCTTTATAGTAGTATAATGACTATTAATTTTGACATAATTTTTAGATGCCCTAAAATTATAAGATATGAACCAGAGCAGTTAACAGTAATAATACAAAACATTGAAACTGAAATATGTTATTTACGTTTATCTGTGTCAAGAATAATCAAATTTTTTCTCAATTGAATTGATCATAATGTTGCAGTATGATATTGTTTACTAAACCACAGAAATGTTTTTAATCTTTAATAATGCTTGATAATAAGAAATCAATAATTGTTAGAGTGCTATGAAAACAAACAGAAAAGTAAAAGTTTATATTTCAACTCTACAGATAAAGCATTAAGCACTGGAGTTTGTATTGATTTGATTTTGTAAAATAAGACAGCAACAATAATTAATGAAACATTTATAACTACACTTGATTTAGACCATTGTTTTGCTCAATGTCTTTAAAAACACTAATAAATCAATGTACCTATTCAATTCTTTCCTCCCTAAACACATGTTCTACTGACCAAAGAAATAAAGCAACAATCTATAAGAAATGCCTAAATCAAAAGCATTTGACAGATTTTTATTGTAAGGTTACTTGGAAAAGACTACTGAATAAACACTGAAGTCAAACAAATGATCAGCTTCTCTAGGAAGAATAGAAAGAGCATAAATATTATTTGAAGAAATCCTTACATGATCAGAAGGGAAGGCTTTGGCTTCTAGAAGAATTTTATGCCGTTTTGGTGTAGGCTTAAAGAATGATAACTACAATGAAATGGATTTATTGAGAAAGCATTAATGCACAATTTATACATTTGCTCATTTTATGTCACATTTTCATTTTACAATCTCCAACACATTAAAGGCATTTATTAATTAAACATTTAAAGTTATCAGGGGTACCTTTTCAATTTACCTTGTTCCCAAATAATTATAAAAACAAAGATATTGGCTGATTATGCTTATTTTCAGAAAAGCAAACTTGAGTGGGGGGCTGGAATGGCAATCAGATAAAAACAAATTCTCACATTTAATTGAAAAATTATCTTCTCATAGCACTTTAATCGCAACTTCTTTAGTATAAGATTGTGACATGTTCTACAGATTTTTTCTTTATATTGATGGACTTTACACTGTCAGCTGAGCTTTCTCCACACATCATTCCCACTGCTTTATTATTTTATTATTTTCTTTGAGCTTATTTTTTTAAAAAGATTTATTTAATATTTGAAAGTCAGAGTTACACAGAGAGAGAACGAGAGGCAGAGAGAGATGTCGTCCATAGCTGGATCGGAAGTGGAGCAGCCGGGACATGAATTGGCCACATGGGATGC
The DNA here is from genome assembly GCF_964237555.1 of Oryctolagus cuniculus. NCBI lineage: Eukaryota > Metazoa > Chordata > Mammalia > Lagomorpha > Leporidae > Oryctolagus > Oryctolagus cuniculus. Next base: position 99,641,012 of record NC_091434.1, read on the forward strand.
TGGTACTGCAGGCAGTGTCTTTTGCCCGCTATGCATAGCGTCGGTCCCCTGTGAGCTTATTTTTGTTTCACCCAAAAGTACCTCAGCCCCACCGTGAAACAAGAGGCACCAGTGCACCCACTGTCTAGGGGGACCCTTTTCTTTCTGCAAATAGTTCCTGGAGAATGAGGTTGCAAATAAGTACAGCAGTTATTGTTAAGTGATGTCGATCACTGGATGGCATGCTAGAGGAATTTTCACATATTACCATATTTAATCCTGCTAAGTATCTATGAGGTAGGTATTATTGTCCTCATTTTTAAACAGGAGAATATTAAGAATTAGAGATGCTACAAACCTTGCCCAAGATCAGAGAGGCATTGAGTAACTTGCCTGTAAATCAAGTCCAGGGATGTCTAAATTTATAATATATTTATATGACTTTGTAAAAAGTGAAGTCAAAGCCGGCATCGTGGCTCACTAGGCTAATCCTCCACCTTGTGGCACCGACACACCGGGTTCTAGTCCCGGTCGGGGCGCCGGATTCTGTCCTGGTTGCCCCTCTTCCAGGCCAGCTCTCTGCTGTGGCCAGGGAGTGCAGTGGAGGATGGCCCAAGTGCTTGGGCCCTGCACACCATGGGAGACCAGGAGAAGCACCTGGCTCCTGCCATTGGATCAGCGTGGTGCACCGGCTGCAGCGCGCCGGCTGTGGCGGCCATTGGAGGATGAACCAAAGGCAAAGGAAGACCTTCCTCTCTGTCTCTCTCTCTCACTGTCCACTCTGCCTGTCAAAAAAAAAAAAAAAAAGTGAAGTCAAAATTTTCCAAATCATAGGGTAATGGTCATATCACAAACACCACAATCAAAATTAAGACTATATGAGTATGTGTCATTTTAAGAAAACTGTGTTGAGTACTTAAAATGTGAGAAATATTTTATTAACTATTCAAGGCACTGGTGACCTTTTCCTACATAATTTTAATTTCCAAGTGTTTCTTAACATATTTCTTATAACCTATAACACAAAAGTATACTGATCCATAACCCTACTGTGTGAAAATCAGTGTATTGGAAAACTTCCTAAAAAACTCAATGCTTTGCTAACATGATTGTTCTGTGTACTGAAAGATGTTTTCCTTTTTACCCACCATATCTCTTGTTCCTTACATTCTGAGATAAGCACTGTTGATTATTATATAGCTCTTTGCCAAAGTCAACTCTTCCATGATGATGCAGAGGCTGTTATACTATTGTTCAGCATTTGCTGGTAAAAATTAAAATAACCTCACAACTTTCACATCTGTAAACCACATAGACGTGAATCATAGATGCTCATGAATTAAAGATAAGAAAACATCAGACTCTATAATTAAGAGTATTCTAAACATTTGTGGGAAAGGAGACTTACCAGTAGGAGATGTAAATTGACGGTCAAAGCATTCATTAGAGCTATTTCTTTCTCATTAGCTCCTGTAAAATAAACATATCATAATTTAAATGCTACTAGTTGTTCTAGAGATACTGGAAAAAACCAGGGTAGGAAGGCTTCACTCATCCATTCTAATATTTTTAGAGATAAGGGCATACTTGATGTGTCATCATAAAGAAATGGAAGTTGTCCCTCTTGCCTCTTTTTATCAAATGAAATCTGGACTCACATGCACATAGCTACCTAAAATTATTTTTCCCTTTTGAAGCAGTAAATAACAACAAAATAATGAAGCATTTACTTTTTCCTATAAAGTAAAAATGATTTATCCCATTATCAACTAGTTTTCCAATTCCCAAAGAATTCATTTTTGTGCTACATGTATCTTCAGAAGGAATCTAAAAAGACATAAAGGCCAATCACATTTCTAAAGCTGGTCATTTCTAACATCAAATTAGGATATATACCTTTAAGAAAAAAAAAAGGCTATTTTGTGAAACATAATTCACTGTTATTGTAGTGAGACATATAATACTTTCTAAGGGCTGGCGCGGGGCTCACTTGGTTAATCCTCTGCCTGCAGCGCCAGCATCCCATATGGGCACCGGGTTCTAGTCCTGGTTACTTCTCTTCCAGTCCAGCTCTCTGCTGTGGCCTGGGAGGGCAGTGGAGCACGGCCCAAGTGCTTGGGCCCTGCACCCGCATGGGAGACCAGGAGAAGTACCTGGCTCCTGGCTTCAGATCAGCACAGTCCTGGCTGTAGCATCCATTTGGGGGTGGTGAACCAACGGAAGGAAGACCTTTATCTGTGTGTGTCTCTCTCTCACTAACTCTATCTGTCAAATTTAAAAAAAAAAAAATTAATACTTTCTAAGACAAAAATGCTACCTAGCAAAGTAAAATGACCTAAATTGCTCTGTAGTTGATTCATAAGCACTGAGATAAAAGATGATACAACTGTGTATTATATGGTGAAAACATGCAAAATTACCTACTCCGTAAACATAATCTGATCTAATTCCTATTAACAACAATTTAGTCACTAGAGACAGACCCAGAGACAGACAACACATTGGTTAAGAATGCAGAACATAACAATAATAGTAATACCTTCACTGTTGTGAGTTTGAATTTATTTATTTCAAAGGTACAGCAAGAGGGAGAGCACATGAGAGAGATCATCCTTCTTCTTGTACACTCTAAATGGATGCAACAGTCAGGGCTGTTCAGGATTAATTTAGGAAAAAGGAACTCCATTCTGATCTCCCACATGAGAGGCAGGGGCCTAAGTAGTTCGATCATCTTCACTGCTTTCCCAGCCACATTAGCAGAAAGCTGGATCAGATTAGCCAGTACACAAACACGTACTCTGATAAGAGATGCTAGCATTGCAAATGGCAACTTAACCCCTGCATCACCAGGCTATCCCCTGTATAAGATTTTTAAAGGCAATTAGTCCTGTATAATCAGAATATTGCTTAAAAAATGGGCTACATATCTTAATGTTTATAGACGACTGAAACACATATAAAACAAACCCTATATTTTGCATTGAAAATATTACTTTAAACAGTTCCATTTTATAAGAATAGAGAGTAAAGCAGAATGATAAATCTAATAATTCCAGGATAAGTTCACTTGAGGGGAAACCATTGGAGGTAAGTGTGTAACTTAAGAATTTATATTTCAACGCAGCTATTCAAGGAGGGTCCATATTTTCATCTAGTCAAGGAACACTTTTGTTGCATATGCCACATGTATTGCTCCATCTGGTAGGCAAACACATAGCAGGTGTTGAAAGATGTATCCCCAGCAATTGTAAAGTGAATAACGTCTGAAATCGAGGGACAATTAAAACAATCATTCTACATCCCTAGCACTAAACAAAATTCCTCTTAGACATACCTGACAGATGTGATAGGCTTATGTCACATATAGCAGATTAAGCCTTCTCCTAAATAGCAAATTTCTTTAATAGGTTACAAAGGAGGATGGTATTGTGGTTTAGCAGGAAAAACTGCAGCGTGCAATGCCTGCATCCATATGGGTGCAGTTTTGAGTCTGAGCTGCTCCACTTCATTGTTGTGGCCATTTGGGGAGTGAACCACAAGATGGAAGATTTCTCTCTCCTACCCCTACTCCAACTCAGTAACTCTACCTTTTGAGTAAATAAAAATAAAATCTTAAAAGATTTTAAAGGTGCCACCTTTATTATACTTGCTTCTCTACATCATGGTATGAATTTCTGCTGTTACTTCTAAAACAAATCATCATCTAAGGTTCCTAACCTGATCCATCTTTTGATTTCCTGTGGGCTACCTACACCTGCAGGCCCAGCATTCCATATGGGTGCCAGCTCAAGTCCCAGCTACTCCACTTCTGAGCCATCTGCCTGCCAATACACCTGGGAAAGCAGTGGAGGATCACCCAAACACTTATGCCCCTGTACTATCTGGGAGACCCAGAAGAAGCTCTAGCTGCAGACTTTGGCCTGGCTCAGCCCTGGCCATTGAGACCATTTGGGGAGTGAACAAGTGGATGGAAAACTTCTCTGTCTCTCCTTCTTTCTTTCAGTAACTCTGCCTTTCAAATAAATAAAATAAATCACTTTTAAAAAGTGTGATTATTTGGAGGGAGAGTGAAAGGAGGAATGCAAAGACAAGTGATTAGTAGAAGGAGAAGCATGAGAGAGAATATAGTGAGAACAAGAAAACTGAAGAACAAAACATTAGTTATCACAAAATGAAATCAAAGAAATACAAGAGGGGAAAGGAGCAGAGATTTTCTACAGAAGTTCAGATATTTTATCTTTGCTTGAACAGTCTATTCTGCTTAAAATAATTACATATAAGCCATGATCTGCAGCATTCACATCCCATGTGGGCACCACTTGGACTCCCGGCTGCTCCACTTCTGATCCGGCTCCCCGCTGGTGTGCCTTGGAAAACAGTGGAGGATGACCCTCATCCTTGGCCCCCTGAACTCATGTACGTGATATGCATGAACCTCCTGTCTTCAGTCCAGCCCAGCCCTGGCTGTTGTGGCTCTCTGGGGATTGAACCACGAGATAGAAGATCTGTCTGTCTCTCTCCTCTCTTCCTGTAACTCTGTCTTTCAAATAAATAAATCTTAAAAAAAGAGATAATTATGGATTCCTGAGAAATTTTGGTCATTCAAACCACCCAGTCTTCGTTTGGGATCACCTAAAAATGTTCTAGCCTGAGAATGTGATGAACCTGCAGTCATGCTCATTCCCACACTGGTGGGCAGAAGTATTCCATAGTTACACTTCTGATATGACACTGAGCATTCTATACCTCACTTTAAATAGCATGCTTACAAGTGGACCAATTCTTTGTAAATAATCCCTGTCTGAATTAACAAATTTGTACATACACACATACACATATACACATACTCCTCCACTGGACCTCTTTTAGTTAAATTAAGAACTTCATAAAAGACTATCCTCGCCTGCTGCTGAAATTTGTCCAAGGGCAGGATCAGTGTGTTAAGCATGCATGCAAGTGCACAGAATATGTCAGGTTGGTGGTAATATGAGTTTCAAAACATTAACAGAAATTTTTGTTTCACATATAAAGTAAAGGCACTGAAGAATCAAGCACTCCTAACATCAAAGAGTTACCAATCAGTTTGATTTTTAGTTTATTTTCAAAAGAAAATATACCTAATTGACCTATTTCTTCTTATTCAAATTATATCTTTGAGATCAACATTGTTCTGAGATATTTCAATATCATCAACATTCTATAAGAAAATAAACCTATTTTAAAAAGTAAGCAAGTTATTTCAAGTTGCTTTTCTTTGTTCCTTTTCTTTCTCTTAAGAGCCTTGTTTTGAATCAATGTGGAAACATTAAGAACTACAAGTATTTGGGGTCAAAATTTTTTAAAAAGCTTTGAGAAAGCTTATCAAGATCTAAAAGTATCTATTTTTTAAAAACATCATTTATAACTCACTGCAATAAATGTCAAGATTTGAATCATACCATCTCAGACAGGAATGATCCAGAGCTCTTATCTGAAGAGTGTTTGTATGCTTGTTTATAACAAGTTCATTTATTTACTGAATACCTTCTTTTGCTTTACCAAAAGGTGAAACAAGTTAAATGAAGCATTAGTTTCTTTTCCCAAACCATGGCCAGCCAACATTTAGAGAACTATTACTAGTGTTGAAAATTATTAACACCTGACTTATTTCACAATCTTTACAATAAACCAATGAGGTATATGAAGTATTGTCTTTGATTTTTTTTCATTTTATCAATGAACTAACACAATGTATCTTGGAAAAAAATAAAACAAGAATCTTTGATTGAGATTACCTATGGAAGCACGGTTAATACAATATATTCAAATACAAAAGACCCTGGTTCAAACCAATTTCTCCTGTGTCTTTCTAATCCTAACATAATTTCAAATCTTTTTTTATAAAGTAAGGATGACAAGTTCCCAAGCTTCCTAACACTGGATAATGGCAGTGAACAGAACAGCAAGTGACCACTACTCAGTGTCAAGATTCTTAACTTTGCCCCAAGAAAAAATTCATGACAAAGTCAAAGAGCAGCAAATAGCAAGCAGCAGAATTTCATTGAGAAAATAAAAGCACACGTGCCAAAGTTAGAGTGCAGACTCTTGGATAGACACGACCTGACCTGCTTTTAACATTATAAGGAAAAGTACATCTTAATACAGATAGGGAATATTCATGTTTTTTTTTTTTTTTTTACAAATTAGGTGGAAATTTCCATAAATCTAGCTGACATACCTTCTGGTTCATTATTTGGTCCTGTGTTTCCTGTCATGACTGCTGGTAGGTGTGTCAAATAGTGTGCTGATGTATCACAATCAATGCATAATGAATTCTAGGTCAATCTAGATCAGCCCTGGCCCCTTAACTGGAATAAATCTAGTTAGGCAGTTTGTCAGTCTACAAAAAAGCAGGAAAATCCATAGTCCATATCCTGAAGGACTTGGGATAACAGTAACTATCCCCGAGTAGGTCAGTTGCTCTCCCTGCCTTCTTATTTCAATAAGACACTTCTTAAGGCTTTTGTTCCTGCCATATCTGTTCTGTGTATTTTATTAAGCAGATGCCAATGTCATAATGGATTTAGTTGCCTGGTCTGTAGTCAGGCAAATTTCGTATACTTCTTTCTCCAGTTTTCAAGTGTCAAGTTGCTGTGGTCTCTAGAGGTATGCAGGCTGATGGTCTGTTACTGTTAGGGGAAAGCTGCCAGGAATTATTTTTTTTCTCAGTGTCAAGCGCAAGTTTCATAAACAAATATATGTTTTATTACAACATTTTTATAAGCCCAAATTAAGCTTAATAAAATTAATATTCATTAGTAATTCTGTTTCTAAAACTTTGATAATATAACATTATTTATAAAGGAAAGTTGTTTTGCAGAATTGTTGGCTATACATGTTTTATTAATAGCTTTTGCCTTCCTAGGAAACTGAAACTCTTTATGTCTATGAATAAATGCAGTCTTTCCCTGTCTCATTCTCTTCTATATCTCATATAGGTAAAGAGACAATAATGGATCAGGAAAAAATAATCCAAGGGAAGGCATCACCACATCCAGAAGGGATGCCTCCAAACTTCTCCCATTGCTGGCAACCTGAGTCACTTCTGTAGTGAAGCCACGGTTCAGAACCAGCACTGACAGCAAATGTCCAACAGAACTGTCAAATGCATCCCTGTGATGGCTGATAGCTTTTGTACCATTATAATAGAATTGCTATGCTGATACTCCTACTCCCATCATGCATCAGATGCCATGACACTTCTGAGACTTCCCAATCAACTAGAAATTTGTCAGTTACAAAATTCCTGTAAATCCCTGCCACTGGCTGAAAAATTCTACTCAAAGCACCATTCTGTGCCTCCAGATCACATAATGGAATGACCTCGAACCTCATGGGTTGCAACTCACTCCATAGCATGTCTGTACTCTCTCTTGAGTGTGTACTTTTGCTTTGCCAAAAATATTATTCCTCTGTTAAACTTTATGTCTCATCATTGAGGTGTTTCTTTTTTTTTTTTTTTTTTTTTTAGTATATCATGGATAAGAACCTGGGTCCTTCAACCTCCCAATATATCTACTATCAGTTTGCACACATAACAAATGTATTATCCTCCTGTCATTTCATTTTGAGAAATTTTGTGATGATATGAAAACTGTTGTTTTAAGAACCTGAAAATCCCATTATGACCCAAATATACTATTTGTTTGCTCATGACTAAATATTTTTGATATTTAACATTTGATCAGATTTTTCTCAGAACTTTCAATCCAGGCAAAAAGAGAACATGCATAGAGACTGCAAAAAAAAAAAAAAAAAAAAAAGAAATACAAAATACACTTTTAAATAAAAATTATAAGAGGTACTTTACTTTGGACTAAGTTTCTACGTAAGTCCCAAGATATCAGATTAAAAAATCAAAATCAAGCTACATGGCTGGCGCCTTGGCTCACTTGGCTAATCCTCCACCTGCGGTGCCGGCATCCCATATGGGCCCCGGGTTCTAGTCCCGGTGCTCCTCTTCCAGTCCAGCTCTCTGCTGTGGCCCAGGAGGGCAGTGGAGGATGGCCCAAGTGCTTGGGTCCCTGCACCCCCATAGGAGACTAGCAGGAAGTACCCGGCTCCTGGCTTTGGATCGGCACAGCACCAGTCGTAGCGGCCATTAGGGGAGTGAGCCAACGAAGGAAGACCTTTCTCTCTGTCTCTCTCTCACTGTCTATAACTCTCTCTCTGTCTCTCTCTCTCACTGTCTAACTCTGCTTGGCAAAAAAAAAAAAAAAAAAAAAAAAAAAAAAAATCAAGCTACAGTGCAAAGTCAACCAAACTGAAACTAAGCTGTTAGCTGCAGTTCTGGAAATCAAGACTGAAGAAGTAACTGTCAAATATCCCAATAAGTGAATGTTATTGGGAATGCTAAAAAAGTTTCCTGTGACTTAATCTTTCTGAAAAATGTAATGTGATGTTAACCAGTCATTTTTCTATTGTTCTGCCTCTCTCTGCCCAGCTTACAAGGAAACTAACTTTAAAACGAGGAATCTACCTTTCCTTTCTTGCTTGTTTTTTTTTTTTTTCAGCCATGTATGGACAAAACTCCTCTGCTCAGCTTATTATAACACTTATTCAAATTTTGGAAATTTGCCCAATTCTAGAATTGAAAATTAAGCTAATCAGGATCTTTAAATTGTTGCAAATTTGTCCTTTGATGCACACTTAAAAACACCTCCTGAGAATATTTGATCCTATTAAAGCAATCTGAGTGAATTCAATTTTAAATTAAGCTTAAGGACCATTCCCACAACTATTATATATGATTTTAGAAGTTAACAGGGGGATAATATTTACTGAAACATTAAAAAAGTAAATAAATATAATGCTTTTAAAATATTGCTCATGATATACTTTTGCTGATATTGTCAGCTCATATTATTTTTGCCAACAAACACAGAGGAATATTTCTCCTGATAAAGTAAGAATTTTAGACAACAAAATACATATCTAACAAAATAATTACACCAAAGATCATTTTGAAGATAATTAAAATGAAATTTGAAAATGCTTTTATCATGGAACATCGGAAACAGGAAAGTTATACCTGGGTAGCTCAGGAACTTCATGGAAAAATGAGATTAAAGGGCTAATTTTGACTAGGGGAAGACAAAAGAAAAGTGAAGGAAGTCTAGTCCCAAGGGAGAGTTAGAGAGCCATTTGCAGTACAAATTCTACAGAAAGCAAGAGGGCATCATGCAGCAGCAAGATGGGACACTACACACAACTCCCGCAGCTGGGGCTGGAGGAAATGCCAGCTTCTGAGAGCAGGGGCGCCTGGCAACCAGCAGGCAGAGGGTGGCTGACATACACACGACCAGGTGATTAGGTGGGGAAAATCCATGTTTCCCACTGTCTTTGAGTCTGGCTGGAAGGCTTAACAGGGGTCTGGGCTCCAACTTGAGACTGTGAGGTGTTCCTATCCCCTCAGCCTAGTACAGGCTCCAGGGCTTAAACTGTCTGGGGGAGCACCCACATGCATTCAGCTGGCTCTGGAAATGTCTCTGCTCTCTCAGTGGATGGGGCAGGCCTGAGGGCTGAGAGGGGATTCTCTACACCCTGTGACTATGGGAGTCTTTCATGCTGTAACTGGCAATTCTGTGACTGCATGATGGGACATAGGGTGTAGCTGGGTCTCTGGGCAATCACTGTATCTGGTGCCAGAAGCTCAGAACTCCTGGGATGAGTCATTGCAGAGGGTTCTGTGCTCACATTGAGGACTGGACAAATCCTTTGTGTGATTCATGTGCCAGTGTGGGTGTGGCTTATACACACTGTAGGTTAACCCTGGGCACTGATCATGTTGGAAGAGAGGAGGTAAGGTGTGATTATGACAACAGGTGTGATGATACCCTCCTCCTTGCTGACAATAGAGATCTACCATGCCCAACTTGGGTGTAATCCTGGATTCTTATATTACCTTGGAGCACTGACCAGAGATTCCTGACTACATCCAGCATACGTCTCTGGGTATTCACTAAAGGAGCAGACACTCCACTAAGCCACAGAAGAATAGTTCAATGATAAAACCCATCAGCAGAGAAAACCAACAAGTGTTGCCACAAATACATAAAAATAAAGAAATACAAGAAACAAGGACATAGAAGACAAGATGACTCCCCCAAAGGAACATAACAACAATTCAATATTAGAATGTGAAGATGAAAAGATGGATTAAATTCTTGAAAAGGAATGTCAGAAGAAAGATCATAGGAATACTAAACTCATAATTATGAAGTGTATGAAGTTTGTTATTGTAAAGCTGTATAGTTCTGTACACATTCCTATATACTTACTTCTAAGCATACAGTTTAAAACTTGCCATGGAACCCCAAATTGCCTTAAGCAGGGTGGTAAAAATGCCACCTTAAGTGGTAAAGTGATCATATGGGTAGGATTAAGTGTCTGTTTATAATAATAGCTAGAATTAAAAATGATTAAATGCTCCAACATGGGAAATAGACCACAAGCAGAATCATAGAATGACAATTGCTTTAAGTAGCACTCTGACCTTAGAATCAGCCCTTAAGGCATTCTGGTCTGGCTGAAAAGCTCACAAGGGCATTTCACACATGGAAAGCCAAGGCACTGTGGCAAAAAATGTCCTACATGAAGTATTTGGTGGGTGAGACCCTAGTGGAAAGAAGTGGTCATCAAAGAAGGAGGTCCTTTTCTTTGAAGGGAGAAGAGAACTTCCACTTTGCTTATGGCCTTGTCTGAATACTGATGGAGTTTGTGGATTCAGAAGGCTTCCACAGCCTAGGCAGCTCATGTCAAGAGTCTCGGGGGATCACTAATGTCATACATTAATTGTTAAATTAACAACAAGAGTCACTGTGCACTAACTTCCTCTGCAGGACCTCTGCCCTCAAAGAGTTGTATTATAGTTATGTTTAAGTGCTTGCAAAAGATGTATTATTCTTCAGTGCTTATTTAAAGTTAATTAAGTTTCCAAAAAAAAAAAAAGAAATGAAATTAACTTCAAGATGCAATGACTTTGAACAGTCCTTGTCTAGACTGTTGAGGAACAGGTTTTTTTTCCACGCAAATTATTGAACTATTTACTCAGTACAGATTTGGTCTTCTGTGTATAAATTTAATCTAAAATGGAGAATGAGACTGGGAATGGGAGAGGGAGGAGGAGGAGAGGTAGGAATGTGGATGGGAGCATGAGAATGGTGGGAAGAATCACTATATTCCTAGAGTTGTACTTATGAAAACATGAAGTTTGTATTCCTTAAATAAAAAGTTTCTTTGGGGAAAAAAAGCAGCAAACAGAAACAAATTCATGAGTTACATAAATCCATACATGACACAGATGAAAAATTTTCCTGTGAGATAAAAATTTTGAAGATAAATCAAACTGAAATCTTAGAAATTAATAATTCAATATATCAAATAAAAAATACAGTATAGGGGGCTGGCGCTGTGGCACAGTGGGTTAATGCTCTGGCCTGAAGTGCTGTCATCCCATATGGGCACCGGTTCAAGACCCAGCTGCTCCACTTCTGATCCAGTTCTCTACTATGGCCTAGGAAAGTAGTTCAAGATGGCCTAAGACATTGAGCCCGTGCACCCATGTGGAAGACCCAGAGGAAGTTCTTGGCTCCTGGCTTCGGGTCAGCACAGTCCTGGCCAGTGCGGCCAATTGTGGAGTGAACCATCAGATGAAAGATCTCTCTCTCACTCTCTCTCTCTCTCTCTCTCTCTGCGTAACTCTGACTTCCAAATAAATAAATCTTTAAAAAAGTTCAGTACAAAGCTTAACAACATACTTGGTGAAGCAAAAGAAAGCATATTCAAGCTAGAAGACAAATCTTTGGAAATATTTCAGTCAAACCAAAAATGAAAAAAATGAGAAAAATAAAAGGGGCCGGTGCTGTGGCATAGAGGGTAAAGCTACCAACCACTTGAAGTGCTGGCAATCCAATATGGGCACTGGTTCTAGTCCCACCTGTTCCAGTTCTGATCCAGCTCTTTGCTGTTGCCTAGGAAAACAGTGCAGGATGGCCCAAGTCCTTGGGTTCCTGCACCCGCATGGGAGACCAGGAGGAAGCTACTGGCTCCTGGTTTTGATGCAGCTCTGGCTGCTGCAGCCAATTGGTGTGAACCAGCAGATGGAAGACCTTTCTCTCTCTGCCTCTCTGTTACTCTAGCTTTCAAATAAATAATCTTAAAGAAAGAAAAAACAGTGTTTGAGATTCATAAGATACTATCAAACAACTCCACATATGGGATTTAGGAGTTCCAGAAAGACTGGAAAGAGAAATGGATTAGAAGGTCTATTCAGAGAAATAATAAGAGAAAATTTCACTAATTTGGAGAAACAAAGGATATCCAAGTAAAGGAAGCACATAGAACTCCTAATAAATATGACCGGAAAATATTTTCACCACAACTGACTGTCGTCAATCTTTCAGCAGTAAAACATAAAGAAAAGATTTTAAAATGTCTGTAATATAGATGGCAGACAACCTTCAGAGGATCTTCAACTAGTCTGAGAGATGATTTCCCATCAGAAACCCTGCAGGCTTGAAGAGAATAGAGACACATAGTCCAAGTCTTAAAAGAAAAAAAAAAAAAACCTGTCAACACAGAATACTGTACCCAGCAGAACTCTTATTTATGAAAAGGGTGAAATAAAGACCTTCCATAACAAACAGAAACTGAAAAAATCTGTCACCACTGGTCCAGCCTCACAAAAAATGCTTCAGGGCATGCTAAACATGCACACCCACACACACACCCACACACACACAAACACCCAGAAAGATAGTCATCATTATGAAATAATGTGAAGGCCGAAAATCTCTCAGTAAAAGTGCAAAGGAAATTCTTAGCAAATTAAATTTAAAAATTCTTAGAAATTTTTATAGTAAAAGGCAGGGCAAATTGCTACTTGCCAATATATTAACCTTAAATATAAATGGACGCAATTCTCCACTGAGAAGATATAGACTCGCTAAATGGATTAAAAGACAAGACCCATCTTTTTTTCTGCCTACAAGAAACACACCTCACCAAAAAGATACACACATATCAAAGAGGGGAAGGTTAGAAAATGATATTCCATACTAAAGAAAAGCAAAACCGAGTAGGAATAGCCATCCTAATGTCAGACAAAATAGACTTTAACACAAAAACTGTTAAGAGATACAAAAAGGGCACTATGTATTGATTAAAGGATGAATGCAACAGGAAAATGTGACTATATAAATGTATATGCACTCAATGCCATGGAACCTGTCTACTTAAAACAATTGTTAATGGGCATAAAGGGGGACATAGTCTCCAATACAATACTAATGGGGGATTTCATCAAAACACTCTCAACAATGGAAAAATCAACTACACAGAAAATCAGCAATGAAGCAACAAAAATAATCTACACAATGGACCAAAGGGACCTAACTGATACCTACAGAACATATCCTTTTCATCAGTGCATGGAACTTTGTCTAGGTTAGACCAAATGCTAGGTCATAAAGCAATTCTCAGCAAATTCAAAAAAGATTAAAATCATGTTATGTATCTTTTCTGATCACAAAGAATGAAGCTGGATATTAACAATCTGAGAGTATCTAGAAAACATGCAGACACATGGAGACTGAACAACACACTCCTAAATGAAAAGTCAAAGGGAAATAAAAAAATTTATGGAAATAAATGAAGATGACAATACAACCTGTCAAAACTTATGAGATACAGCAAAAGCAGTATTAAAAGAAAAGTTTATAGCAATTCATGCTCAGATCAAGAAATTGGAAAAATATTAACTAAAAGATCTAACAATGCATATCAAGGACATAGATGAACAACCACCAATAGAAAGAAAGAAATAATTAAAATTAGTGAGTAAACAAAATTAAAACAAAAAAATACAAAGTATCAATGAAGTGAATAACTGGATTTGGAAAAAATAAATAAAAACAATACACCATTGGCTGAACTACTAAAAAAAAAGAAAAGAAAAAAAAGAAGATCCAAATCAGTCAAATCACCGTTGGAAAAGGAGATATAACAATGGATGCCACAGAAATAAAAAGAATCATCAGGAATTACTACAAACAACTGTATGTCAAATATTTCAAAGTCTAGAAGAAATGGATAGATTCCTGGACACATAGAATCTACCAAAATTAAGTCATGAAGACATATATTCTTAGCAAATTAAATAAATTTAAATGAAATCAACCCAGTTGCCAATCATTCAATGACTGGATAAAGAAAACGTATATGTCCATTGTGGAATACTACTCGGCCATAAAAAAGAATGAAATCCTGTCTTTCTCCACAAAATGGATGTAACTAGAAACCATATAATTTAGCGAAATAAGCCAGTCCCCTCAAAGGCAAATACCATAGGTTTTCCCTGATCTGTAGTAACTAATGGAGTAAAAAAAATGTAATGCATATTGGCCAAACTGACGTATTGAGAATTGATTATTATTTACAAAGCTTGTCTGTGCTATTGAGGAAGAGTATTTTTTTCCTGCTTTCTATTTTTTGAATACTTAGTCGAGGGTTAATCTTCAGATTATAAAATAAACTGAAAGTATATTATTGTAAAAATTAAAACAATGAATAAGAAAGGAAGGAGAAGGGTGGAAGAATGGGCGAGAGGGAAGTTAGGGTAGGAAGTATCACTATGCTCCAAAATCTGTTATATGAAATACATGAATTTGTTCACCTTATGTAAGTAAAAATATATATAAATAAAAGAACAAAATGACAAGTTTATTCTGTTGGAAGAAAAGTATTTAAATCCATATTTAGATATTCATAATATGTATTTTCCATAAACATTTTTGGAGAGCTCTTGTATGCATGGGTTTGAACATTTTTTGCTTCCAAATAAACTTTAACTCCACTTTCCACTTTTTGATGTCTTCATGTCCTATTTTTAAGTATTTTTGTGCACAAAACAGACTTTGTCCACTTTAAGAAATAATATTTTATATCCTTTATTGTATTTTAGGACCAAATATCTCTAATTAAATTATTGTAACATATGGAATATAGAAATACTCAATGAAGTCTATCCCTTACATGTGTCATAACAGGAAATATTTGGTCTCTGATTCCAGTTCCTGGCACAGAACCCTAAATTCCACGGATATTCTGAGAATGAGAATAGTGTCTTCGCTGTTCACAATAAGTCCCACCAGATAACACCTAGTTATACTAATGTGATGATTTATGGTAGATAGTCTTGGGATGGAGATGGTCAAGAGAAAGACCAAATGAAAGAGAGCTCAAATTTCAGCTTACACACCAACCTTCTATGCTGAAAGAAAGGCTGCAGACTGAGCTTCGTGAAAAATTCTTGACCGGAGATTTAGAGGTCCTCGGTTGGTGAATATAAAGATCTAAGTGCCGAAAAGGCATCACACTTAGGGTTGGCATGGAAGGTCCATATTTGCCACCCATCCTCCATGGCTATGCCCTGTGCATATCTTCCATTGGCTGTTTCTGACTTGGATACTTCATAATAAATTTGTAAATGTAGATGAAGTGTATACCTGAATTTTCTGCACTATTACATAACCTGAATAGAGAACTGTAGAAAACCCTGAGTATATAGCTGGTTGTTCAGAAGTAATGGTAGTATTTGGGACTTATCCCTGGCATTGAAAGTGGGGCAGATTAGAGGAGACAAGCCCTTAACCTGTGGGTGCACAATAATTTCAAGAAGTGTCAGAATTGACTTAGATTGTTGGACACCAGCTTTGGTATCTGACAGTTGGTCACTGGTGTTGGAAAACATACCAGAATATGCATTATGTTACTTTTTTATTGACTTTTAAAAGCAGACAATAGCCCCTCAAGCCAGGGTTGACATTGTTCCTCCAAATCTAAAAGAAAAATAAAATGCCTTCAGTTCTGTTACTTTTCCAAACAAGACTAAATATTTATAATCCATAACATTTTTTCCTTACTAGCAATGAGAGGTGGCTGGTTTAAAATTTCAGTGATTTTTATATAACTTTCATGTATTTATTGTACAACAAAACACTTGGATCTTCAAAAAGTTCCAACAAAGCTGTAAACTTTGAAATGGTCAAAGGAAATAATTTTTCAATTTATTGGCTTCATAAATAAATCTCACTAAATAATCTCACCGTACCACTTTTCTGAACTATATATCCTTACTTATCTTTAGAGGATGATAAATATTAAGCACAAAATAAAAAGGGTTACAACACAGTTTGTGTTCTGAAAGCAAACCTAATAAACACACACAAAAATCCACATCTTAGGAAAACATAAATTTTCTGGTCAAATTAATTCAGGATTTTTTCAGGTATTTTTGTTTAAATTAATGTAAAAAATTACCTCTTAGTCATTTGAAAGAATAATCTGGCTTCCAAAAAATGAATGTAAATGAAGGCTTTATTGAATAACTAACCTATCTATAAATGCAAATTCAGGATGATTCAAGTGGAAATTTCTTCCTTCAGAATATACACTTCTTTTGATAATTTTGACAGCGCATGAAGTGCTTTATGATCCTAAGAACCTGCTGGTGTGGTGGGAGACAATCAGTTCAGGTTTTACCTGGACTGGCTAAAAGCATTCTGGATCTAGATTTCAGGATCAAGTATCTAGAGGTTTGCACCTTTGCCCTGGGACTTTTTGTAAAACTCCTTCTTTCAGGTCCTATACACTCAGCCTGTCTTCATGTGGTGATTCCAGAATACTGCACTTCAAGAAATCTGAGTGTGCCAATGTGCCCATAATGGCTACATTTCTGGGCGATGGAGAATTTTTGTTTATTTTTGAGAAGTGTCACATTCACTTCTCTGTGTGTCAGAGAAGTGAGACTTTTTGGTTTATACTTTAACTAATCTTCAACTAGAAGTTAATATTCTGAATAAATAATAAACCTACATAAAACAGATAAACATTGTGGGGAGCAAATCAGACTAGACTAAGTTACTGGAATTAAGACTTATTCTATGCATCTGCTCTCCCACAATATGGCGCTGGGAGAGGAGTAAACAACTTCTACACAGCTGCCTCCAGTTTGACCAATAACCTGCAGGAGCTGATCCTGCTCCTAATTGGAGGAGAGCAGCGTACTCCGCGTGTGGGTAGCAGAGTTGGGATTGGTGGAAGAGGACTATAAAGGAGGAGAGAGACAACATGCACCAGGAACATCTAAGGGGAACATCCGAATAACATCTGAGCAGCCCCCGAGAGAGCCGGCTGGTGGTGTGCCGCTCCCCCGCGGAAGTGGGGAAAGTGGCAGGGGGAGCCGCCCTTCCATGGAGGTGGAAGGATCAGCAGCCAATCCGGGAAGAACCAGCAGCAAACCCGGGAAGGGCCGAGCAGACAAAAGAACAGCGCAGGGTCTTGTGTCGTTCCTCCACGAAGAGGGGGAGCGACAAAACCTATGTAGAAAGTGGTTATTAATCAAACAGCAATAGGAAGCAGAGTTGCCTTGTGCCTATTAATTTTCTATGGTTTTTTGAAAATATTTTTGAATAAGTTAACATGTTCATATGGAACATAAACTAAAAATGAATTGCCTTGAAAATTTTGTGATTTGTGGGGTGTTAAACATGAGTGCATCGTTCTATGTGCATGTGGTAGCATCTGCTGTAGGGTGATCCCTTTGGGCGCCTGTGCTGGAAAACCCCTTCATGTCAGGGGCTACATGTTGCCCAGATGTGGCAAACACTGGTTCACTATGCTACATGGGTGCTAGCAACTATATCAGAACACAAATGAATAACTTTTTGTATTTACTTAACCAGCTTTTTTTCATTAAGCTGTATGTTATGAACTGGGTTATATTTCCTCAAATTCAGCAGATGAAGGAACCCCTGAGCTAAAACCATCCCAGTTTCCTCAAATTCAAACATTAAAGCCTGGGGCTGGCTCTGTGGCGCAGTGGGTGAACGCCCTGGCCTGAAGTATCGGCATCCCATATGGGTGCCGGTTCTAATCCCGGCTGCTCCTCTTCTGATCCAGCTCTCTGCTATGGCCTGGGAAAGCAGTAGAAGATGGCCCGGGTCCCTGCATCCATATGGGAGACCTGGAAGAAGCTCCTTGCTTCAGATCGGCACAGCTCCAAGAGTTGCGGCCATCTGGGGAGTGAACCAGCAGATGGAAGACCTCTTTCTCTGTCTCTACCTCTCTCTGTTACTCTTTCAAATAAATAAAAAAAATAAAATCTTTAAAAACAAAACAAAACAAACAAAAACAAACATTAAAGCCCTTATTCTCAAATCAGTACGTTTAGAGATTGGGTGATTAAGGTTATAAGAGGACTTAAGGGTGGGACCTAAATATGATAATATTGAAGAGAAGAGAAACCCAGAAATATATTTATCTACTCACATGCATAAAATAATGACCAGGTGAGGATATAGTCCTTTTGTAAGCCAGGAAGGGACCCCTCACCAAAGCACAACTCTGACAACTGCTTGATCATGGACTTCTTGTCTCCCAAGCCCTGAGAAAATTTCTGTTGCATAACTAACCAGTCTGCAGTACCTATTTTATGTTCACCTATGCTGACCAATGTAATGTACCTGCTGTGACCTGGGACCCTTTCTTTTCTCACCACAGCAGACTAACTGTCCAGTCCTCTCCTGAGTGGAAGCTGTGGGAGGATTTCCCCTGGCAACAAGGAGTGGACAGGTGGATCTGGCATTCTAACTATATTTTAATAGACTTTCAACAAACCTCCCTGTTTTTATTCCTGTGTTCCTCTTCCCTCCAACTTCCACTTCCAGTACTTTTTTTAAAGTACTTTCCAGCCGTTTGAAGGACTTGCAAGGTAAAGCAAAGAGCTTTTCATTGTTTTCCCTTGAGAAATTGGTATTTACTTTACTTAAAAATTTTTATTAATATAAAGAACAGATTTTATGCATTCCATAGGTACAGTTCCAAGAAAACAGCCACACTTCCCTCTCTCCTCTGCTCCCCCTCACTGCCTCCCTCCCCTCTCTTCATCAGTTTCTGCAGACAGTTTTAACCTATTCTATATTTGCAGGCTTAATTTGCCACTAATCATGATATTCAGCAACTAAAAAATTGGAAGACCACAGTTCCACAGAAGCATAAACAATAACTGAAAATGACAATCATATCCCAAAATGATGTTTCATTTCTATTCATTTTTGTATTCTAAATTAACTGCCACATATTAGAGAAAACATATAATATTTGCCTTTTTCAGACTGACTTATTTCAATAAGCATCACTTTACTTTCTTTTCTGAGAAAGCTCATTGCCACTTTCCCACCTGCTAGTCGGATCCCAAGATGTAGTTGTTACCATCTCCTTTGACATTCTATTTTGTCCTTTGGGTTTTTCTTTTTCAAATTCCATTAAAGTTCTACAGGATATTTTCTCAACACAGAAATGGCGTAAGTTTGTGATGATGGATATAACAGTTATCCCTATATTATCATTATACATTGTAGGCATGTATTGAAATAGCATCCTGTACTCCATACATTAATTTTTTAACAAAGAGTGCAGTGAGATATTTAATGTTCCATTAGCTGGAAAATTATACCTCTTTGGTAGCACATATCAAAATAATTAACCTTACTTTTTTATATTTCAGTTTGTCACATATACATTAATTTTATATCTTTCTTTGTATGTTTCTTCATTGGGAAAACTGTGGACAGTGAATATTATTTGTTATTTCATACTCAGTAAAATTTCTGACATACAGCAGAGGCTTACTTTTTACATAAACAATATGTTACTTGGATTTTCATGATATGCCAATTGCCATTATTCTTTCTGAGGTTTAGGTCCCACTTTTCTCATTCTAATTCCACTCTCCCTCACTCCCAGCAAAAGTTGACTTTGTCTTCTGACTACTAGTTAGGAATTGCTATCTAAAATAAGAAAGATTTTTTTTATAGTTGGTTATAAGGGAGTGGGGATTGAAATAGCACTTTGAAGAGGGCTTGCATTGTGGCATAGTGAAGGCGGACTCCTGTCTGTGACACCGGCAACCCTATGTGTGCCAGTTCATGTCCTGGCTATGCTGCTTCTGATACAGCTCCTTGCTAACATGTTTGGAAATCTTCCATTGACCCAAATACTTGGGGCCCCTGCCACTCATGTGGGAGATCAGGATGAAGCTCCTGAGACCTGCATTAGGACAGGCCTAACCAGACCGTTGTGGTCATTTGGAGAGTGAATAGAAGGTTGGTTGGTGTGCCTGTTTGTATGCCTATCTCTCTCTCTCTCTCTCTCTCTCTCTCTCTCTCTGTGTGTGTGTGTGTGTATACATATATATATATATATGCCTTTCAAATAAGTAAACCTTAAAAAAGAGAAACAGCACTTTGAAAACAGCTGATTCCCTAAGTCCTTCAAGTATTTCCAGAAAACACTACTAACATTTCTGAGATATAATTATTTTGCTTCATATCCTGAATTCACATAAGATTTCAGGCAATGTTGGATATTCAATTCAATAAATAACTTTTTAAAAATATTAATATATATATACCATCTAAAACTATTCTGATTAATACCAATTGTGTGTGTGCGCGTGTGCGCACACACGTGTGTGTGTGTGTGTGTGTGTAATGACTTTAGGAAACTGAAAATAGACCAAAGACAGACCAGCTGTGTTATTTACAGCAACGTTCACTCTAAATATAGATAGATAGTAATGGGAGACTTCAACACCCCTCTTTCGTCAATGGACAGAGTATCAGCAAAGAAACAACAGAGCTCATCAATACTATGGACCCAAATGGACTGAAATCTAAAGGATTTTCATCCCACTGTTGAAGAGCACATAATCTTTTTTAAGTGCATGGAACTTTCTCTCGGAAAAACCATATGCTAGGCCATAAAGCAAGTCTCAGCAAATTCAAAAACATTGAAATCATACCATATATCTTTTCTGAACACAATGGAATTAAGCTGAAAAGGAACAACCTAATAATGTCTAGAAAACAGGCAAACATTTGGTGACTGAACAACATACTTCTGAATGAACAGTAGGTCAAACGAGAAATCAAAAAATTCCAAGAAATGAATGAAAATGACGATACAACATATCAAAACTTATTGGATACATCAAAAACAGTGTTAAGAGGGAAGAAGAGGGAAGTTTATAGCAATTAGTGCCTACATCAAGAAACTGAAAAAGCATCAGTTAAATGAGCTATCAATGCATCTCAAGGACCTAGAAGCAGCAAATGAAACCCTAAATTAGTAAGAAGAAAGAATCATTAAAATTAGAAAATAAACAAAATTGAAAACCAAAAAAAAAAAAAAAACCAGTACAAAAGATCAGTGAAGAGCTGGTTTTTGGTAAAAATAAGCAAAATTGATAAACTATGGGTCCAACTAGCCAAAAAAAGAAGAAGACGACACAAATTAATAAAATCAGATATGAAAAAGGAAATGTAATAATCAATACCACAGAAATAAAAGGAATCATCAGAAATTACTACAAACAGCCATATGCCAACGAATTGGAAAACTTAAGAATTGGATGGATACCTGGAAACATAAGATCTTCCAAAATTGAAACATGAAGACATAGAAGACCTAAACAGACCAATAACAAATACATACATTCAATCTGTAATAAAGACACTCTTAACAAAGAAATGCCCAGGACCAGAAGGCTTAAAAGTTGAATTTTACCAGATTTTTATAGAAGAAATAATTCCAATTCTTCTCAAACTATTCAAAATAATTGAAGGGAGGAATCCTCCCAAAATCTTCTGAGGCCAGAATCACCTTCATACCAAAACCAGAAAAATATACAATAGAGAAAGAGGACTATAGCCTTGTATCACTGATAAACATAGGTAAAAAAATTCTCAACATACATATTAGCTAATCAATCCAACAACAAATCAGAAAGTTCATTCAACCAGATCAAGTAGAATTTATCCCTGGTATTCAGGGATGGTTCAACATACACAAATCAATAAATTTAATAAATCACATTAACAGATTAAAGAATAAAAAGCATATGATTATTTCAATAGATGCAAGAAAGCATTTGATAAAATACAAAATCCTTTCCTGATAAAAAAAAAAAAAACTTAAGCAAATTCTATAGAGAAGGAACATTCCTCAACAATGAAGGCAATATACAACAAAACCACAGCAAGTGTCATGTTAAATGGAGAAAAGTTGGAAGCATTTCCACTAAGATCTGGAAGTGGACAAAGATGCCCACTTTCACCATTGCTATTTAATATAGTCTTGAAGACTTAGCCAGAGCCATTGGACAAGGATAAGACATCAAAGGGATATAAATTGGAAAGGAAGAAGTCAAATGATCCCTGTTTGCAGACGATATGATTATATATATAGGTAAATCAAACACTCCACTAAGATACTGTTGAAAATCATAGCATAGCTCAGTAAAGTTCCAAAATATAAAATATATAAAATTAACATAAAAATCAACAGCCTTTGTATACATACACAATGCCACGGCTCAGAAATAACTTGTATGATCAGTCCCATTCACAATAGCCACAAAAAATTTAAATACCTTGGAATAAATTTAACCAAGGAGGTAAAAGATCTCTATATTGAAATAAAAACATTAAATAAAGAAATAAAACACAAAAAATGGAAAAATATACCAAGTTCATTGACTTGAAGAATTAATATAATCAAAATGTCCATATCACTCAAAGCAATGTATAGATTTAATGTAATTCCAATCAAAATATCAAAAACATTCTTCTTGGATCTAAAAAAAATATACTAAAATTCATATGGAAACAGAAGAGACTCCAATAGCTAAAGCAATCTTAAACAACAAAAACACAGCTAGAATCATCAAAATACCAGATCTCAAGACATAATACAGGGCAGATACAATCAAATCATCCTGGTACTGGCACAAAAGTAGATATGGAGACAAATGGAACAGAATAGGAACCCGAGAAATCAATCTATGCATCTATAACAGTTGGTTGTATTATTAATCTTTGATAATTAGTTAATCAATTTGTTAATGTTGACAAAGGAGCTATAATCAAGCCCTGGAGTAAGGGCAATCTCTTCAACAAATAGTGTTGTGCAAATTGGATCTCCATATGCAGATGTATGAAACAAGACCCCAACTTTACACCTTAGGCAAAAATCAACTCAAAATGGATCAAGGAGCCAAATCTATAACCTGATACTATCAAATTTCTAGGTGAGAACATTGGGGAAACTGTAAGACATTGGCATAGGCAAGGACTTCTTGGAAAAGACTCAAAAAGAACTGGGAATAAAAGCCAAAACAGACAAAAGGGGTAATAAGCTGAGAGGCTTCTACACAGCAAAGTGAAGTGGTAACCTGCAGAATGGGAAAATATTATTTGCAAGCTATGCAATTGAAAAAGGATTAATATCCAGAATCTATAAAGAGTTCAAGAAACTCAATCACAACAAAACAATCTGGTGAAGAAATGTGCATAGTAACTGAACAGGATTTTTTTTTTTAATCAAATGGCTAAAAGACACATGAAAAAATGTTCAGGATCATGAACTATCAGAGAAAAGCAAATCAAAACCACAATGAGGTTTCATCTCATCCCAGTTTGAATGGCTCTGATACCGAAATCAGAAAACAACAAATGCTACCAAGGATGGGGGAGAAAAAGGTCCCTAGTCTACTGTTGATTGGAATGCAAGCTAATACAGCTATTGTGGAAGACAGTATGAAGCTTCCTCAGAGAGATGACAATAAATCTTCCATTTGACCAAGCCATCCCACTCCTGGGAATTTACACAAAGGGAACAAAATCAGTATATGAAAGAGTTAACTGTACCCCCTTGTTTATTGCAGCTCGATTCACAATAGCTAAGATATATAACCAACCCAGATGCCCATCACTTGATGACTGGATGTAAAAAAAATTGTGGTGTATATACACTATTGAATATTACAAAGCTGTAAAAAAAGAATGAAATCCTTTCTTTAACAACAAAATGGATGCAACTGGAAAGTATTATACTTAATAAAATAAAATAATACAGTCTCAAAATGATAAATATTTTATGTTTTCCCTGATACTGAGTACAAAAATCTTAATGTATAATTATTTGGATTTCAATCTGTATAAAAATAATTCTGTGCATAAACTGTTGAGGAGAAATGCTTAATGTCTAAACGAACTTAGTTATTATCATGACACAGGAAATTTTACATGTATCATTGGTTATATTTCATTGAAAGAAATTATGAATGACTAATTGACAAAAAAAAGTATAATAGTCATTTATACATTCAATTATTGTTTACAGCAGTTGTCTATATTCCCATTAAGCTAGGGTCTTTTTCTTTTTATTTGTTAAATTTTTTAGTGAAGTTTTCAGCCTTTTTACTCTAATGTAAATTTCAAATACATTATCTCAAAACTAAACAAAAGAAAGAAAGGTAGAAGGAAACAAGGTGGGAGGGTGGGGAAGCAAGAATATCATTATGTTCTTAGACTTGTATCTACAAATCATATTGAATCTGTTAAAATAAATCAAAATACAGAAAACAAAACAAAACAAAAAAGAGTATGGGGCTCTTTTCTGAATGAATAAAATGTTACAAAATGAATTTGCTGACGATTGCACATATCTGTACAACTGATTGTACACTTTACACTGGAAATGTTTAGTGTGTGAAGTATTTGCTAATAAAGCTTTTTTTTTTAAAAATGAATTTAAATAGGTCAGCAATGATTAAATCAAAATGACCAAAATATGCTTAGCATTTTTTACTTTATTGAAAACTAGGGTTCATTTAATCACATATTACAGGAAGTTCATTTAAGTCAACTTTTATGAAATTTGTTAAATTATAAGTAGATATAGTACACATGCTCTTCATAGGCAGTTTAACATTAGTTTTTGTGTTCATAGGAAAATATAATAATGTTTTCATATCAAATGACTGATTGTGTTCATTATAGCATCCTTTGAAAGAACAAATCTTAGTTAAAGATATACTTGGGGCCGGCACTGTGTCACAGAGTGTTAAAGCCCTAGCCTGCAGTGCTGGCATCCCATATGGGTGCAGATTTGAGTCCCAGCTGCTCTACTTCTGATCCAGCTCTCTGCTATGGCCTAGGAAAGCAGAATAAGATGGCCCAAGCCCTTGAGCCCCTGCACCCACATGGGAGACCTGGAAGAAGCTCCTGGTTCCAAGTTTCAGATCAGCCCAGCTCTGCCCCTTGTGATCATATGGGACTGAAACAGCAGATGGAAGATTCTCTCTCTAACGCTGTCTTTCAAATAAATAAAATAAATCTTAAAAAAGGATTTACTTAATCTTTACTGTTATAAGATAAAGTAGAAATCTGAGATATCTTTCAATAACATTCTGACTTTATAACCTATACTTCTAAGTAAACGATAATATCTTGACATTGTTTGGGAAAAATTTACCATATTTTTTACTTACCTACAATGTCCTCCATAAGACCTACTATACACTCATCTCCTGTAATCCAAGGTCGTTTCCCTACATCATGACCATACGCCCCCCTGAAATTGAGAACAGACATAAACAATTCTTAATTTTTTTACAGAGAACAAACTGCCCCTAAAAATAGACAAAGCATTCAAGAGGAAATTTCTGAGACCTGTCGAGCATTGGTGGACAGGGGTATTTGTCTTATCCACCAGATTAATCTGACTTGGGTGATGTGCACACAGGATCTGTTTTGTCTTAGCGCCCTGAAGCAACCTTGAGTAACCCCTTGGTCTTATCCATACTTTATCTATTCCCAGAAATGACCTCCTTAAAGTTAATCAGTAGTTTTCTCTTCAGTAGGCCCTTTCAGAAATAATACCATCTCTGCCTCTGAACGTACTTCTAGCCAATCATGTTCTAATGATAACAACCTGCAACCAGTGAGAAACTCTCCTTCATCCTCAGCTTACCGAAAGCCAATTTTCTAGGGTCAAACCAATGTATATTCACTGTGTAGCATATAAATTCTGAATAGAATATGATAATTTCAGAACATATCCCAAGATTCAGTGAGTCTTTGGGCTTGTGTCCCCTGGGCCTAGGTTGCCTATATTCTCCTCTGAGTAAACCATGTATTAAACTTTTTACAGATTCTGTTTATTTCTGTTGACAGACAGTATGTGTGTGTGTGTGTGTGTGTGCAATTTCTCAAGTATCAGCTTTAGCAACAAGATAATTCCACAAATATGAGGGCAATTTTAATGTTTGGATAACCACATAAAAGCATATTTTTTAAAAACAAAGAAAGTCGGCTGGCGCCGCGGCTCAATAGGCTAATCCTCCACCTGTGGCGCCGGCACCCTGGGTTCTAGTCCTGGTCGGGGCTCCGGATTCTGTCCCGGTTGCCCCTCTTCCAGGCCAGCTCTCTGCTATGGCCTGGGAGTGCAGTGGAGGATGGCCCAAGTGCTTGGGCCCTGCACCCCATGGGAGACCAGGAGAAGCAGCTGGCTCCTGGCTTCGGATCAGCACGGTGCCCTGGCCACAGTGTGCTGGCCGCAGCGGCCATTGGAGGGTGAACCAAAGGCAGAGGAAGACCTTTCTCTCTGTCTCTCTCTCTCACTGTCACTCTGCCTGTCAAAAAGCAAAACAAACAAACAAACAAAAAAAAACAAAGAAAGTCATATTTGGAAACTTTTTTTAACTTGTCCTTTATAACAAGGCCTTAATTTCCTTTTATATGGTGGATGAGTGAGATTGTCCATATATTATTTCATTAGTTTGCTGTATTTTATTTTCATGATGTTACCAGTTTCTCCTTTATTTTGATAATTTCAGGACATAGTAATAAGAAGGTGTGATAACCCCATTAATCAGGTCTCCTCCTCTATTTTTTTAAAGGTTTATGTATTGATTTGAAATGCAGAAGAGAGAAACCTTCTATCCTCTAGTTCACTGCCCAAAAGGCTGAAAGAGCTAGGTGTAGGCCAGGTCAATGCCAGGATCCTGGAACTCCTTCTTGGTCTCCCACAGGGGTGGCAGGATCCTTTTGGCTGCCTTCCCTGGAGTATTAGCATGGAGCTGGATCATAATCTTGAATCTGCACTCTGATAAGGGATGTCATTGTCTCATGTGCCAGCTAAACCCCACTGTGCCACAATGTTGCCCCAAGACTCCCCTCAATACCCTGAAACTTAAAAGCCCCCTTTGGTGTTTCCCTTTGCTACCTCAAAACCTTCCTACCTTGTTCTATAGGTTCTAGCTATAAAAGTGAGATTACTGAATCCCTACGTCTTAAAATTATTTTTACAGGCTTCATCATCAGGCTGGCCTAAATCAGTCTCAACTATACTAAGGCTGACCACCCAAGCTGCATATGGCAGAAAGGAGAAATATGACCTATAAATGACACCCAGAACCAAAGTTGCTCTTCTTCCATGGACATGAAAATTGGAGAATGAGCAGAAACAGAAGATCCAGACAGTATTTGATAGAATATACCACCCACTGACTGGACTGTTTCTCACACTGATCCATACATGTAGTCCTGCCATGGACCCCAAGTCTTTACTTCTTTCCTAACCCCATAAATCTTTATTCTAGCCTCCAGTTAGGAAGACAGATTTCAGTTTTACACCTGCCACCATGATGGCCAGCCACATAAAGCTTCTCATTTCTCAAAAACCCAATAATACAAATTACCTTTTTTGTTTCCATGAAGTTTTTGGACTTAGATATTTTTAGCAACAGTAATTATTTTCTAAAACATTGATGCTACATTTGGGGGCTAGAGATTTAAAGGATTATAAATTAAAATTATAAATAGAGCCACAATCTGTAATCTGAATAGTGGTATATAACAGTGGTAATAGGATGATACTTTAGGGAAATAATAAGATATAGTTATAATCAAAGTCAACACTATACCTTGACCTACTTTCCAACAATTCCATCTACCTATTCCAGCTTTACTGTTGTAGCAAATATTCCCATAATCAGAATGGAGAAACAAAACATGTACAAGTATGTCAAGTTTCATGAAGTTCCCATGAAATGAAGAAGATACACTTTAAAGATAAGGAAGAAATTAAACAGAGGACCAAGGGAAAGTGCCTTCAGCAATGTTACATACTTGTATTTTATGAAGCTTTGAATTAGATTGTTCCTAATTCAAAATTTAGTAAACTTGAAAGAAAGGAACAAACAGGTGATTTTTGCACAGTGCAAACCTGGACTTGAATCCATGCAATAAAATTCAGTAAGATGGCAATGATGAGCTAATAAAGCTGCTCTGAGAGCAGTAGTGAAACTGAAGAATTAGATCCCAGTGCTTTATACTTCGTTGATTTTCATAGTATAAATATTGCCGCCATGGCTGGTTTCATACTAGCAACAAAAATTTTGCATATTTTGGGCATTTCATGTAGCAGTTAAGTAGCATAGCTGCTTAGGATGGCCACATCACACACATATCGTAGGGCCTGGTTGAGTCCTGATACTCTGCTTCTGATCCTGCTTCCTGCAATTGCACACCCTTTGAGACAGCAGGTGATGGCTCAAGTACTTGTGTTTCTGCCACCCACATGAGAGACCCAAGTGCAATTTCAGGCTGTTGGCTTTGGCCTGCCAAATGCTGGTCATCGCAGCATTTAGTGTTTGATCCAGTAGATAGAAGAGTCTCTCTCCATTTGTCTCTTTGCCTTTCAAGTAAATTAAACAAACATAAAACATATTTCTAAAATTCTGAATATTTAATAGTCAGCTTTTATAATCTAGTATTTGACAGCTCCGGGTCACTACCGCTGTGACTTATTAGAAGATTTCAGGATTCCCGGTTGCCCCTCTTCCAGGCCAGCTCTCTGCTGTGGCCTGGGAGTGCAGTGGAGGATGGCCCAAGTCCTTGGGCCCTGCACCCCATGGGAGACCAGGATAAGTACCTGGCTCCTGCCTTCGGATCAGCGCGATGTGCCGGCCGCAGCGCACCGGCCGTAGCGCACCGGCCGTGGCGGCCATTGGAGGGTGAACCAACGGCAAAAGGAAGACCTTTCTCTCTGTCTCTCTGTCTCACTGTCCACTCTGTCAAATAAAAAATAAAAAATAAAAAGAGATTGCAGGACTACAAAAGTAAATGGGTAACAATATGTGCCTGCAAGGGTTGCCATGAAAAATACACGAGACTCCATGTAAAATAGATGGAATCATAGTATCCCCTTGCTGAATCTTCCTTCCTAATGTACACCTAATGGTTAAACTCCCTTCATCAGCAGGTAGTGTACAACATAATTTTTAAACTAATATTTCCATTACCATATAAACTAAGATGAAGGAAGAGACTTTCATAGACTGCTCAGAACCAAGGAGGAAGAGAAGGGTAATTGTTAGTTATTATTATTCATATTATTATTAGATAGCCTGCAGCTTGCCTCTTTCTTGACTTCCAATATAAATGCTAAAGACAAAAATCCTTATCATTAAATGGTAGTTAAAGGCAGATAGTTGGATCCTTTTTTATTTTAATCACACAGGGCTCCATGGCCTTTGCTGATAGCACAATACATCTTCTTACATTTAGGTAGTAAAATTCTATGTTCTGCCTCAGAGAATTTATATCTCAGAATATTATGCTATCTACTCCTCACTCTGGTAGACACCATGGTAATAATCTTTAAGAATACGTTTCTTCCTGCAATGCTTCTGGCATCTCCCTCCCGTTAAAATATCACACACAGAGTCTGCTAGCTCATTTTGTCAGCCTACTAGCCTGGGGTAGTGAAATGTATTTAGAAAGTGTTATCCAAATAAACCCAAAGTAAAGTGGCCTGTCATTAGAAAGAGTTGATGTAGATTAAAGCGCAGTTATAAACATATGTATTAGAGTTAAGAAAAATGTTATCTTGCGCTCCTTCAAAACTGTTTAAAATAGCTGCAACACAGCTGCAATCTTCTTTCACAAATGTCGGAAAGGAAAAGTAAGCATGAAAAAGAGCTCACTCATTCCCATGACATAAATCATCGCAATGAGTGGGGTGTTTTCTGAGACGTCTAGGAGCAGTATTTGCTCACGGAATTAGATTGCAGGATATAAAATCTAATTAGGAAGTTAATAGAAATTTGGATCCTCTTTAAAGTAGGACTATGCTTTAACCATCCTACAAAATGAAAAGTGGCCCTGCTTTTTAGAAAGCTTCCCTCCATAAGTAAATAAATAAAATTTCACAGCCTCTCTTAATGATATCACAGTTTTTTGGTCTGTGACTCAATTGATGATTAGCCAAGTAAGATGCTGGAAAATCTTTGTAATATACCATAACATATCATTTCTTAGTCATGAACTAGTTTTTAAAAGAATGATTAAATTGAATAAGACTGTGAGGGTCTTCAGGAGGCTGGGTCCCCGGCAAGCTTTATCCATGCCCTGCCCGCACATACCGCTATCATGTAAAGTCATCCTTTGTCTGTAAGCCAGGTGTTTTCTACTGGATAATGTAATTCAGTGGGCTATTTTCCTCTTTAAATAATCCTACCTAAACTGTCACAGTGCTTTGAAGAATCCCTACAAAGACACAGCTGTAGAGCAGCTTTCTGCTCCTATGAAATAGAGAACATCATTTATCTAGCAGATTTGACAACGCAGATGATGTAAAATATTCCGGTTCTATCTTAGGGACATAATATCCATTTCTCAACTCATAATGTGCTCTTTAGAATTGATCTATGTTTCTCTTCCAGCTGAACTTTACCATTATGATTATTAAACCATGTTATTCTCTTTTAAATAATATAGGCCATTGCTAAATATTTAATGTAAAACATTCTCACCATTTTTTAAAAATTAAAATACTTTTCATTTATTTTAAAGGTGTAGAGAAAAAGAGAGACAGAAACAGAGAGATCCTCCATTCACTGATTTACTTCCCAGTTTACTTCCCTGCAACAACCAGGGTTGAGCCAGGCTGAAGTCGGGAGCTAGAACTCAATCTGGGTCTCCCACATGGGTGGCAAAATACTTGAGTCAACACAAGCTCCCTCCAAGAGTGCATTATCAAGGAGCTAGAATCTGAAAAGTGGAGTTGGGATCAAATTCAGTTACCCCAATATGGGATGGTGGTATCCCAAGGGCATGTCAACTGCACCCTTCCTCAATTCTTTGAGTTTATTGTCCACGCATTCTTGCTTATCCCTTAGGTTTAAGCGTATTTTTACTTTTTGTCACCGCATGTTTTTTGCTGAAAATTAATTACCGTGTGGTCTAACATACCCACCCTCTTCAAATCTGATGTTTTTGCAGGTAGACACCTGTCACTATTGACTGGATGAGAACACATTCCCATGATAAACTCCGCTTGGCAAAGATGGAAAGCTCAAGCCTGCTGAGGCCAGGTTACAAATTATGTGCATAAATAACAGTTTTGTCTTCAACTTTCTGACACAGAAAGTCACCATTCCCATTATAATGGTGAATCTACACCCCCAACTGAACATGAAACACATGTAACATACGTGATAACTTAGTGGGTATGTGCCTCTGCCCCCTTTTGCATATGCATAACTCTTTCCAGAACACCCCCCAAATCCCAAAACTTAACGGATATGTATGAATTTCTTTTTTTTTTTTTAAACTTTTATTTAATGCATATAAATTTCCAAAGTACGACTTATGGATTACAATGGCTTTCCCCCCATACCGTCCCTCCCACCCACAACCCTCCCCTTTCCCACTCCCTCTCCCCTTCCATTCACATCAAGATTCATTTTTGATTATCTTAATATACAGAAGATCAGCTTAGTATACATTAAGTATGGATTTCAACAGTTTGCTCCCACACAGAAACATAAAGTGAAAAATAATAGATGATTTTTTAAAATGATGATGAAATCAGAGCAGACCTATTGTCATGTTTAATCCCAGTGAGAGTCAAGTTGGGAATTGATAATTTTTTTTTTTTTTTTTTTTTTACAGAGGATCAGTTTAGTATGCATTAAGTAAGGATTTCAACAGTTTGCACCCCCATAGAAACACAAAGTGAAATATATTGTTTGAGTACTCGTTATAGCATTAAATCTCAATGTACAGCACATTAAGGATAGAGATCCTACATGAGGAGTAAGTGCACAGTGACTCCTGTTGTTGACTTTACCAATTGACACTCCTGTCTATGGCATCAGTAATCTCCCTATGCTCCAGTCATGAGTTTCCAAGGCTATGGAAGCCCTCTGAGTTCTCCGATTCTTATCTTGTTTAGACAAGCTCATAGTCAAAGTGGAGGTTCTCTCCTCCCTTCAGAGAAAGGTACCTCCTTCTTTGATGGCCTGTTCTTTCCACTGGGATCTCACTCGCAGAGATCTTTTCCAGAGTGTCTTGGCTTTCCATGCCTGAAATACTCTCATGAGCTTTTCAGCCAGCTCTGAATGCCTTTAGGGCTGATTCTGAGGCCAGAGTGCTATTTAGGACATCTGTCATTCTATGAGTCTGCTGAGATTCTCACTTCCCATGTTGGATCACTCTCCCCTTTATTTACTCCATCAGTTAGCGTTAGCAGGTACTAGACTTGTCTATGTGCTCCCTTTGACTCCCAGTCCCTTCACCATGACCAACTGTGAACTGAAACTGATCACCTGGAACAGTGAGATGGCATTGGTACATGCCACCTCGATGGGATTGAATTGGAATCCCCTGGTATGCTTCCAACTCCACCACTTGGGGCAAGTCTTGAATGCATACTCTATAGAGCTTGTAATTATTCATTGTTCTGGAAGCTGGGATTTTTAGTCATGAGGCTACTTCACTGTTGACTTGCATAACCAATTAATAATGCTTTCTGGGTACAGCTCAAATAATTTTCTGCATGTTTCCATTGGAATATATGTTAGAGAAGACCCCTCAGGTATTCTGCCCAAGTACAGGTCCAAGCATCCTAAATGTTTTATTTTGGAATGTTGAAATTATATAAATGCTATTAATTTACAAAACAAATATATTCTTCAAAGTTATTAATCTACTTTAGAAATCTTATAGAAGTGAAAATTAAATGGTATAATCATAAAACACACATTTTAATATAAGCACAGAGATAGCTGTTCCTAAAGGAACTCTGTTTTTCTCAATTTTGCATTAAATAAATAGTAGTTTTAGAATAAAACTTTTGAGTCCTGCTATAGTCTGCATATGCCCCTCCAAAATTAATCAATGTGACCATATCAAGAGGTAAGGCATTTAGAAGGCATTTTAAAGTCATGAGGGTAACCTCATGACTGGGATTAGCATCCTCTTGAAAGAGATATGAAGGAGGTGTGTATCCCTTCTGTCATGTGAGAATACAGCAAGGAGCACCATTATAGCATGGAGCAGATTTCACTGGATGTCAAATAATAGCACCTTGAATTTGGAACACCCAGCCTCCAGAATAAATTTCTGTCCTTTGTAAGTTATCTTATTTCATATATTCTATTATATAACCAAGAACAGACTAAGACATGTCTTCAAATATTTCTTAGGGTATATCTATTCTTAAATTTCCTTTAGTACAGTATAAATACTCAGATGAAAGCCATATGAATTGCAATACCAGGTTGCATTGTGATCAGAAATGGTTTATTCTATAGATAAATGTGGTGGGTAATATGTCTACAATAGCCCATAAAAATGAAAAAATATGACACCAAATGAACCAAATAGCATTTTCTACTTTTCAGGTTCCAGAAGATCACATATTTGATACCTACATCCCTCAGAGATTTCTTTTTGTCAAAGCACTCTAATTTTTAGATTACTATTAAGACTACACATTATTAAAGATTCATTTATTTGAAAGGCCGAATCACATGTGCATGTACATACACACACACACACACACACACACACTCACACAGAGACAGAAAAGGAGAGGGAGAGCCGGCGCCGTGGCTCAATAGGCTAATCCTCCGCCTTGCGGCACCGGCACACTGGGTTCTAGTCCCGGTCAGGGCGCCGGATTCTGTCCTGGTTGCCCCTCTTCCAGGCCAGCTCTCTGCTGTGGCCAGGGAGTGCAGTGGAGGATGGCCCAAGTACTTGAGCCCTGCACCCCATGGGAGACCAGGAGAAGTACCTGGCTCCTGCCATCGGATCAGCGCAGTGCGCCGGCCGCAGTGCGCTGGCCATTGGAGGGTGAACCAATGGCAAAAGGAAGACCTTTCTCTCTGTCTCTCTCTCTCACTGTCCACTCTGCCTGTCAAAAATAAATAAATAAATAAATAAGTGAAAAAGAAAAGGAGAGGTAGAAAGGGAGAAAAATATCTTCTATCTGCTGGTTCACTCCTCAAATGACTGCAACAGCCAAGGTTGGGCCAGGCTGAAGCCAGGAGGCAGGAACTCCATCTGGGCCTCCCATCCAGTTGGCAGGAACTCAAGTACTTGAGCCACCATTTGCTATCTCCCAGGAACATTAAGGAGCTGGACTGGAAGCAGAGTAGCCAGGCCTCAAACCACACTCGAACATGAGGCGAAGATGTTGTACACATACCAAAATGTTCGTTACAAGGTTACAGATTTTAACATTAACAACTAAGCAGTTAATTTCAATGTGCATTGCAGTGTTCAATAATGTGTAGCTCTCTTTGACTCAGTGCTTTCCCATAAAGATCCATTGCTCATGAGAAGGAAGCACTGATTTAGCTTTCACGGCATCCAGAAAGGATGGTCAGTGGTAATTGAAGGAAGTATAAAGAAACATTTGTCAATATTACTGGCCACAATAACAGGAGGCCCTGTGTTGAGAGGTCAACAGAACACATTAAGGGGGCAGTTAATACAAAAACCAAGAAAATGTCAGAAAAGAAACTGAAGGGACCAACACCTCACCAAAGTGGTGTGAAAATTACTTTAAATGGAAAACATGTGGATAAAAGCAGCTGCAGTGGTGGGCTGCAGCATGTTAAGTTGCCCCTTAAGATGCCCACATCCCTTATCTTAGTGCCTGGCTCAGGTTCAATCCAGCTTCTTTTAATACACCTGGAGAACAGCAGATGATGACCCAATTATTTGGGTTCATGTCATTCATAGTGGAGTCCTGGATGGAGTTCCTGATGTCTATCTTTGTCCTGGTCTAGCCTCAGCTGTTGTAGGCATTTGGGGAATGAACCAGTGGTTAGAGATCTCTCTCTTTCTCTATTTCTCTCTCTCTCTCTCTCCCTTTCTCCCTCTCCTCCTCTCTCTTTCTCCCTTTCTTTGTAATTCTACCTTTCAATAAATCAATATTTTTGGGAAAAGCAGCTACAGAAAGAAACATTACCCAAACTTAAGCAGAGTGTCCTAAGAATACATTGGCCATTGACTCACCTTAGAGAAAAGATGAGCCTTAGCATTGAGAGGTGAAATTCAACAGTTATTGATTTCCTCCTGGACAGCTTCCATACAGGAACTGTACTGCCCATAAGCAACAACATAAAGAATCCCAGTAGAACTTTTTCATAGTTTTCCACTGAAGCACTAAAACTCTAGGCTTATATATAAACCCTTACTATTCTCTGTTCTGTAAGCTACTTCTTGTGCAGTGATTCTGCTTTTATGCTAAATGAACTACTCTCCTGTTCATCTGTCCATTATCAATTAATTTGCAGGCCCCTCTCCAACATAAGAAGTTAAGTTCTAAGTTGATAGAAAAAAAGTTTTACTTCCAACAGAACTTTCCTAGAAAACACCATACATGAGATTGTAAGCTGAATATTTGAGAACAAAGCAAAGAAATAATAGATTTAATATCCATGCTATGATAATAGGAAAAGGCACACTGATTTCGATCATGGGAAGATATCAGGGGTCATATTACCAGGGGATTGTTGTTATTATTGATAAGTAATGACTCAGTCCTATCATTTTTCCATAAATATTCCAGTTTAATGTTTTCCATCTCCTAGAAAATATATAAACACATGGAGACTGAACATCATGCTACTGAATGAACAGTAGATCACTGAAAAATTCAAAAGGGAAATAAAAAAATTCCTAAGACAAATAAAGATGACAACACATAAAATATTATGGGACACAGCCACAGCAGTGCTTTTTAAGATTTTTTGTATTTATTTGAAAGAGTTACAGAGAAAGAAGGAGAGACAGAATGGGAGAAAGAGTAGGAATGATCAAAAGAGATAGAGATCCTCCTTCTGCTGGTTCACTTCCAAGATGGCCACAACAGTTATTCCCGGCAAGGACATAGCTAGAATCCAGGAGCCGGAGGATTCATCCAGGCTTCCCATGTGGATGGCAGTCACCCAAACACTTGGGCCACCTTCTGTTGATTTTTCGCATGCCATTAATAGGAAGTAGATGACTTGAGCTAGCATCCATACATGGATGCCAGTATCACATGCAGTCTTTACCAGCTATATTGCAATGCCTGCCCCCAAATGCAGTGGTAAGCAGAAAGTTTATAGCAATGATTGTATACATCAAGAAATAAGAAAGGCATCAAATAAAGGATATCATAATGCATCTCAAGGAGCTAGAAAAACAGAAACAAACTGAACCTAAAATTAGTAGGAGGAAAGAAATAATACAAATTAGAGAACAAATAAAAAATATTGAAATAAGAGTTCTTGGCCAAGATGGCAGTACAGCAACAGGACATTAGAGTCACAGGGGGAACTCATAGAAAAGTTTGGTAAAATAATGGATATAAAATCAACACACAAAAAACAACAACCCTTGTATACAGGGACAATGCCACCACAATAGCTACAAAAAAATTAAATACCTTGGAATAAATTTAACCAAGGACGTCAAATATCTCTACAATGAGAATAAATAGAAGAAATAGAAGAAGACATGAAAACACAAAAATTGGAAAAAACTCCCATGTTCATAGTTTGGAGGAATCAATATCATAAAAATGTCTATTCTTCTGGAAATAATTTACAAATTCCCAATACCAATCAAAATACCAAAGGCATTCTTCTCAGATCTAAAAAAGATGATGCTGAAATTCATTTGGAAACACAAGAGATCTTGTATAGCTAAAGCAATCTTGTACAACAAAAAGTCAGAGGCATCACAATACCAGATCCCAAGACGTACTCCAATGCAGTTATATTCAAAACAGCCTGGCACTGGTACAAAAATAGAAGGATAGACAAATGGAACAGAATAGAAACACCAGAAATCAATCCAAGCATCTACAACCAACTTATATTCAACCAAGGAGCTGACACCACTCCCTGGAGCAAGGACAATCTCTTCAACAAATGGTGCTAGAAAAACTAGATTTCCACATACAGAAGTATGAAGCAGGACCCCTACCTTGCATCTTATACAAAAATCCATTCAAAATGGATTAAAGGCATTAATCTGACACAATACCATCAAATAACTAGATCTTTGGGGAAACCCTGCAAGACATTGGCACAGGCAAAGAGTTCCTGGAAAAGACCCCCAAAACAGGCAATAAAAACCAATTCTAACAAATGGGACTACATCAGATTGAGAAGCTTCTGTACAGCAAAAGGAACAGTCAGGAAAGTAAAGATGCAACCGAGACATTGGGAAAAATTATTTACAAATCATGCAACTGATAAAGGATTGATAACCAGAGTATATAAATTGAACAAAGAACCCAACAACAGCAAAACAAACAACACAGTCAAGAAATGGGCAAAGGACTTAAACAGACATTTTTCAAAAGAGGAAATCCAAATGGCCAACAGACACATGAAAAAATGTTCAGGATCACTAGCCGTCAGGGAAATGCAAATCAAACCACAGCGAGGTTTCACCTCACCCAGGTTAGAATGGCTTTCATAAGAAATCAACCAACAACAAATGCTGGCAAGGATGTGGGGAAAAAGGTACTATAATCCATTGTTGGTGGGAATGCAAACTGGTAAAATCACTATGGAAGAAAATTTGGAGATACCTCAAAAATCTTAATATAGTCCTACCATAGGAACCAGCCAACCCACTCCTGGGAATTTACCCAAGGGAAATGAAATCAGCAAATGAAAGAGTCATCTGTAACCCCAAGTTTATTGCAGCTCAATTCACAATAGCTAAAACTTGGAATCAACCTAAATGCCCATCAACAGAAGACTGGATAAAGAAATATGGGAAATGTACTCTATGGAATACTACACAGTGGTTAAGAAAAAAATGAAATCTGATCATTTGCAACAAAATGGATAAACCTGGAAAACATCATACTTAGTGAAATAATCCAGTGTCAAAGGGACAAATATATGAACTCCCTGATTTGTGATAACAGAACACCTAAAAGGTGACCTCAAGAAGTGAAATTGACACTATGAGAAGCAATTACTTAAACATCCTTTGTCTTGGCTGTTGAGGAACAGTTTATTATTTCATTTTTTAATATTTGGGCATCAATACTTCTACGGCTTTAATATGTGTTTTCTCTAATATTTTTTTCTTTTATTTAATGAACATAAATTTCCAAAGTACAGCTTATGGATTACAATAGCTTCCCCCCCATAACTTCCCTCCCACCCACAACACTCCCCTCTCCCCTTCCATTCATGTCAAGACTAATTTTCAATTATCTTTATATACAGAAGATCAATTTAGCATATATTAAGTAAAGATTTCAACAGTTTGCACCCACACAGAAACACAAAGTGTAAAATACTATTTGAGTACTAGTTATAGCATTAATTAAACACCTAAGAGTAATTGTGTATTAATTACAGAGTTCAACCAATAGTTTTAAGTAGAACATAAAAAATACTAAAAGGGTAAAGTATTAAGTTCTTTTTTTGTTTGTTATATAGAAATTTTTTTAGTTTAATAAATGTGAATTTACAAAGTGCAACTTTTTGTATTGTTGTGGCTTCCCCCCCAACCTTCCTCCCTTCCGTGCTCCCCTCTCCCATTCCCTCTTCCATCCCGCCCTTCATCGAGTTTCATTTTCAATTACCTTCATATACTGAAGATCAACTTAGTATATACTAAGCAAGGATTTCAACAGGCTGTACTCACACAACTGCACAAGGTATAGGGTATTGTTCGACTAGTAGTGTTTTTAAGTTTCATGGTAAAACACATTAAGGGCAGAGATCCTACGTGGGGAGCCTGTACCCAGTGACTCCCGTTGTTGATTTAACAATTGGCACTCTTATTTATGACGTCAGCAATCATCCTAGACTCTTGCTATGAGCTGTCTAGGCTATGGAAGCCCCTTGAGTTCACCGACTCTGAACTTGTTTAGTTAAGGCCGTATCACAGTGGAGGTTCCTTCCTCCCTTCAGAGAAAGGCGCCTCTCTCCTTGATGGCCTGTTCCTTCTGCTGGGGTCTTGTTCACCAGGATCTTTCATTTAGATTGTCTTTTTGCCACCGTGCCATGGCTTTCCATGCCTGTGAGAGTCTCATGGAGCTTTTAGCCAGATCTAAATGTCCCAAGGGTTGATTCTGAGGCAGGAGTGCTGCCATTCTATGAGTCTGCTGTGTGCCTGTTTCCCCCGCAGGATCATTCTCTCCCTTTTAATTCTATCCTTCATTATTTGCTTACACTGGTCTTATTTGTGAAATCTCATTGACACATACCCTATCTTTTTGATCGGTTGTGTATTTATACTTATCACTTTACCAAGTGCGCTGGCATTGGTACCTGCCTCCTTGGTAAGACTGAGTTGAAATCCCCTGGCACATTTCTAGTTCCACCATTGGAAGTAAGTCTGAGTAAGCATGTGCCAACCTATATATCTCCTCCCTCTCTTATTCCCACTCCTATGTTTAACAGAGATCACTTTTCTGTTAATTTTAAACGCCTAAGTTTATTTTTTTTATTTTCATTTTTTCTGCTTAATACTCTTGGGTAAACACTTAATGTAGAATTATTCATAGGTGTTTTAAGTCAATTAAAAATAGATCCCAGTTAAAAATAAGAGTTGGAATGAGAGAAGGAGGAGCTGCACAGTTTGGCACACATTCCTATGTACTTACCTCTAAGATTTACTCTAAAAACTTGCCATGGGACTCCAAATCCCATTAAGCTGGGTGGTAGTAACCCCAATCTTATGTGATAAATTTATCATATTAAGTGTGGAATTGCTCATATAGATAGGATTAAGTATCAAAAGGATCACATAAATAAGACCAAGTTTCTGGTAATAACAACAGATAGAATCAAAAAGGAGATAAAGTTCCAACATGGGAAGCAGTCCACACAGCAGACTCTTAGAATGACAAACGCCCTAAACAGCATTCTGACCTCAGAATCAGCCTCTAAGGCATTCGGATCTATCTGAAAATCCCATGACAGCATTTCAGGCATGGAAAGCCAAGACAAATTGGCAAAAAGTATACTGCATGAAGGATATCTGCGAGACCCCAGTGGAAAAAAAGGGGCCATCAAAGAAGGATATACTTTTCTCTGAAGGGAGGATAGAACTTCCTCTTTGCATATGGC
Organism: Oryctolagus cuniculus; assembly: GCF_964237555.1. NCBI lineage: Eukaryota > Metazoa > Chordata > Mammalia > Lagomorpha > Leporidae > Oryctolagus > Oryctolagus cuniculus. The sequence goes on from NC_091434.1 coordinate 99,681,324, forward strand.
CCTATCTAAATACCATTGTATAGGTGAACGATAAGACTCTACTAAGTGACTATTGCAATTTATAGCAAAGTTTGGAAAAGTTACAGAGTTTAAAATACAAAATCAATAGTATTTTTATACACAAAAAATGTCATAGCTGAGAAAGAACTTGCAATGGCAGTCCAATTCACAATAACTACATTCATAATGCATTCAAAATAACTACAAAAATTTAATTATTTGACATAAATTTCATCAAGAAAATGAAAGGATTTAATCAAGAGTTGTAGAGACAATGAAAATTATAAAACATTAAGAAATAGAAGGTACAAAGAAATTAATAATTCTCCTATTTCACAATTTTGGTAGAATTCCCATCATCAAAATGTCCATATAACCAAAGTGATTTGCAGATTCAATGAGATCTCAATGAAAATACCAAGGGCATCCTTTTTGGATCTGGAATAAATGATCCACAAATTAAATGGAAGCACAAGAGACCCTGAATAGCTAAAGCAATTTTAAACAATAAAAATAAAGATGGAGGCATTACAATGGCATACTTCAAGGCATATTAAAGGGAAGTTATAATCAAAACTGCCTAATACTGGCACAAAAATAGACATGTGAACAGACAGAACACAATAGAAACCCCATAATTAATCCACACATCCACAACCAACTATTCTTTGGCAAATGAGCTAAAATCACTCCCTGGAAAAAGATGAGTCTCTTTGAAAATAGTGTTCAAGAAATGGGATCTGTGCACGCTGAACTATCAAATAAGACCTATACCTTACAAGATATACAAAATTTAACTCATAATGAATCAGGAATCTAAACCTAAGACCAGAGACCATCAAATTATTAGAGGAAAACATTGGTGAAACATTGCAAGGCACAGGCATTGGTACTGGCAAAGACTTCTTGGATAACATGCCAGAAGCACAGGCAAGCCAAGCAAAAATAGACAAATGGAATAACATCAAGCTAATAATCTTCTGAACAGCAAAGGAAACATTTAGCAACATGATCAAGAAACCAACAAAATAAGAGAAAATCTTTTCAAACTCTGCATGTGATAGAGGTTTCGCCTCAGCCCAGTTAGAATGGTTATCATGCAAAAATTAAAAAAAAAATACAAATGCTGGTGAGGATGTGGGGAATAAGGTACCCTAAAACACTGTTCATACCATACTTCATACCTAGTGTAAACTAATATGACCAATATGGAAGACAGTATAGAGATTCTTCAGAAATCTGAAAATAGTCCATATGACCCAGCCATTTGACTCCCGGCAATTTACCCAAATGAGATAAAATCAGCACATTAAAGAGTTATCCATACCCCATGTTTATAGCAGCTCAATTCACAATAACTGAGATATGTAACCCTCTAGATGTCCCTCAAGTGAAGACTGGTTAAATGAAATGTTATATATAATAGAATATTACTCAGCCATAAAAATAATGAAATCCTGTCTTTTGCAACGAAATGGATGAAGCTGGAATCTATTATGTTATTGAAATAAGCCAGATCCAAAAAGACAAATATATGTTTTCTCTTTTTTTTGTGGTAGCCAATATAAGAGAACAAAAAAAGCTTAACTCTATATGAGCAAAACTGACATCTTATGACTTGCTTATTGTTTATAACCCTGGTCTATATGCATGAGGAACAGTAGTATGTATAATTTTTACTTGTAGAACTCTTTATTTAGAAGAACAATAAGCCTGTGATTATAAAGTAAATTGAAAGTATGTTATGGTTGGCCGGCGCCGCAGCTCACTAGGCTAATCCTCTGCCTTGCGGCGCCGACACACCGGGTTCTAGTCCCGGTTGGGGCGCCGGATTCTGTCCCGGTTGTCCCTCTTCCAGTCCAGCTCTCTGCTGTGGCCAGGGAGTGCAGTGGAGGATGGCCCAAGTGCTTGGGCCCTGCACCCCATGGGAGACCAGGAGAAGCACCTGGTTCCTGCCATCGGATCAGCGCGGTGCGCCGGCCGCAGCGCACTGGCTGTGGCAACCTTTGGAGGGTGAACCAAAGGCAAAGGAAGACCTTTCTCTCTGTCTCTCTCTCTCACTGTCCACTCTGCCTGTAAAAAAAAAAAAAAAAAAAAAAAGAAGTAAAGAAAGTATGTTATGGCAAAAATTTAGAGCGAAAATAAAGGAAGGAAGCAGGAAGGAGGGAGGAAAATATCATTATATTCTTAGAATTCTGTATATGAAATTCAAAAACTCTTTATTAATAAAAATAAAGCATTATACAATTAAAAATCAAATAGTAAATAATATATTTAATAATAATTATTTATAAGAGCTTTGAAATCAAAGATGGGTACTCTGGTTAGAGGGCACACGAATTCATGATTGCCCAGAAACCACTGGGGTAAGCCGTTGATGATGTTGACTGGGCCACCATAGCATAAAGCAAGAAAACTAAGTAAAATGAAGAAAGCAAAATATGACAGGTATCTTTTGGTTAGAAGAAATCCTGGGGGCTGGCACTGAGTTGCATAATGTTAAGTAGCCACCTACAAGGTGTCATCCCATGTAAACACTAGTTGGAGTCCTGGCAGCTCCACTTCCAATCCAACTCCCTGCTAATGACCTAGGGAAGCAATGGAAGATGGTCCAAGTGCTTGGGTCCCTTCAGTTACATGTGAGACCCAGATGGAGTTCTAGGCTTCTGGATCCCAGCCAAAGACATTGCAGCCATCTAGGGAGTGAACTAGGAGATGGAAGATCTCTCTTTAGCTCTGTTTCTCTCCCTCTCTAACTCTGCCTTTCAAATAAATAAATACTAAAAAAGGACTCTTTAATTACCTTTACATTGCCTAAAACATTAAAATGCACTTCCTTTCTGAATCATCTTTAATAAAAACTAGGTAGAAAGGTTTAATGAAGACTATGAAATTTTCTGCTGTCACAAGGCAAAATGCAAAAGTGAAAGGCAGTAACAATAGGAGGGTAGGTGTTACAGTGGAGGCATATTCCTGAAATATAACTTTAACATCTTGACAATAATCAACTAGTCTCACATTAAAGCAGGATAACCATAAGGGTATGAATAGAATACCAGGACAACATCTTTTTAAATGCCTAGAGGATAAAATAAATTTTAAAAATGCACAGCCTTGCTGAATGAATATCCAAGAGGCAAGGACACTCTGCAAAGTTCAAATTCATTCGATCTAATTCTCTGCTCTCTCTTACATTAAGGCCAAAAATGAATATTAACCATTTTTATTAACTATGACCCTCATTTATTAAATACTAAACCTGCTAGTAAAAAATGCTCCCAAATGTGGTGATGAGTATTTTGCAATTTATGCATAGAAGTTATGCAGATAAAGTTACAACAGATTAATAAATTATACAAGCCTCTGTCATTTTGCATTAAATTGTAAGCATATACTATTTACCACTAAAATTAAGAACTCTTCAGTTTTATCCATGTTAGTAATCAATGGCATAATCAGCATAAACTAAGCTTTAAAGAACAGGTGCTATACACACCATCAAATGGGAGCAGCATGAAGAGAAGTGAAGAAATACTGTGAGTTTCTACAAGAGCTAAAGGTCTTGCCTCCAGAATTCTTATTCAGTGTTGTTAAATCTTTCTGAAATTTTGTTTCCTGACCTTCAGGCTTAGCGTACCCCATTTTAATATTTTAGTTTTAAATATGCAGCAAATATTTTAAAAATATTTCAAGTTATTTGGAATATTTAAAGATATTTAAATGTTAAAAACAAATAAAACTTGAAAATGTATTTAAAATATTTCTAGTTTCAATTTTATCAACAATGACTAGGGAAAGTTATACAATACATGACTAGGTTATTTTCCTTCAGGGGATTATAATATAGCCAATACAGGGAAACTAATGAAAACTCATCTCTAAACTGCCTACCCACAAGTAGTGACATTTGGGGAGGGCCAAGTACTATGGCTGAGATGGTTGGATTCACAGAGGGAAAGGGTTCAGCTAAGGTGAGAGTGTGAAGGTCTTCCTTAGAAGAATAAATGAGAACATAACAGATAGAGAAAAACACAGTCCTGATACAAGGCTCCCTCATGCTTAGAGCACACCTTCTTTGCTAAGCTAACATTAAGCATCTTTCTCAACAAACCATCGTGCATTTGGGGAAAAAAAATGCTTTCTGCCTCATCTAACCCTTTGACCTCCTCAACAAGTTCGGATTTTCTTATTAATAAGAATAAATATCAGGGCAAACATTTGGTGCAGTACTTTAAATGGCTATTGAGATGCTTGCATCTGTATTGGAGTGCCTGGGTTCTAGTGCTGGCTCTGCTTCTAATTCCACCTTCCTGCTAATGCACACCCTGGGATGCAGCAAATATAAGTAAAGTACTGGGGTCCACCCAACCCATATGGGGCATGTAGATTGAGGAGGGATACCTGTTTCAGTCTGGCCTAGCTCTGGCTGTTGTAGGCATTTGTGTAGGAGTGAATCAGCAGGTGTGTTTCTCTCTCTCATTTCAGGAGTGAACCAGAGGATGGAAGATCTCTGTCTCTGTGTCTCCATAATTCTTTCAAATAAAATAAATCTGTTTTAAAAAAACTAAATTCATAAATATTAACTTCTTTGTTGATCATTAAAAAATAACATGATTATATATGATTTGTGTGTGTCAACACAGGTCTGATAGAAACTGAAATGGTTTAAATATCATAGAATTGTTACTTTTGACTCTGCTACTTACTTGGCATGTAACCTTATTCTGATCCTTATTTATTTCATTAATAAGATCATGGTATTGATGGCATGAGCCCCATAGTTTCTCTCTGCTTTTAAGTACTAGGGTTGTAGCCTATATATTTTCAAATATTAAACACCCTATTATGAGTTTAGTATTTTTGTATGAGAAGTAGAATAGTAGTTTTAAGAAGATACTTACATTTTGGCCCACTTATCTAGTTCTTCTTCAAGATATGTTTTAACCATTTTTGGTTGAAGGCCAAGAGAATTTCCCAAGAAATAGATGGCATTTTCATCCTTATTCACTAAAGATAAATCGACTGAAATAGAATAATATATACAAAAATGCTTATTCAGTTAGTTAACTAACATTCTTCCACATGATGTTGTTAATCTAGTACAAACAATTAATATAATTAAACAGTTTACAATTACTTCCAAGGATAATATGAGGTTCTCTGAGAAGTAGTTAACCTCTTGCATTTATATTTTTAGATGTAACATAAATCTATAGAGGTTCATATGCAGATCCCTCATATTTATGGTATTCTATGTGGAAATCTAAATTAGCAACTACTCCCAGTCATGTATAGCCAAAGGCAATAGAAAAGAGCTAAAATAGAGCTTTTTCCAATACCACATCAACTTATCTAACATTATTAGAAGTTGCCAGAATTTAGGTAAGTACTAAAACCCTGTATTAATCAGTGTAGTAGATAAGTCATATTTGTAAATATATATGTAACCTAAATTATTATTTACATAATTAGGGAGATATATTGAACTTACAGTTTTTCATTCTATATCTACAGACATATTGATATGTAGACTATTGTTATGTACATAGGTGAAGATTTTTCTCTATATCTTTCAAATAAATAAGAACTTTGAATGTTTACCTATCTTACAGTTCACCTCTTATATACAAGTCAGTCACAATGCTTAATACATAGTATAGAAATGTACAAGATTATAATCATGGTTTTGAACTAACAAGTTTTTCTCTTAAGGGGGAAAAAGTACTACATTTCTTGCTGACAATTCACTGGAATCATCTAATACTGTATTTGCTTTTACCTTAGACAACCTAATTAAACCCCTAAAGACTTTTTAATGGTACATCATCTATTTCAGCCTGATCACTTTCACAGATACTATACTGATTTTTATTTTTTCATTGACAACTTTTAAACTAGACCCAATAAATGGTGTTAGCATTGTTCACACATCCTAATTGTATTATTTAACAGTTCTTTGTAGATGTAGAGAGCAAATAAAGATTTTTATTTAGAATTTGAAGATTTTCATTGGTTTTCCATGACTCAATTTTCAATTTTGCATTCAAGTACATACAAACTGAAGGCTAAACATGTTCTGTAAGTGTCAATACATCAGTGACCCAGGATGAGGAGGCAGGCATGCATATTGCACATCCCATTGTCCTTTTTCTTTTACTGCTAATGTTTTTACTGACAAACAGGTAGTGAGCAACTTTCATTTAGAGAATTCTTTTTTAAAGTGTACTCACTGTGAAAGAACAGCAGAATTGAAAACTGAATTATCATGTCCCATTCCAGTCATAAGTCTTCTTTCACAATGGCCCTTCTCCTGGTTGAGTTGTGGTTTAACAAATCTCAAATTGTATCAAATGGCAATATATGAGGACACATTACTCACCATTATACAATGTGATAGAGTAAAGTGTATTTCATAAAGACTCCCCCCAAAATGAAAATATAATCCACCATTCTATACCCCAGTCTTATCTGATCTGTACAATGTGAGAGCCAAACCAGATTTTAAGTCATGGATTCCTAGACTTCTCCTGTGCCGGTAGAACTAAAATCAAGGCTGTTGCTATTGGAAGTATGAGGTGCTAACAAAGATGGGGAAGAGGACTCCAAGGGTTGAAGGAAAAGCATGTGAATCAGATTTATTGGAACCGTGCCTTCCACAAGATTGAAGGAATAAAAGAATATATTTCCTGCAAGTGGTTCCAGTGAAGACTTCAGACATGACAGAAAGGGCTTTCCATGGGTATGACTGGGCACTGGGTAGGACTTTAGTGTTAAGAAGAGTCTGCTGCTGGTCAAGCCATGTAACTTCAAATGGCCATAGAATCTGGGATAAGGGTAAGCAAAAGTTCTTTATGGCCTCACAGACTTCTTCCTAGGACAATATGGGGCTCAACAAGCTGTGGAAATCTAGGAAGAGGGAAGAAGTCCCAACATGAAGAAGCCAAGATTGTGTTTCAAACGTTTTACATGTCCAGCTTGGATGTGTTTTTAAAATGAAAATTATACTCATTATTTTAATCTATTAATAGGATGTTACTGAGAAGGGCTTTGTAATTGTACTAAATTTAAGATCAACTTTCTTTTTTTCAACTTTTATTTAATAAATATAAATTTCCAAAGTACAAATTTTGAATTATAGCAGCTTTTACCCCCATACCCTCATCCCACCTGCAAACATCCCATTTCCCACTCCCTCTCCCATTCCATTCTTCAAGATTCATTTTCAATTATCTTTATATACAGAAGATCAATTTAGCATATACTAAGCGAAGATTTCAACAGATTGCACCCACACAGACACATAAAGTATAGAGTACTGTTATAGTAGTAGCTTCACCGTTAATTCTCATAGTATAACACATGAAGGACAGAGCTTCTACATGGGGAGCAGGTGCACAGTGACTCCTGTTGTTGATTTAACAATTGACACTCTTATTTATGTCAGTAATCATCCAAGACTCTTGTCATGAGCTGCAAAGGCTATGGAAACCTCTTGAGTTCAACAACTCCAATCTTGTTTAAACAAGACCATAGTCAAAGTGGAAGTTCTCTCCTCCCTTCAGAGAAAGGTACCTCCTTCTTTGATGGCCCGTTATTTCTACTGAAATCTCACTCCCAGAGATCTTTCATTTAGTTCTTTTTTTTTTTTCTTTTTTGTCACAGTGTCTTGGCTTTCCATGCCTGAAATACTCTCATGGGCTTTTTAGCCGGATCCGAATGCCTTAAGGGCTGAATCTGAGGCCAGAGTGCTGTTTAGGACATTTGTCATTCTATGAGTCTGCTGTGTATCCTGCTTCCCATGTGGGATCATTCCATCCTTTTTAATTCTATCAATTATTATTTGCAGACACTGGTCTTATTTATGTAATACATTTGACACTTAGTCCTATCTTTTTCATCAATTATGAACTTAAATTGATCACTTTCACAAGTAAGATGGCATTGGTACATGCCACCTTGATGGGATTGAATTGGAATCCCCTGACACGTTTCTAGCTCTACCATTAGGGGTAAGACCAAGTGAGCATGTGCCGAACTGTACATCTCCTCCTTCTCTTATTCCCACTCTTATATTTAATGGGGTCACTTTTCAGTTAAATTTAAACAACTAAGAATAATTGTGTGTTAATTAAAGAGTTCAACCAATGGTATTAAGTAGAAAAAAATACTAAAAGGAATAAAATAGTATGTTGTTCCTCGACAGTCAGGACAAGGGCTGATCAAGACATTGTTTCTCATCGTGTCCATTTCGCTTCAACAGGTTTCCTTTTAGGTGCTCAGTTAGTTGTCACTGATCAGGGAGAACATATGATATTTGTCCCTTTGGGACTGGCTTATTTTATTCAGCATGATGTTTTCCAGTTCCTCCATTTTGTTACAAATGACCAGATTTCATTTTTTTCTGATGTATAGTATTCTATAGAGTACATATCCCATAATTTCTTTAGCCAGTCTTCTGTTGATAGGCATTTAGGTTGATTCCAGGTCTTAGCTATTGTGAATTGAGCTGCAATAAACATTGAGGTGCAGACAGCTCTTTTATTTGTCAATTTAATTTCCTTTAGATAAACTCCAAGGAGTAGGATGGCTGTGCTATATTCAGGTTTCTGAGCAATCTCTAAGCTGACTTCCATAGTGGCTTTACCAGTTTTCATTCCCACCAACAGTGGGTTAGTGTCCCTTTTCCCCCAGATCCTCTCCAGCATCTGTTGTTGGTTGATTTCTGTATGTAAGCTATTCTGACCTGGGTGAGGTGAGACCTCATTGTGGTTTTGATTTGCATTTCCCTGATGGCTAGTGATCCTGACCATTTTTCCTGTGTATGTTGGCCATTTGGATTTCCTCTTTTGAAAAAATCTATTTAGGTCTTTGGCCCATCTCTTAAGTGGGTTGTTTGTTTTGTTGTTGTGGAGTTTCTTGACCTCTTTGTAGATTCTGGTTATTAATCCTTTATCGGTTGCATAGTTTGCAAATATTTTTCCCATTCTTTTGGTTACCTCTTAACTTTCCTGACTGTTTCTTTTGCAGTACAGAAACTTCTCAATTTGAGGTAATCCCAATTGTTAATTTTGGCTTTGACTACCTGTGCCTCTGGGATCTTTTACAAGAAGTCTTTGCCTGTGCCTATATCTTGCAGTGATTCACAATTTAATTATTATAAACATCTGGAACTAGTTTTACAGCTGAAATGACAACCTTGAAGTTGACATGAGAAAGTTGTGCATGTGTTTGATTTTTTTGAATGTCACTAGTCTTCAAATTTCAATTATGACACATTCATCTACCATAATATTTCTTATATTTTCTACACTTATAGATATTCAGATTAATCTCTATCTTCTTCCTACCCCTTCCCACCTTTCCCTTCCCCTCCTTTCATTTACCTTCTGTTCTCTTTTCTTCTTCCCCTCCTCTCCCTTCCCGTGACATTGTTAGCATGTTTTCCTTTGACAAAGAAAGTGTGAAATCAGCAATGTGAAGAAAACTGAGACCTGAAGTTGGAAAGAACAATGCTCCATCTTCATGTACTACCTACTATATACAACTTTTACCCATAAATAACTATAGGAAGCAATAATGATGATAGCTTTGGAGGGTGTGGAGGATCTATAGAAATCGAGTTGCAAAAGTAATCCGATCCTGTGGGTGTTCAGAAGACCCTTAGATAGCAACTGAAGAAAGAAAATCATGTGCATAGATGTTTGTAACTACTTATGAAAGTTGTTCTTCCTTTTCTCCCATGTAATCCTTTCTGCTTGCTGTAATCTATGTAATCTTTCTACATTCTTTATGAAAGGAAAGGAAGAAGGTTTAATATAGAATTTCCTAATTGTGGTCAGATCTACATTTAGCAGTTTTGGAATATTCTTCAGTTACAGGAGTTTTATTGTGTTTCTTTTTATACTTTTGTGTAAGTTTTCCTCAGTGGGGATATTTATTAATCTTTAGCTCTCAAAATCAGCCATGATTCACCATTTCCTTTCTTCAAGGTTATCTTGCCAATGGTTATGAATGATCACATCAATCATAATTGATAATTTGATGCCTCCTCATAGCTAGAGCCAACATCTACAGTCTAGTGGAAAACTAGTAGTTGGTACTGTGCCTTTTAGATAAAATCCTTTGGAATATGAGGTCTCTAGTTTCAAACATACCTCCTTAGCCATTCCTGATTAACCCTTGCACAACTTGGCATGTTGTGGATTTTGTTGGATGGCTTCAGTTTTTCATGTCCATGGACTTAGGAGAGGCTCCTTTATACTGCATTCATTGTTTGATGTTCAACAAAAATATTTACTGTAGAAATGAAGACACTGACAAAATTCTTTGATTGTAGTCGTTGCTAGTTAAGGTCATAAGGTTTTGCAATTTCTTAATGATCCTTGATTTTCTCCTGCATCTCAATGGCTGTTTCAGAAAAGCTTGAAACTTACTATAGTTTTCCTTTTCAAGGTAAACTTCTGCTTGATTCGCATATTTTAATGAGTCCTAAAATTTTGGCTAAGTATAATGCTTCAGGACTATGACTGAATTTTCATTTAGGTATCATTTTCCAACTTCTTTCAATGTCTTGCCTCCAGTTCTCAAGAAGGTCTTCTTCCACAGGATTTAGTCCACTAGTGGCTCAAAGGAACAAGTGGATAAAGAAGCAAGCATTTAGGATAGTGATTAAACCACATATTTGATGGTCAGCATCCCATGTGGTATTGCCTAGGTTTGAGATCTGTCTCCACTACAATTTCCAGCTTCCTGCTAATTCATATCTTTGGTGGCAGACCACATGGGAGACCATATTGAATTCCTGGTTCCAATATTTAGCTTGGCCTTGGTTCAAGTTTTGTAGGCATTTGGGGAGTAAAACAACATATGGGAACTCTATATGACATTTCCATCCCCACCCTATGTGTATATATTGCATGTCTCTGTCTCCCTCTATATAAAATATAATATTTGTGTTATGTTATGTAATATGTAACTCATATATTATACATAACTATTATGTTATATATATAAATAATATATTCTTTTATTTATTTAAAGGAAGCAGTTGAGGTATCTCAACTTCTCCTTAATCCACACTTTCCAATTCGATTCTTAAGATACACTGAGATGTTTTATAATTTGTAGACCTTGTGGTTTTGTGTACAGATCAGTCCACTTACTGTGTTTGCTTTGCTAATCTCCAGGAGGCATGATCTCTTATACTATCAGCCAACTAGCCACAATTCACCAACTCTTGTTGAGCTGACAATACTTGCTTCATGTTAGAATCCTCTATATTGGTTTGCTGGGGCTTCCTTCACAAAGTCCCTAAAATGGTGTGGTTTCAATAGCAAAAATTTATTGTCTCACAGATCTGGAGACAAGAAGTCTAGAATAACTTGTTAGCAGGATTAGTTCCTTCTGAGTACTGTGAGGGAAGAGCATAATCTAGATCAATCCCCCTTGATTATAGAGGGTTATCTTTATGTGTGCAGAGGGTTTTGGTGCTATGTTTATGAGTCTCCAACTTTCCTCTTTTTTATAAAGTCATTATGTCATATTACATTAAGAATTACTTTAAAACATTTATCTCATTTTAACATGATTATTTTTAAAATACTATTTCCAGATAAGGTCACATTCTGTGGTAGCAGAGGTTAGGATTTTGACATTTGAATTTTTAGGAGATATAATAAAACACATAGCACCATCCTCAAAGATTTACTTGAGTTCAGACTTGTTTAAGAACTGAAGCCTTTCTACTTTCTCCAAACAAGCCAATATAATCCTATCCATTACCACCACCTCCTACATCTTCTGGGGTATTTTTAGAACATGCTGAAGTTATCACAACCCAACACGCATACTTGATCATCTTGGAGTAATTTAAGCCTATTGCTTATCACTGGATTCTATTAACCCAAAGGAAATGTGTGCACTGGCATAAAATGGACATGTAGACAATTGGAATAGAACATAAATCTCAGTATTTACTCCACACATCAAGAACCAAATAATATTTGACAAAGAGCTAAAATCGCTCCCTGGAGAACGGATAGTCTCTTAAACAAATGGTGTGGCGTAAGTTGGATCTGCCTGCATAAGTATAAAACAAGACCCCTACCTTACACCTTACACAAAAATCCATTAACAGGAATCTAAATCTAAGACCTGAAACCATCAAATGATGATATAAACAAAGGAGAAACACTGCAAGATATTGATATATGAAAAGACTTCTTCAATAATTTCCCAGGAGCATAGGCTATAAAAGTATAAATAGAAAAGTGGGATTACATTGAGCTAAGAAGCTTTTGCCAGCAAAGGAAACAAACAAAATAAAAAGGCTTGTGATGAAAAGGGAAAATATTTGAAAACTATACATCTGATAATGGAGATGGATAAATATCGAGGCTAAAAATGGAGCTCAAGAAACTCAACAACAACAAAATAAACCATCCATTTAAGAAAATTGACTAAGGATATGAACAAACATTATTCAAAAGTTGGAATACAAATGGCCAATAGAGACATGAAAAGATGCAAAGGACCACTAGCCATCAGGGAAATGCAAATAAAAATCACAGTAAGGTTTTACATCCCCAGTTAGAATGGCTTTTATCCAAAAACCAAAAAACAAATGCTGGTGAGGATATGGTGAACAAAAGCATCATAATAGATTGTTGGTGGGAATGTAAACTAATACAATCATTACAGAAAATAGAATGGAGATTCCTCAGAAATCTGAAAATAGATCTACAAAATGACCCAGCCATTCCACTCCTGGGAATTTACCCAAAGGAAACGAAACCAGTATATGAATGGGTTATATTTACCCCCATGTAAAGCTCAAAGCACATTAGCTAAGATACAGAATCAATCAACTGAGGGCTAGATAAATAAATTGTAGTATATATACACATAGAATATTACTCAGCTGTAAAAAAAATGAAATCCTGTCTTTGCAAGAAAATGGAACAACTGGAGATTATTATGATTAGTGAAATAAGTCAGTGCCCAAAGGAGAAATATTATATATTTCCCCTGATTTGTGATAACTAATATACAGAGTACAAAAAATATAATATACATGAATTAAACTGACATTTTGAGATTTGATGGTTATTTATCATCCTTGCCTACACGCTTGAGGAATGGTGATTTTTCTACTTACTACTTCTTGAGTTATTATTTAGTGGAGGGTTAAGTTTGTGTTTATAAAGTAAACTGAAAGTACATCATTCTAAAAATTAAAAGAAAAATAAGAAAGGAAGGAGGAGGGAGTGTGGGAGAGAAGGAAGACTCAAGAATAGGGCGGGAAGTATCCTTATGCTGTTAAAATTGTATATATGCAATACATGAAATATGTTCTCTTTATGTAAATAAAAATAAAATAATCACATATCATTAAAGTGTAGTAGTATATCATTATTAAACATTTGTTTGACAAATATATCAAATAAAGTTTGACAAAACTATATTTGTTGCAGTACTGGCATATCTTTCTTGTTTTTTATTTTTTTTATTTTACTTCTCACATATTAATGAGAATGTGTAGTAAGGGAGAACATGTCTTTCCGTATCCAGCTTATTTCACTCAACATGATGTTTCTAGTTATACACATTTTTGTGAAAATGCTAAAATTTCATTTTTCATAGATGAATAATACTCCATTGTATGTAAATATGTGTATGCATATGTGTGTATATAAACATACTTTCTTTATCCATTCATTTGATATGAACATCTAGGTTGATTCTATATTTTGGCCATTATGATCAGTGCTACTATAGACATGGAGGTAAAGGTATCACTTTAATACAAGCTGTTCATGTCTTTTTGGTGTATATCCAGTAGTGGGATTGCTGGCAAGTCTATTTCTAGGTCTTTCTAGAACTCTCCAGACTGTTTCTCACAGTGGCTGCACTAGTTTAAACTGCCACCAATAGTCTGTAAGAGTTCCCTTTTGTCCACGTCCTCACCAGCATTGGTTATTGGCTTTTGGATAACAGCCATTCTGAGAGGTATGAGGTGATATCTTATTGTGGTTTTGATAAGTATTTTCTCAATTGCTAGTGATGTTGGGTATCTTTTCATATATTTGTTGGCCATTTTTATTTCTTGAGAAATGTCAATTAAGGTCCTTTTCTCAATTTTTTACTGGATTAATAGTTTTTATTGTTGAATTTTTTGAGTTGCTGATATGTTCTGGATATTTAAATTAAAAAATAAGTTACTGCCAAAATTAGAGAGAAAGGAAAAGAAAGAAGGGGGAAGAATGGAGGGAAGGATGGAAGGAAAGAAGTATCATTATATTCTTAAAATTATATATATGAACTATCTTGAATTTACTTTTTATTACTATCATAATAACATCAGTATTGTGTTGTACTAATTGTAATACATTTGCTCTGACCATGAGAATCTAAAGTATTAATAAATTCATTAAACTTAGTGAAATAAGCCAGTTCCTAAAGATAAATACCATGTTTTCCCTCATCTGTGGTAGCTAGTACCTAAAATGTAATGTATAGAACTGAAATTGTCATTTTGAGATTTCATGACTGTTTACAGCACTTGTCTCTAGTGTTGAAGAAAAGTGTTCTTTTCTTCATGATATTTGTCGAACTCTTTACTAATGTCAGGTTAATCTTATGAGTATAAAGTAAAGTGAAAATAGATTTTTACAAAAATTAAGAGTGGGAATAGGAGAGAGAGGAGCAAGAGGTTGTGAGAGCATGAGTGGCAGGGAGTGTATGGTGGGAAGAATCACTATGTTCCTAAATCTGTATATATAAAATGCACAAACCTCATATATCTTAAATAAATTTAAAAGTAAACTCCTTAAAAAAATCTTACATATAGAAGTGCTAATAGTTTTAAATTTAGAAAATAATTTAAAATGCAAAAATTTTGAGATTCAAAGTTCTAAGATGGCAGAGTAGGGAAAGAGCTTACTTCTCTAGCCTAGAAGACAGTTTTTAAAAAGTGGAGATAGTGTAGTCTCAGAGAAAAGTTAGGGAAATTAGAGGGACATAGTGGACCTACGTGGAGGTCATGAGTGACCATGGCTCGGGACTCCAATAGCTGAGAGCCTATGCACCAGTGCTGGAAAGTGAGGAGTGACCAGACCGCAGCATCCCAAGTCACTAGTGAAAAAGCAGCAGGAAGAGCCTAGAGGGAACCAGGCTTGGAGCCCCGTGGGGGAAAGTGTACCAGGCAAACTAGAGGAAGAAAAAAAAAAAAAACAGATGGACATATTTCTCATTCCTTGATCACTTTACAAAGGCATACTGTAACAAGCTGATAGAGTGGGCATCATTTTGGATATACATAATAGCTGCAGCAGCTCGTGTCTGCACCTGGCAACCAGCCAAGTGGATACTCCTGACTCTGGAGGGGAGAAATAACAGGGGCCTAGGAGTTTGTGACTGTGTGAAGCTTCTGAATTGGGACTGTGAAAAAAATTGAGGTTGTGTGGGAGGACTCACAGATGGCTAGGAATTTGAGCAGTCTCAGTGGGAGACTCCACAAGCTTGGGGGTTCCTGATTACCTGGTGAGAGACATTGCTGGAGAATCTGAACTTACACTGAGGACTGCACAAATCCTTTGTATGGTCCTTAGGACAGAGTGGATGAATATTTTACCCACCAGGGCTAGTGCTCAGGCTCTGATCTCCATTGAAGAGAGCTCAGCTGAGCAGAATATACCTCTCTTCTGATTAAAAAGAAAAACAGAGAGAGAGAGAGAGAGAGATTTACCATGTCAAACCTGGGTGTGTCACCTTAGACATGCCCTTTACCCTAGAGAACTGAGCAGAGCTCT
Source organism: Oryctolagus cuniculus (assembly GCF_964237555.1). Lineage (NCBI taxonomy): Eukaryota > Metazoa > Chordata > Mammalia > Lagomorpha > Leporidae > Oryctolagus > Oryctolagus cuniculus. The sequence goes on from NC_091434.1 coordinate 99,697,133, forward strand.
CTGGCCACACCCACTAAGAGCCTCTAGAGATTCACTGAAAGCAGACATTCCACTTATCTACATAGCACAATGATGAAAGCCACCACAGAAAAAAAGAGAGAGAGAGAGAGAGAGAGAGAGAGAGAGAAGAAGAAGAAGAAGAAGAAGAAGAAGAAGAAGAAGAAGAAGAAGAAAAAGAAGAAGAAGAAGAAGAAACAAATAGTTATCTTCACAAATGCCAAACAACAAATGCACCAATCCAAGAAGTTAGAATAAGGAACACAACATGAAGCCCCCAAAAGAACACGCTTCAATACTAGATTGTGAAGACAAGGAGATAGAAGAAAAGAAATGGAACACAAAAAATTGATCATAAGAAATATATAGAAGTACTCAACAACAAATGCATGAACTACTGAAATCCATGCAGGACATGAAAAAAAAATTCTCCCATGGAATAGAGATCTTAAGGAGAAATCAAAATGAAATGAAGAATTCAATAGAACAAATAAAAAGTGCAGTGGAGAGCCTTAAAAACAGAATTGGTGAAGCAGAAGAGAGAATAACAGACTTAGAAGACAAGGCACAGGAAAATATACAGTCAAACCAAAGACAAGAAGAGGAAATAAGAAAACTAAAACCACAGTTTGGAATCTATAAGATATTATAAAAAAATCCAACATACAGGTTCTAAGAGTTCCTTATGGCATGGAGAGAGAGAAAGGATTAGAAGGCTTTTTTAGTGAAATAATAGCAGAAAACTTCCTGGGTTTGGAGAAAGAAAGGGACATCCATATACAGGAAGCACAAAGAACTCCCAATAAACATGACTAGAAGAGATACTCACCATGACACATTGTAGTCAAACCCACCACTTCTAAAATGTGCGTGAGAGAAATGCCAGATTACTTTCAGAGGATTTCTAATTAGACTCTCAGCGGACTTCTCATCAGAAACCCTACAGGCTAGGAGGGAATGGTGAGATATAGTCGAAGTACTAAGAGAAAAAAACTGTCATCCCAGAATATTATACTTTGCAAAGCTCTCATTTGTGAATGAAGGTTAATTAAAGACCTTCCATAACAAACAAATTCAAAGAATTTGTCACCACTCATCCAGCCCTGCAAAAGATGCTTAAGGATGTGTTACACACAGAAACACAGAAACATGGCCACCAATACGAAATAAGGTAAAGGAAGAATATCTCTCAGTAAAAGATCAAAGGAAGTTCAAAGTATAAATTAGGGGTATCTATTGAAAAATGGCAGGGCAAACTCATTACTTATCAATAGTCATATTGAATGTAAATGGCCTCAACTCTCCAGTTAAAAGGCACAGACTGACTGAATAGATTAAGAAACAAAACCCATCTATTTGCTGCCTACAAGAAACACATCTCACCAACAAAGATGCATGAAGACTGAAAGTGAAAGGATGGAAAAAGATATTCCATGCCAACAGAAACCAAAAAAGAACTGGTGTAGCCATCTTAATATCAGACAAAAGAGACTTTAACACAAAAAAATGTTAAAAGAAACAAAGAAGGCACTATATAATTATTAAGGGATCAATTCCACAAGAAGATGTAACTATTATAACCATGTAGGCACCTAATTACAGGGCAGATGACTATTTAAAAGAAATGTTAAGGATTTAAAGGGAGACTTAGAATCCAATACTATAGTACTGGGGACTTCAATACTCCACTCTTAGCAATGGACAGATCAACCAGCCAGAAAATCAGCAAGAAAACAGCAGATTTAATCCACACTATAGACCAAATGGATGTAACAGATGTCTACAGAACTTTTCATTCTACAGTTGCAGAATACAATTCTCAGCACTGTATGGAACCTTTTCTAGGATTGACAACATACTAGGCCATAAAGCAAGTCTAACAAAATTCACAACAATCAAAATCATACCATGCATCTTCTTGGACCATAATGGAAATAAGCTGAAAATCAGCAACTCAGAAATCTCTAGAACATATGCAAACACATGAAGACTGAACAACGTGCTCCTGAATGAACAGCGGGTTATAGAAAAAAATCAAAAGAGAAATCAAAAAAATTCTGGAAAAAAATGAAGATGACAATAAACATGTAAAAATTTGTTGGATACATCAAAAGCAGTGTTAAGAGGAAAGTTGATAGCAATGGGTTTTCCAAGAAATTGGTAGGCACAAAATAAATGAGCTATCAATGCATCTCAAGGATCTAGAACAACAATAGCAAGCAAACCCAAAACTAACAGGAGAAAATAAAAAAAATTAAAATTAGAGAAGAAATCAACAGAATTGAATAAAAAATACAAAATATCGGCAAAATGAAGAGCTGTTTTTTGAAAAAATAACCAAATTAAAACACCATTGGCCCAACTAACCAAAAAAAGGAGAGAGAAGATGCAAATCAATAAAATTACAGATGAAAAGGAAATATAACAATAGACACCTGAGAAAAAAAAAAGAAACCTTTAGAAGTTACAACAGAGTTGTATGCCAACAAACTGGGAATCCAAGAAGAAATGGATAGATTCCTGGACATATACAACCTACCTATACTAAGCCATGAAGACATAGAAAACCTAAACAGACCCATCATCAAGACAGAAATTGAATTAGAAGTAAAGGTCCTCCCAACAAAGAAAAGCACAGGACTGGATGGATTCACTGCTGAATTCTATGAGACATTTAAAGAATAACTAACTCCAATTCTTCTCAAAACAATTGAAAAAGATAAAGTCCTCCCAAATTCTTTCTATGAACCCAGCATCACCTTAATTCCTAAACCTGAAAAAGATGCAACATGGAAAGAGAATTACAGACCAATTTACCTAATAAACATAGACACAATAATTTTCAACAAAATTCTAGCCAATAGAACCCACAAAACATCAGAAAGCTCATCCACCCAGACCAAGTGAGATTTATTCCTGGTAAGCATGGATGGTTCAACATTCACAAATCAATCAATGTGATACACAACATAAACAAACTGCTAAACAAAATCCATATGATTATCTCAATAGATGCAGGGAAACATTTGACAAAATGCCACACCCTTTCATGATGAAAACGCTAAGCAAACATTCCTCAACACAATCAAGGTAATTTATGACAAACCCAAGGCCAGCATCATATTGAATGGGGAAAAGTTGGAAGCATTTCCACTGAGATCCGGTACCAGACAGGGATGCCCACTCTTACCATTGCTATTCAGTATTGTCCTGGAAGTGTTAGCCAGAGCCACTAGGCAAGAAAAAGAAATCAAAGGGATACAAATTGGGAAGAAACAAGTCAAACTATCCTTATTTGCAGACGACATGATTCTTTATGTAGGGGATCCAAAAAAACATTACTAAGAGACTACTGGAACTCATAGAATAGTTTGGCAAAGTAGAAGGATGGAAAGAATGGGTCATCAAAGAAGGAGGTACCTTTCTCTGAAGGGAGGAGAGAACTTACACTTTGACCATGGCCTTGTCTAAATATGATCAGAGTCGGTGAACTCAGGGGGCTTCCATAGCCTTGGCAGCTCGTGACAAGAGCCTACGTTGATTACTGATGCCATAAACAAGAGTTTCAATTTGTTAAGTAAACAACAGGAGTCACTGTGCACTTACTCCTCATGTAGGATCTCTGTCCTTAGTGTGCTGTACATTGAGATTTAATGCTATAACTAGTACTCAAACAGTATTTTTCACTTTATGTTTCTGTGTGGGAGCAAACTGTTGAAATCTTTACTTAATATATGCTAAACTGATCTTCTGTATATAAAGAGAATCAAAAATGAATCTTGATGTGAATGGAAAGGGAAGAGGGAGTGTGAAAGGGGAGGTTTGCAGGTGGGAGGGACGTTATGCGGGGGAAGCCATTGTAATCCATAAGCTGTACTTTGGAAATTTATATTCATTAAATAAAAGTTAAAAATAAAAAAAGTAATACACAATAATCAACAGCCTTTGTATACACAGATAATGCCACAGCTGAGAAAGAACTTCTAAGATCAATTTCATCCACAATAGCTACAAAAATAATCAAATGCCTTGGAATAAACATATCAAAGGTCTCTACAATGAGAATTACAAATATTAAAGAAATAGAAAAGGATACAAACAAAGGAAAAATCTGCCAAGTTCATGGAACAGAAGAATCAATATCATCAAATGCCCATTTTTCTGAAAGCAATTTATAGATTAAATGTGATACCAAAAAAAAAAAAATACCAAAGACATTCTTCTCAGATCTAGAAAAAAATGATGCTGAAATTCATATGGAGGCACAGGAGACCTCCAATAGCTAAAGCAATCTAATAAAACAAAACCAAAGCCAAAGACATCACAATAGCATATTTCATGACATACTACAGGGCAGTTATAATCCATATAGCCTGGTGCTGGTAAAGAAAAAAAGATGGATAAACCAATGGAACAGAGTAGAAACACCAAAAATCAATCCAAACATCGACAACCAACTTATAAGTGATTGACATGCTAAAACCAATTCCTGGAGCAAGGAGAGTCTTTTCTACAAATGGTGCTGGGGAAATAGGATTTCCACATGCAGAAATATGAAACAGGACCCCTACCTTACACATTATACAAAAGTCTCCTAAACATAGGCTAAAAACCAAGATCTATGACCTGACACCATCAAATTATTAGAGAACATTGGAGAAACACTGCAAGATATTGGCACAGGAAAAGAATTCTTGGAAAAGATCCAGAGGCACAAGCAGCAAAATCCAAAATAAACAACTGGGATTGCATCAAATTGAGAAGTTTCTGTATGGCAAAAGAAGCAATCAGGAAAGTGAAGAGGCATCCAACAGAATGGGAGAAATTATTCCCAAACTATGCAACTGATAAAGGATTAATATTCGGAATCTACATAGAGATTGAGAAACTCCACAACAGCAAAACAAATAACTCACTTGAGATGGGCCAAGAACTTAAACAGACATTTTTCAAAAGAGGAAATCCAAATGGCCAACAGACACATGAAAAAAATATTCAGGATCACTAGCCATCAGGGAAATGCAAATCAAAACCACAATGAAGTTTTACCTCACCCGGGTTAGAATGCTTTCATACAGAAATCAACCAACAACAAATACTGGCAAGGATATAGGGAAAAAAGTACACTAACCCACTGTTGGTGGGAATGCAAACTGGTAAAGCCACTATGGAATACAGTTTGGAGATACCTCAGAAATATGAATATAGTTCTTACATACAATGCACCCATCACACTCCTTGGAATTTACACAAGGGAAATGAAATAGGCAAATAAAAGAGCTATCTTCACTCCCATTTTAATTACAGCTCAATTCACAATAGCTAAGACATGAAATCAACCTAAATGCCCATCAACAGAAGACTGGATAAAAAAGTATGGGATATGTACTCGATGGGATACTACACAGTGGTAAAACAAAAGTGAAATTGGTCATTTGCAACAAAATGGAAGAATCTGGAAAACATCATACTGAGTGAAATAAGCCAATCCCAAAGGGACAGATATATGTTCTCCCTGATCTGTGACAACTTACTGAGCACCTAAAAGGAAACTTGTAGAGGCAAAACTGACACTAGGAGGAACAATTACTTGATCAGCCCTTGTTCTCACTGTTGAGGAACAGCTTACTATTTTATTCTTTCTATTATTATCTTTTTCTACTTAATACTATTGGTTGAACTCTTTACTTAATACAGAACTATTCTTAGGTATTTAAATCCAATTGAAAATTGATACTTGTAAAAAATAAGAGTTGGAATAAGAGAGGGAGCTGTTGTAGAGTTTGGCACACCTATGAAATTTGTATTTATTAAATACAAGCTTTCAAAAAAAAGCAAAAATTTTGACATAATAAAACAAAGAATTTTTGTGCAATCCTAACTCCACTTTTTCTATTATTAATCTCATACTAATGTATTTGTGCCAATTAATGAACCACACTCAGCTCTTCTGAGTTTTTTTTAATCCAAACTCCTTCTAAAAAAAGCACACCACTCCCATCCTGTAGTAATCAATATTCTTTGTTCAGGTTGAGCTTTTTTTTAAAGTTTTTGCCTGCATATAAGGGAGAACATGTGATATTTTTGTCAGTGTCTGGCTTATTCCACTCAACATGATATCCTCCAGGTCCATCCATTTTTCTGTCAATGACAGGATTTAATTCTATTTTAAGGCTGAATAGTATTCATATGTATATATAATATTTATGTGATTATTTATGATGATGGACATGACATCTTGTTTGATTTCATATCTCAGCCATTGTGAATAGTGCTGCAACAAACATGGTGGAGCATATATCTCCTTGATACAATGATTTTATGTCTTTTGGGAATTCGCCCATAAAGAAATTCATTTGCAGCTTTATAAGAAGTCTCCAGATTGTTTCCCATGGTGGTTGTACTAATTTACATTCCCACCAGTAGTGTGCAAGAATCTTCCTTTCTCCATATCCTCATCAGCATTTGATACTGCCTTTTTGATAATAGCCATTCTGACAGGGGTTATGTGATACTGTGATTTTTTATAAAAGCTCTTATTTAATAAATATAAATTTCATAGGTACAGCTTTTGGAATATAGTAGTTCTTGCCCCCATTCCCACCCTCCCACACACACTCCTGTCCCAGATCCCACTCCCTCTCCCATCTCATTCTTCATTAAGATTCATTTTTAATTATTTTTGTATACAGAAGATCAACTCTATACTACGTAAAGATTTCAAGTTTGCATTCACACGGACACACAAAGTATAAAGTACTATTTATTTTTTACCATTAACTCTCATAGTATAACTCATTCAAGATAGAGGTCCTACATGGAGAGCAAGTGCACAGTGACTCCTGTTGTTGAATTAACAATTGACACTCTTATTTATGATGTCAGTGATCACCTGAGGCACTTGTCATGAGCTGCCAAGGCTATGGAAGCCTTTTGAGTCCACAAACTTTGTCATTATTTTGTCAGGGGAATAAGCAAAGTGGAAGTTCTCTCCACCCTTCAGAGAAAGGTACTTCCTTCTTTGATAGTCTCTTCTTTCTACTGGGATCTCACTCACAGAGATCTTTCATGTAGGCCATTTTTTTTGTCATAGTGTTTTGGTTTTTCATGCCTGAAATGCTCTCAGGGCTTTTTAGCCAGATCCAAATGCTTTAACGGCTGATTCTTAGGCCAGAGTGCTACTTAGAGCGTTTCTCATTCTATGAGTCTGCTGTGTAGTCTGTTTCACATGTTGGATCATTCTCTCCTTTTAAATTCTATCTATTGTTATTAGCACTTAATTTCATTTATTTATTAATTTTATTGGACACTTATTCCTAACTTTATGATCAGTTATGCACTTAAAGTGATCCTAATGTCTAGTGATACTGAGACTTTTTCACATATTGGTAGATATTTTTATTTCTTCTTTTGGGAACTGTTTTTTCCAGTTCTTTGGCCACTTATTTACTGCATTGGTCCTTCTTTTTTTTTTTTTTTTTTTTTTTTCAGTTGCTCATATATTTTGAATAGTAATCCATTGTGGTATAAGTAACTGCAAATATTTTCTTCCATTTTCTAGAATGTCTCTTCATTCTATTTATTGTTTCCTTAGCTACAATAAAGCTTCTGAGCTTGGCACAATCCCTTTTATCTAGTTTTCCTTCCTTGCCTGTGCTTTTGTGGTCTTATGCTAAAAAACATTGCCTATACCAACATCTGGGAGTGTTTCCCAGATGTTTTCTCCCATATCATCTTCACAGTTTCAGGTCTGATATTTAAGTCTTTGATCCACCTTGAGTTGGTTTTTGTGTATGATGAGAGGTAGGGATCTAATTTCATTCTTCCACACATACATATCCAGTTTGCCAGCACCATTTATTGCAAAAACTATCCTTTTGCTAAAGTAGTATCTTTGTGAAAAATCATTTGGCAATCTGTATGTGGATTAACTTCTAGTCACTCTTTTCTATTCTATTGATCAATGTCTTTGTTTTTATCAGTATGCTACTTTGAAAAAGGGTTATAACCTTCTATTCAGGACATGATGAAATATACAAGTAGAAAATACCTCTTTATGTATTTCTTTGGATTTAACTACTGGCCCAGTATACCAACAACTTGAAAAAAATACCAGTGTCTAGGTTTACTTCATTATGGTATAGGACATGAATATAGACATTTTATTTCTCCAACCAAGTCATTATATGGGCCTGTCTTAGAAGCCCTAAGGGTTAGTATTGTGGTACAGCAAGTTAAGCTACTGCTTGCAATGCCAGCATCCTGCATTAGAGTGCCTATTTGAGTTCTGGCTGCTCTGCTTCTGATTCAGTTTTCTGCTATTGTGGTTGGGAAGGCAGTAGATGATGATCCAAGCACTTGAACCCCAACTACTTATATGTGTGACCTAGATGGAGTTCTAGATGCCTGCCTCCAGCCTGGCCCATTGCAGCCATGTGGGGAAGGAACCAGTGGATAGAACTCTGACTCTTAAGCAGCCTCCACTGCTCTTTCCTGGAACAACAGCAGGGAGTTGTGTCAGAAGTGCAGTAGCTGGGGCTTGAACTGGCACTTCAAGATGTGATGCCAGTGTTGCAAGCATTGGCTTAACCTGCTCTGCCAAAATGCTGGCCCTTTGCAGCATTTTTTGAGAGATTTGTTCTTTTTAAAAACAAATACATACTTTAGTTTTGATTTTTCCCCCTTAAGTGAGCAAATTCTGCTCCCTGCCTTTCATATTTTAGAAGTCAAATACACAACTTGATATGAAGAAACAAAGCTGAATCAAAGCTATGATCTATGATTTAAGGGCATATTCAAATGCACAAAAGCTGCCTTGATAAGCAGTGTCCTGGGATTGGTTGCTATGATTGCTTGGATTTTGTGGCAATTTATTTTGCCTGCAGATGTGGAAAAAGACTAGAAAGAATTCGTATTTAACAGATTGTTTTCTCCATGCATGTGTGCAAAGCTAACACCTTACTGAAATATCATGTGATATGTGGGCTTAGGGGTATTACAAAAGCGCTGTTCTGATTAGAAATCCTAGCCTAAATTTGAAATATACCATAAACTGTTCATTTGATAAACTTGAGCTAAACTTTGTTTTATTTTAATCAGCCATTCCTGTTTCAAATTTAAGAAAAAGAAGTACCCTCCCCAAAGATATACAATGCTTTTGCAGATTGGTAAACATGAAATTCTTACTGATTGCTGATTGTATTGTAATTAGTAGTAAAAAGCATAGTTTCCAGCTGTGTTTATTTCCTTTATATTTTGAATAGTTATATCTCCTGTATTTCCAAGAGTAAAATATGAATTTGTTGGGTGAGAACCATCTCATTGTAAAAACTTCCCAATCTTAATAATTGTAGTAGTAATGTGATTTGCTTTTTTGTTGTCGTCAATAATGAACTGAATTTCAGCAATTTGGAATAGAGCTTGACTGGGATTTATGCTTATGTCTACAAGTCTGAGACCAGAGTACTCTCTAGGAGCTGGACCAGATTTTTATCAACAAATAAGCCCCAGAAGCTAACCAAAGTTCTTCTTTATTTTCATTATATGACACACACACAGCACTGCATGTCCAAATGCCAAGGAGTCATTCTGTTTCTGGTCATGTGAATAAAATACCAGTTTGCTAAAATGTTTATATCTCTAAGTAAATATTCCTTCTTTTACTAGTTCACATTTAACAGTCACTTCTTTTCTTGAATTCTGTAAAACCCATCCCTTTTCTACTTCAATGGAAGTCTTAGAAGCAACTTGACATGTGAAGTACTTTTCACTAAGATGCATTGAGCAGCTCTCGGAGGATTCTAAAAACAGTAATGGAAAGAGCTAATACTGGGGAAGAAAACCACATCCAAACTAGCACTGAATTTCGTGTTTTCCTTCTGCTTCCTGAAAATATAAAGGCAGACTGAATTCAAAAATTGCTGGAAAGCCCAATCTATGTAGTGACTGTAGACTCCACAAGCTCCCAGAGAATCTCTTGTTCTTTCTATCCAGAATGGAAGTAGGAAAGAAAGAGTGAAGTAAATCCTGCAGATTTTTCCTCTGTTGTCTTTCATGATAGCCATTGTCTAGCCTATGGAAGAGGTAGTGGTTATAACAGCTGATACACAGGCCTGTGAATCTCTGAATAAGGAACCATTCTCTCTAACCAGAAGGGTTGCTCCAAGAATATGGAATATTCTTTTGTTCTCTGTTTCTGCACTAGAGGCAGGTATGGTCAAAATTTTCTAGCCAAGGGAGAATGAAGGTGAGCTCCTGGAAGTAGGAAAGCTTCAGGCTTATTGCAGAGAAGAGAAAGCTCCATGAAAGAACCAGATGAGGTTGTGCACAGACCACTGAGCTCACTCCTGCAGTCTGCCCAAATCGGTATGACCCTAAAGAGTCTACCAAAAATTTTGAGACCTGTACCTTAATCTCACAAGGGTGTCTGAATGGCAAACACACAGATCCAAGTAGCTCTGTTATGTCTTTGTAAACTCAAAGGATATTGGAATTACTGCTTATGGAAGGTGGGTAGGAACTCACCAATAAACTGAACTGGGTAAACAGTTTACTAAAACAAAAAAGTCAATCTCCACAGCATTTTTAAAAACACAATTTTATAGGCAACCAACAACTGTAATGACTACACATTTCTCATCATTTGCTATGGAGGTGAGAAAGTAATAGAACAAAATGTCTAAGGAATGAAAGAAAATAATTGTTGGTACAGAATTTTGTAACCATCAAAAATATGTTTCAAGAAGAAGCTACATTAGCAGGGTTAGGATACCATTTGGGATGCCTATATCCCTAATTGGAGTGCCTGGGTTCAAGTCCTGGTTCTGTACCTGATTCTAGTTTCCTGCTGATGCAGAGCTTAGAAGGCACCAGGTGATGGTACAAGGGACCATCGTGAGAGACCAGCATTGAGGTCCAGCTCCTGGGCATCTGGGGCATGGACCCAAGGGTGGATGCTCTTGCTCGCTTGCTCTCTCTCTTCGTCCCTTCTTTTCTCTCCTTCCCCATCCTTTTCCTTCCCCTTTCCCTGCCTCTCAAGTCAATAAAAATTAAAGAAAAAATGAATATTAAATATTAAAGATATTCTCAGATGAAAGAAAACTAAGAGAATTTTTGCCAGCAGATCTGTCTACAACAAATACTACGGAAAGTTTTATAGACTAAAGAGAAATAGTACTGAAGAGAAATTTGGACTTCTGGAATGAAAAGAATGCAAGAGAAAGAGTAAATATTGATGCCAATGTAGTAGAAAATCTGCTTGTTCTCATATCCTAATTATGTATGATGAAAAATTGTAACATGAAGGGAGCTTTTTGCCCAAAAGATTTTATTTATTATTTGAAAGGCAGAGTTACAGAGAGAGGGAGAGGGAGGAAGGGAGGAAGGGAGGGAGGGAGAGGGGGGGAGAGAGAGAGAGAGAGAGAGAGAGGTGTTCCATCTGCTGGTTCACTCTCCAAATGGCTGCAATGGCCAAAGCTGGGCTGATCCAAAGCCGGAGCCAAGAGTTTCCTCCAGGTCTCCCATGTGGGTGCAGGGGCCCAAGTACTTGGGCCATCTTCCACTGCTTTCCCAGGCCATAGCAGAGAGCTGGATTGGAAGAGGAACAGCTAGGACTCAAACTGGTACCCATATGGGATGTTAGCATCACAGGCAGAGGCATAGCCTAATATGCCACAGTGCTGGCCCTCTTGAGGGGAATTTTAATTATGAATATGTTAATAAAATATTATGATAACAACAACACAAAGGAGAGAAAGTATAAACAGCTAACTATATATTAGTGGCAAGTTTTTAATATTCCATTAAGTTGTAAAATACTGTTTCTAAATGGACTGCTAAAAGATATATCAGGACCGGTGCTGTGGTGTAACAGGTAAAGCTGCTGCCTGCAGTGCCAGCATCCCATAAGGGTGTCAGTTCGAGTTCCCAGTTGCTCCACGTATGATCCAGCTCTCTGCTGTGGCCTGAAAAAGCAGTAGAAGTTGGCCGAATTTCTTGGAGCCCTGCACCTGTGTGGGAGATCCAGAGGAAACTTCTGGCTCCTGGCTTCAGATCAGCGCAGCTCCAGCTGTTGCAACCATATGGAGAGTGAACCAGCATATGGAAGATCTCTCTCTCTCCTTCTCTTTCTCTCTCTCTCTCTCTCTGCCTCTGCCTCTCTGTAACTCTGCCTTTCAAATAAATAATCTTTAAAAAATAATAAATCTTTAAAAAATATATATGTATATGTATATGTATATGTATATGTATATACAAGAGCCAGCATTGTGGTATAGTGGGTAAATCGACTGCTGGCAATGCCAGCATCCCATATGTGCACTTCATATCCTGGCTGCTCTACTTCTAATTCAGTTCCCTGCAAAAGGCCTGGGAAAAAGCACTGGAAGATGGCTCAAGTGTTTGGTCCTTGCCAATCACATGGGAGACCTGGATGAAGCTCCTGACTCCTAGATTTGGCCTGGCACAGCCATGGCTATTGTAGCCATCTAGAGAGTGAACCAGCTGATAGAAGATCTCTCCCCCACCCACTCTTTAAAAAAATTCATTTATTTTATTTGAAAGGCAGAATTAAAGAGGTGAAGGGGAATGGGTGGAGGAGAAGGAGATGGGAAAGGGAAAGGGAGTTGGGAGAGAGAGAGGAGAGAGAAAGGTAGATGGGAGAGGGGAAGAGAGAGGGAAAAGCCAAAGCAAAACAGAACATTATGTAATGATGAATGTATCATCAAGGGCTGGTACTGTAGTGCAGTAGGTTAGGTCACTGGAAAGCCAGCATCCCATATGCGTGCTGCTTCAAAGAGTTCAACAAGACAACATAACCAAAATATGAATATGTGTAGCAACATAGTCCTAACATATCAGTTTTTTTTTCATAAAGTACATTCTTCATGAACTTTTTGAGGAACTATCATATGCAAGAATTTCAAAAACATTTTGCACAAAAATAAACTTTATTTATTTATTTATTTTTTATTTGACAGAGTTAGACAGTGAGAGAGAAACAGAGAGAAAAGTCTTCCTTCCGTTGGTTCATTCCCCAAATGGCTGCCACTGCCAGTGCACTGCGCTGATGCGAAGCCAGGAGCCAGGTGCTTCCTCCAGGTCTCCCATGCGGGTACAGGGGCCCAAACACTTGGGCCATCCTCTATTGCCTTCCTGGGCCACAACAGAGAGCTGGACTGGAAAAGGAGTAACTGGGACTAGAACTCGGCGCCCATATGGGATGCCGGCACCACAGGCAGAGGACCAACCAAGTGAGCCATGGTGCCGGCCCCAGAAAAAATAAACTTTTAACTAAAATAAATATCATCCGGAGTTTTGAAGTACTGTATCAAGCAATAATTGACAGACTGAAAGGAGAGCTAGAAAAACTCACTGTTATTTTTCGAAATTTCAACACCCTTGTCTTAGTAAATAATATGACAAGTAGAAAAAAATGTCAGTGAAGACATAAAACTGAAAAAAAAAAAAACAACCACTGTCACACATAGGAATGCAATTGACATCTATAGAATACTCTAGTAAACAACCATAGATTTTTGTTTTAAAAGCACATGGAGGGGCTGACACTGTGGCATAGAGGGCTGAACCTCCCGCTGCAGCACTGGCATCCCCTATGGGTGCTGGTTCAAGTCCCGGTTGCTCCACTTATGATCCAGCTCTTTGCTACAGCCTGGGAAAGCAGTGGAAGATGGCCCAAGTGCTTGGGCCCCTGCACCCGCTTGGGAGACCCAGAAGAAGCTCCAGGCTCCTGGCTTCGGAATGGCACAGCTCTAGCCATTGCAACCAAGTGGGAAGTGAACCAGTGGGTGGGAGACCTCTCTCTCTCTCTCTCTCTCTCTCTCTCTCTCTCTGCCTCTCCTTCTCTCTCTGTATAACTCTGACTTTCAAATAAATAAAAATATTTTTTTTAAAAAAGTGCATGGAGAAGTCACCAAGATAGAACATTATCCAAGCTTAGAAACAAACTGAAGCCATACAATAAACATCCTCTGACTATAATACAATTAAATTAGAAATCAGTAATAAAAAAACTGAAAACTGTCCAAGTACTTGGAAATAAAACATACCTTAAATAAAATATAAAATATGTTTTGGGAACCTGTGATTAGGTGAAGAGTTCTTATACATAGTACCTAAAGTACAATACACAAAAGTAAAACTAACATATCAGGCATCCTCAAAATTAAAATCATTATCTCTGTGAAAGACACTGTTACTGTTAAGAGAATAAAAAGGTAGTGATAAGTAGAAAATATCTTCATATTATTTATTTTAAAATGACCTGAATATTGAATATACAAAAAATTCTTAGGATCTGGTGTTGTGGTGTAGCAGGTTGAGCTGCATCCTGCAGTGCCAGAAACCCATATGGGGGCGCCAGTTCAGATTCCAGTTGTTCCCCTTCTGATCTAATATCCTGCTAATGCACTTGGGAAAGCAGCAGAGGATGGCCTAAAGGTTTGGGCCACTGCACGCATGTAGGAGATCCAGAATAAGTTCCTGGCTCCTGACTTTAGACTGGCCCAGCCCTGACCATTGCAGCAATTTAAGGAGTGAACCAGCAGATGGAAGATAGATCTCTCTAACTCTCCTCCTCTCTCTGTAACTCTGCCTTTCAAATAAATAAAATATTTTAAAAATTCTAAAGTTAAATAATAAGAAAAATGTTACTTTCCCCTGCAAAACAAAATAAAACAAAACAACAACAAAAATAAAAATAAAATGGAGATAAAGAGAAAGCATGTGGCCTGCCAAGAGTGAGATAAATATTTACTATTAGAACACTTCAAAAATAAAATTTGATTAACATTTCATGTATACTGCAAATTCTGTACATGAATGCTTATAACAGCTATTCATAATCACAAAATCTGGACATAACTGAAATGTCCTTTAATGGGTGAGTGGGTAAAGCATATATCTGGAACCAGCGTTGTGGTACAGCTGGTTAAGCAGCAGCTTGCAATGATGGTGTTCTGTATCAGTCCTGGCAGCTCCCTGATAGTGCACCTAGGAGAGCAGCAGAACATGGCCCAAGTAGTTGAGTCCCTGCCACCCACATGGGAGACCAGGATGGAATTCCAGCTCCTGGTTTTGGCTTGACTCAGACCTTGCTATTGCAGCCATTTGGGGAGTAAACCAGCAGAGGGAAAATATCTTGCTGACATTCTCTATTTTTCTCTGTTGTCTGCCTTTCAAATTAATTAACTAATTAATCTTACTTTAAAGGTGTGGTCCCTTCTAAAGTTAGAATACTTCTCAGCAATAAAAAGATACTGAAATAATTTTGATTAGTCCCCAACGTATTAGTATGGAAGCCAGTTTCCAAAGATTGCACACTTTTTATGCTTTCTGCTATATGACATTCTGGAAAAGGTAAAATTATGAGATCTTCAAAAAGTTCATGCAATTGTGTATTATAAAAATCTATTTATATACTTCAAAAATGTTTTGTCATTAAAACAAATATGTATTATCTTTTGATATGTTTGAATAGTATCTATTCTGAAGCATTAAGAAAAATAAAACATCTATTGATAAAAGCCCCTATCAGAGTAACATGAATTCTGCTACAATTGAAAAAAGAACATCAAATTTATGGTGAAGTTTAAAGCCACCACCTGCAGTGCCAGCATCCCATATGGGCACAGGTTCGAGTCCCAGCTGCTCCATTTTCTATCTAGCTCTTTACTATGCTCCGGGAAAACAGTAGAAGATGGACCAAGTCTTGGGCCCCTGTACCCATGTGGGAGGCCAGGAGAAAACTCCTGGCTCCCGGCTTCAGATGGGCCCAGCTCCAGACATTGCAGCCATTTGGGGCATAAACCAATGGATAGAAGACTTCTCTCTGCCTGCCTCTGCCTCTCTGTAACTCTGCCCTTCAAATAAATAAATAAATATGTAAAAATTAAGATAAATTGAAAGAAGAACATCAAATTTATGTTGAAGTTTGAATAGAAGAATGGTAAAATAATTGATGCTTTATAAAAAGTATTGGAGGACAATGTTCCAAAAAAATCAAAAGTTTACAAACAGATGGCTCATTTAAGAAGGGAAAAGATGATGCTAAAGATGAATATCACAGCAGTGGACCATCCACATCTGTTGTGAGGAAAAGTAATCTTGTTCCTGGAAAGGATCAACCACTAACAGTAAAAATGATAACCAATACTATCGATATCTCAAATCCCTTCAGCTTAAACAATTCTGCCTGAAAATTTTAAGTGAAGAAAACTTTCTACTCCATGGGTATCAAAAGTATTAAACTCATATCACCTCTGGATGACAAAGTTTTCAATGTAAATTTTTTTTATTTATGTTTTTCTTTTTGACAGGCAGAGTTAGACAGTGAGAGAGAGAGAGAGACAGAGAGAAAGGTCTTCCTTCTGTTGGTTCAACCCCCAGATGGCCACTATGGCCAGCATGCTGTGCTGATCCAAAGCCAGGAGCCAGGTGCTTCCTCCTGGTCTCCCATGCAGGTGCAGGGCCCAAGCACTTGGGCCATCCTCTACTGCACTCCTGGGCCACAGCAGAGAGCTGGACTGGAAGAGGAGCAACCAGAACAGAATCTGGCATCCCAACCGGGACTAGAACCCGGGGTGCTGGCACCGCAGGCGGAGGATTAGCCAAGTGAGCCACGGTGCATGCCTCAATGTAAATTTTAATTCAATGTAAATAACTGGGATGAAGATCCTGAAATATTTCTTTAAAGAATTGTAATAGGAGGTGAAGCCTGGCTTTACCAGCATGATCCTAAAGACAAAGCACAATCACAATAATGGCTGCTAAGAAGTAGAAATGGTCCAGCCATAGCAAAAGCGAATTAATCAAGAGCAACAATTATGACAACAGCTTTCTGGAATGCTTAAAGCGTTTTTCTTGTTGACTTCCTGGAGAACCAAAGAATGATGACATCTGTGATAAGGGGAATGTTTTGAGATTTTTAGCCAAAGCTTTAGCAGAAAAGCACCTGGAAAAGCTTCACCAGAGAGTCCTGCTCTATGACAATGCCCCGCTCATTACTTTCATTAAATAAGGGGAATTTGGGGAGTTTTGATGGCAAATAACTTTAAGGTAGAAATAACTTTAAAGTGTAAATTATCCACCTTACAGTTCTAATTTGTGTAATCTTAAATATCTTTAAAAGACACTTTTTCTTTAGTTAACAATGTAAAAGCAGCTATATCGACATGTTTGCATTTCTAGGGCCCTCAGTTCTTTAGGGATGGATGAAAAGGTTGGTATAATTGCTAATAAATATGTCTAGAACTTGACAAAACTCATGTTAAAATAAAGTTTATATATTTTTATCATAATTTTTAAAAAATATTTATTTATTTGAAAGATAGTGACAGAAAGAGGGGGAGAGAGAAAAAGAGGGATCTTCTATCTACTGGTTCACTCCCCAACTAGCCACAACAACTGGGGAAGGGCAAGGCCAGAGCCGGGAGCTAGAAACTTCTCCCAGGTCTCCCAGTACTTGAGCCATCTTCTATTGCTTTCCCAGGCACATTAGTACGGAGCCGGATCAGAACTGGAACAGCCAGGACTGGAACATGCACCCATATGGGATGCCAGCCATGCAGGCAGCAGCTGAACTCCCTAGGTCACAAAGCAGTCCCTTTGTTCTTATCTTTTTTGCTCCATTTTCCCACTAACATTTTGAAACTCCTCATATAGGGTTGGAAAATAGCTCAGTAATTGTAGGGGCTGGAGTTCAGTATAGACTGGTTTAAAAGGGCCAGGAGGAAGGATTTTCTTGGAGTATGAGGAAACTAGGTACTGAAATAAGATGCAATTCTATAATTCTATACATGTGCCTAAGTCAAACTGAACTCCAAAATTCAACCTAATTTGACTTCAATCAACTTAAATTTAAATGATAATAATAAATCCTCCGAATGAACATTATTTATTTTATACTTCTGTCATAAGAAAAGACACCATTCTACCATTCTGTTTTCAGTTGGGGGCAAGTTCTTAGATGGGTTCTTAGAGAAGATCGTAGGAGGGAATAAAAAATATGTATAAAATGCTAAAAACATTGTGGTCCAATAGCACTTTGCTAAAGTCTGAATAGGAAAATGGCCTGTTTAATTGTCTCCAGTTTAAATGGCTAATCTGTGGCATTGCTTTTATTTAAAGAATGTAACATACATATATTAGAGAGTTGAAAATCTACACTGTGGACTTCAGATACACTAATTCAGATCCATATATTTGGGTTATTAAATAAATAAGGAAATGGAGAATTTAAGTAAAATTTAGAAAATTGATATTCAAACACCAGCTATAGAAGTACAGTAAACTCAGATAGCAACTGAAATGAGGTACAGACAGTTTTTCCAGGTTATGACAATGTTTTTATTTGTAGATTTAAGATCTTGTCACACAGATTTATTGCCACTATGAAATCCATAGAACTTTATGATTTGTTCATTTTACTAAATATAGTCTATATTTTTCTCTTTTAGTCTGTATTTTTCTCTTTACTGCTATTCAGAATATGAAGTGAATTTTTTACATTGTTGTATGCCTTAATATTAATAAGGTTCACAGCAATAATTCACTATTAATATTAGTTATGGCTTAATAATATTAAATTTCCACATATTTCCCTAAGGGATTATTGGTGTTCTTGAGCAGGAGACAAGGCTATGATCCTAAAAAGCTCCTTAGACTTTGTATACAATTTCATGAGAAAGATGGAGAAAAATATATAATCATGATAATTCACATGAACACATTCCTTATATATTCTTGTCTAATTTTTAGACCCATTAGTCCTATCTGGACTCTATAAAAATGAGTGGGATGGAATCTGTTGAAAGGATATATCCTGAGAACTTACAATGGAATTCTCTACACCTTTGAAAATAAAAATAAAGTCCTCTTAGAAAAAAAGAATTCACAATGCTACATAAGACCAGTCCTTATAAAAGGCAAAGGTGAAAGCCCTGTCTCTTCTGCTAAAATTTCTATTTCACCCTTTTGTCCTATGGCTAAGGTAGGCTTAGTAACATATTGCCAGAGAGTAGAATGGTTGGATAGAGTTGACATTTCTTCATATGAGGCAGGGGGGACCTCATTCAGTCTGTCTTTCAAACAAAGCAAATAGATAATTTTTAAAAGATATCATATATATCGTGTATATATGTGGATAAATGGTAGTACCCCATGTAATTAAGTAAACAGGTAATTGGTATAATAAAGTAAATGGTAAATGAATGAGTATAGGTAACTAACAATAAGCCTAAAGCAGGGGCCAGTTTTATGCTGTAGGTTAAGCAACTGTCTGCAACACTGTGTGTTCATTGGTCCCTGCTACTCCACTTCTAATCCAGCTCTCTGCTAATGTACCTGGGAAAGCAGCAGAAGACAGCCCAAGTGCTTGGGGCCTGCATCCATGTGAGAGGCCCGGAAGAAACTGCTGGTTCCTGGCTTTAGCCCAGCCCAGCCCGGCCATTGAGACCATTTGGAGAGTAAATCAGCAGATGGAAGATCTCTCTCTCTCTGCTATGCCACAGTGCCAGCCCCAACTTTCTTTTCTAATTAAAGGACTCTAGCTAATGGAGAAAAGCATACTTCCACATATTTCGTGCATGAAACCTCCTGTCAGCAGTCGTCTAGACCCAACTAAGCAGTTGAACTGAAGAGCCTCTCTGTGTTACAGGGGACCTCAGGAGACAGATCCAGGCATGAATGCTTTGCTATGTTAATTTTATTGAGACCAGATAATTCCATGGGCAAAGTAAAACAAGATCTTGTTTAGACAGTGTTAACTTACTGACGTTGGGTGTCAATTTGCTTATCTTAGAGATATGTGATATGATATGATTAATAGTTGACTATGAAAGGAACAAGGATAGAACAGTTTGGTTTATTTCCCCCCAAAGAGCCATCTATTTATTTGAAAGAGAAAGTGACAGAGAGATCTTCTGTCTATTGATTCACTCTCTAAATGTCAAACAGCTGGGGATGGGCCCAATGAAAAACAGGAGTCAGGAGCTTCATCCAGGTTTCCCATATGGGTGGCAGGACCCCAAGTAATTGGGCCATCATCTGCTGCCTCCCAAGAGCATCAGCAAGAAGCTTGATTGGGAGCTTGGAGTAGCTGAAACTTGAGCTAACCAGACATGTTATGCAGATCCTGAGCGTAGCCTAATCTTGTGCCACAATGCCAGCTGCTAGAACACTTTTTTTTTAACTTCTCCAAATATGGTTTACCAATAATAACATTCATTGAGTTAATGATCTTCCCTGTAGAGCAAAATAATAGCAACCTCAACAAATTACGGGTGTCCTGGACTGCAAGTGGGAAAAGGGAATGAAGAAATCTTCTAAAATTGGATTAGGAAGGTTGTGCTACTGTATATACCTACTAAAAACTATTGAATTGTGAACTTAAACCCGTCCATTTTATGGTATACAAATTATATTAATAAGACTTTTGGTGCTGGTGTTGTGGTACAGGTTAATACTCTGCCTGCAGTGTCAACATCTCATTTGGTTGCCGGTTCTAGTCCTGGATGCTCCACTTCCAATCCAGCTCTCTGCTATGACCTGGGAAAGCAGTAGAAGATGGACCAAGTCCTAGGGCCCCTACACCCACATGGGAGACCCAGAAGAAGCTCCTGGTTTTGGATAGGCTCAACTCCAGCCATTGTGGCCATTTGGGGAGTGAACCAGCGGATGGAAAATCTTTCTCTTTCTCTTCACTCTCACTGTCTGTAAATATATCTCTCAAATAAATAAAAATATTTGTCAAAAGACTTTTTAAAAAGTGATAGATTTGAGTCAAAAAAACCAGGTCAGGAGTCACAATATTTGGAATCTGTTTCCAGTTCTGGCATCGGCCAATTTTAGGAACTAAATATTTTCTCTTAAATATCCCTCAGGTGTTTGAAAGAATTATAAAATTAGAAATTAAAATAAATAAAAATTATTAATTTTAAATATTAAAAGTAAATTAACATGGTAGTAAAGCAAATTGTCCAAGGAGTTTATATAAAATGTCCAAGAATAGCAAATTCAAACAGGGAGGAACAATCTTTGTTCTTGGTTTTATGCTAATCTTCCTAAAATAAACTGAGAAGATATATCATTTATAGATTTTTTTTTTTTTTACAGGCAGAGTTAGACAGAGAGAGAGAGAGAGAGAAAGGTCTTCCTTTTCCGTTGGTTCACCCCCTAAGTGGCCCCTATGGCCACTTGATCCGAAGCCAGGAGCCAGGCGCCTCCTCCTGGTCTCCCATGCGGGTGCAGGGCCCAAGGACCTGGGCCGTTCTCCACTGCCTTCCCGGGCTACAGCAGAGAGCTGGACTGGAAGAGGAGCAGCCGGGACAGAATCCGGCGCCCCAACTAGGACTAGAACCCAGGATGCCAGCGCTACAGGCAGAGGATTAGCCAAATGAGCTGCGGCGCCAGCCTATATATGTTCTTAACAGGCTTGACTAAGGTAAGAAATTCTGGTTGCATTCATATTCATTAAACACAAAAAGAAAATTTCAGCATTGTTTGGTCCTGCATTTGGTGGCTCTGTGCGGTACAAACATGGACACTCACCAGGCTCAGCTTCACTTTTGTATCTATGGGGTTGATTCCTCGCTTCATCCTCATTTTTACTCAGAGCTGCTTTCTCAGCTTTTCCTTCCTCCACTTTCCTAGAACACCCTTATCCTCATAGTCCTCTGGACACCTATACAGCACTACCTGATAGCATAGTATATATTAACTTGTTTTAAAGTTTATTTATTATCTGTCTCCTCATATTAGATTTCACACACTGTGATCTTTAGCCCAGTAAGATGCTCTAAGTATCTCAAAGAGAGTGAATGGTTAATAAATATTTGTTGGACAGTTGAACCCTCAAATGTTACAAAGAAGAGTGAGAATAGTGAGAACAGGAATGAATTGCTCCAAAGCTGTGAAACCATTCCAACTGATGGGAGAATGGATGTCTGGGTCTCACGCTTAGCAGTGATTCTGGGGCAGGATCCAGGAACTTGTATTTTGATTATGTTTCCTGGTGGTGGTCATGTTGCTGGTAGGGGTACTACACTTTGATAATCACCAATTTAGAAGAAATCTTGGGATTAAATAAACTTCATTAATTAAGCTTCATTAAAAACTAGTCAAAGCTATTGTTAAGCAAATGGTTTAAATTATCTATTGAATCAATTCATCTTATCTCTTTTCACTTCTCTTTAGTTTTCAACAATGACTTATCCAGTACATAATTATTTAGAATCAGTTTCTATTGAAAAGCTAAGCAAAATAAATGTTACAACTATAATCAGAATACCAGAGCCAACTTAAATATGATGGAAGTTGGGGGTGGACACTGTGGCTGGTAATGTCACCTCCTGTGACCCTGGCATCCAATATGGGTGCAGGTTTGAGAAGCAGCTTCTTCACTTCAGATCCAGCTCCTTGTTGATGCACCTGTGAAATCAGGGGAAGCAGGCCAAGTGCTTGGGCCTCTGCACTTATATCAGAGATCCAGAAGAAGCTCCCGATTCCCGATTCCTGATTTCAAACTTGCCCAGCCCCAGCTGTTGTGACCATTTGGGGAGTGAACCAGTGAATGGAAAATCTCCCTCTTTCTCTCTATAACTGTTTTGTATTCTATATAACCTTGACTTTCAAATAAATAAATAAACTTTTTAAAAAGGTAATGGAAGTTACTGCAAGTATAATGTGTTCTTTTACTTGGAAATATTTTACTTTTAATAAATAAATAATAAAATATTAAGCTACAATACACATTTATCATGTCAACCATTTTTAGAGTATAGTTCAATGGTTTTGAAAACATTCATATCACTGTGGAACCAATCTCCAGAGCTTGTCCATCTTGCAAATCTGGAACTATACCCATGAACAATAATTCCCCATTTTTTCTTTCTACCAGATTCTGTTAGCTACCTCTTAACTTTTTATTTCTGTAATTTGACTGATATAATTCCTCAAATAACTAGAATCATACAGTATTTGTCTTCTTGATGCTGGTTTTTTAAACACAGAATAACAGTCTTTAGGTTGTGTCACGTACCAGAATCCCTTTCTCTTTTAAAACAGAATAATATTTATTATATGTTCACATCACATCTTGCTTAGGCATTCATTCATCAATGGACATTTAGATTGCATTCCTCCTTTGGCTTTTTAAAAAAAATGCTGCAAAGCACAAAATTGCACAAATACCTCTCTGGGATTTTGCTTTCAATTCTTTTGGATATATACCAAGAAGTAGATTCTAGCTTCCTGCTAATACAAAGTCTCAAAGGTAGTAAATGATGTCTCATATCCTTGGGTTCCTAGCCTGGTTCCAGTTCCTGGCTCCTGGTCTTGGCCCCCAGCTTGGGGACATCAGTGGTATTTGAGAACTGAACCAGTGTATGGCAACCAACTTTCTGTCTCTCCTTCTAACTCTCAAATTAAAAAAAAAAAAAAGAAGTTTTATAAAAATAATCATTCTAGATTCTAAAACCACCTAGAATATTTTTTCTGTGGTCTCAATTACTTAACTTACAGCTCCAATTTATTTGGCTTCTAACAACTGTAATTTATACCAATGTCACCCTCATGTACTATTAAACTATAAATTTTTCTTTTACTTTGTCATTATTTTTTAGATTTTTATTTATTTATTTGAAAGGCATAGTTACAGAGAGGGGAAAGAGAGGGAGAGAGGCATCTTCCAGCTTCTGTTTCATTTCCCAAATGGCTCCAATGGCCTGGGCTGGGCCAGGCGAAGCCAGGAGGCTAGAAATCCATCTGGGCCTTCCATGTGGGTCCAGGGATAGAAGCACTTGGACCATCCTCCACTGTTTTTCCTGGTGCATTAACAAGAAGCTGTGTCAGATGTGGTACAATTGAGACAAGAACCAGCACCCAAATAGAATGCTGGTGTCCAAGGAGGGAGTTAACCTGCTGTGCCACAATGCTGGCCCCTAAACAACTTTAAGTTGAATACAGGATTTTCTCTTCGATACTTCAAGATTTCTATAAGGCTCTGGGTATATAACCAGAGACAAGTAAGAGTTACAGAAACTTTTATCCTAATATTGTATAAGTTGATATTCTTGAATTCTGAGTACCTAAAATTGCACCTATCTCTTTTAATGTGAAGAAATGAAGAACTTAGCCAATTATGCTACTATAAAGCATGTGAAACCAATTTTGGTAGACTAATTTCATTCAAATTAGTAGTCTTTTTCATTGATGTGAAATGGAGTAAACTAAAAATAACACATTGTTTCATGTTTTTTATTCCTGTGATATCTATGAGAGAGAACAAAAGACTTCCTTACAACAGAAAATAAGTTTACTGCATTGTTTTTTTTAAATGTGTTTGTTAGGTATTACTGTAATTTATTTGTGATTCATGGATGTACCATCTTTATTCACACCATGCAAAGATGGTTTTATTCAGAAAACACCACAGGCTGCAAAACAGTATTTCCCCTAAGATAAACATCATGCCATCATAAACTAGGTGCCAGAAAATAAGAGACTTTCTAATACTGTTTTGAAAGGGGTTGCTGTGAGCCCTAAGTGCTCATAGAACAAGTAAATGCATCTCTCTATAATTTTCAATCAGCCTACTCTGTTGCTCAGAGAAGATGAGGGTTTAAGCACGAGAAAGTATTTTATACAGAAAGGGAGAAGAAACAAAGATCTGAGGCTAAGGTAGGCTGACAGGTTGATTCAGTAACACCAGGGACCTAAATTTTTTCATGTAATTGCAGCAAAGGCTCTATAGCTCTATTATATATTAGAACAATGCTTTTTCAATGACCTATGATAAATAGATGCTTTTGCAAAAACAAATTAATTGGTAAATTGATTTCAAAAGAAAACTTTCCCAGGATCTTACTTGGAGGCAGATCTTTCATTTTGGGGATGTAAAAATAGTCCCTGAAGTGCTTCAGCTCATCTTTCTCATCTAGGTAGAGAGCGACCCTCTCATCTGTTGGGTGACATTGGAGTGCAGCTGCAATGCGTTGCACCGTGTCAGCAGGCAGCTCGAGAGGAGAAGGCTCCATTGCAAGTTGTTACCTAAAAATGAAAGAAGATAATAAAACATCATGTCGCCAGCATTATTTTCCTGAAGGAAAACAGCCTTTTGTAAACTGGACTGTCTTACGTAAGATTCTCATTGCTTCAGCCTCAGAAATAACCTAATTAGTCAGCCAATTTTCAACCCCATGCTGAGTTTTCCTCATACAGAAAATGAACAAAGTGATAATAACTTAGCGATATTAAAATAACAACTAGTAATTAATGCTGAGGTCACAGTAAACATTAGCACTTGTTCTTATCTAGAACAATGAGCACATTATTGGTTTTCTGACATAGCTATCTTCATCACTTTTCTCCCAGGTCTCCTAGCAGTAAAGATGCTTCTGCGAACGTGAAGGAAAACAGGGCACCACCTGGCTTATTTTTCCCATTCCACTTCCACAATCCTACCCCCAGTGGTATCTGGATGACAGTTTTAAAGCTGGACACACTGAATGCTTTACAAAATCTTTACAATCTTTACAAAAGGGGAAAAGACAATGGAGATTTAATAACACATTTTAGACTTTACCAGATTTTTTGTTGTTTGTATTTCCCCCAAGTTTTAGTTTCATGAAATTGAGCAAGAATAATATTAAAGGAAAATATTTTTCCTCAGGTTAGTTTCATTCATGTACTGTCCTTTTGCTGGCTTCATTAACATATTCTTCCATTTATTTACTCTTTCTGCAAATATTGGCTAAGCTGTTACTATTTGGTTTCTGGCAGCCATGGAACAGTAGCCTATAAATGCTAATTCTTGCACAATTTACTTTGTAGTGGAAAAATGGAAAATACATAACATAAAGTTTCAGGTAGCTTCAAGAGCTATAAGGAAATACAGCATAAGTTTTGGGTAGATTTACTGAGGTATAGAAGAGCGTAGGTGGAGGAGGGATGTCTAGTATGTCTCCTAAAAATTATTTATTATTTTTTTTGACAGGCAGAGTAGACAGTGAGAAAGAGAGACAAAGAGAAAGGTCTTCCTTTACTGTTGGTTCACCCTCCAATGGCCGCCGTGGCTGGCGCACTGCGCTGATCCGATGGCAGGAGCCAGGTGCTTCTCCTGGTCTCCCATGGGGTGCAGGGCCCAATCACTTGGGCCATCCTCCACTGCACTCCAGGGACACAGCAGAGAGCTGGACTGGAAGAGGGGCAACCAGGACAGAATCTGGTACCCCAACCGGGACTAGAACCCGATGTGCCAGCACCGCAGGTGGAGGATTAGCCTTGTGAGCCACGGTGCCGGCCTTATTTATTTATTTGAAAGTCAGAGTTACACACAGAGAGAAGGAGAGACAGAGAGGTTTTCCATCTGCTGGTGCACTCCCCAGATGGCTGTAACAGCCAGAGCTGCATGGATCTGAAGCCAGGATCCAGGAGCTTCTTCCAGATTTCCCACGTGGGTCAGGAGCCCAAGGACTCGGGCCATCTTGCACTGCTTTCCCAGGCCATAGCAGACAGCTGGATTGGAAGTGGCACTGGGTCTTTAACCAGCACCCATATGGGATGCTAGCACTGCAGCCAGCAGCTTTACCTACTACGCCACAGCACCAACTGCTAGTATATCTCTTTGAGGAAGTGATACATGTGCACTTTTGAATTATACTATAAAGTCAATCATGTGAAGACATGGATCTTGAGGAAGATGGCAGCAATTGTGAAGGACCTAAAGAAGAAATGGGCTTGCCCTGTTCAACTAGTGCACTAGGGAACACAGAGGGACGAGGCATGATGATAGGTCATGATGGGGAAAAGGCCAAGGTAGAAGTTCATCATGAGGAATTCTGAAAGCCAGGAGGAGTTTGGATATTTTGATTAGTTGGAAACCATTAGAGAACTTTGAGTAGGAAAGGGGTACATTTCTATTTATATAATAATAATTTCGCATTAAATAAAAATCACTTTGCACTTCAATGAATTATAAGAGATTAAAATAGTAGACAAATTAAGGCTATTTTAGTATGAGAGGAAGCAGGGTAGATTAAATTTGGTCATGAGGGAAAAGATAAGGAGAAGAGTAGAGATTTATGATATTTTGGGAAAAAAGTAGATAGGACTGGCTGATAGATCATCTCTGGCAGTGATGAGAAGGGAGGTTCCTTTGGTTTTGTGATTTGAGCAAACATAAAAAGTGATGAAATAAGAAATATGTAAGAAAAAATTTTGAGGCCTAAAATCAGATTTTTCTTTTTTAGGAAGTATTAAGCTTCATTTAAATATTGAATATCTGGCCAGTGCCAAGGCTCACTAGGCTAATCCTCCGCCTTGCAGTGCCGGCACACCGGGTTCTAGGGTTCTAGTCCCGGTTGGGGCGCTGGATTCTGTCCCGGTTGCCCCTCTTCCAGGCCAGCTCTCTGCTGTGGCCAGGGAGCGCAGTGGAGGATGGCCCAAGTGATTGGGCCCTGCACCCCATGGGAGACCAGGAAAAGCACCTGGCTCCTGCCTTCGGATCAGCGCAGTGCGCCGGCCGCGGCGGCCATTGGAGGGTGAACCAATGGCAAAGGAAGACCTTTCTCTGTCTCTCTCACTGTCCACTCTGCCTGTCAAAAAAAAATTTTAAAAAAATTCAATATCCAGGTGGAAATATCAAAGTGATCATTCAATGTTTGAGACTATACCTTAGGAGAATATTGTATCTAAAGAGATTTTTACATTTTTAAATTGAAAACTATAACTTTTAAAGGTTTATTTAATTAGCTATTTATAAGGCAGAATGACAGAAATACACACACACCCAGAAAGAGATCCCCTGCCTACTAGTTCACTCTCTAAATGTCTGCAACAGCCAGGGCTGAGCCAGACTGAATCTAGGAGCCTAGAACTCCATCTAGGTCTCCCCCCTCGGGCAATTATCTGCTGCCTTTCCAGGCACAGTAGCAGGGAGCTAGATTGGAAAAGGAACAGCCAGGACTCAAACCATCACTCTGATGTGGGAGACAAACTCAGAAGTTTAACCTTCTGTGCATGATGCTGGTCTCTGACAGTTTATACTTAAAGTCCAGGACCCCTGGTGACAAAAAGTAACATAAGAACAAAGCTCTAAAATCCCAATACTATTTATCCTATTTTCCCTTCCCATATCCTACCCAGTTGACACATAGAGTGGTAGAAAACAGAGTTGCCCAAGTATTATACCATGGCAGCAATGTGGACATTCTTCCTGTAGTCTAAGTTTACATTCTTCTACTTATGTGACCTCTTCCTTTCTCAATTATGATTGTTATTACCTGATGAGTATCCATCCTTTACATTCCTTGTTAAGGATACCAAACTTCACCTTTGCATGTTATAAGTGTGGACAGTGGGCAGTGACTCTCAATTGCCCAGCCCATGCTTCTGTACAATGATTTTGACATTGATATTGATGTTGCTATCAGTATGAGATAATACTAAACAAGTATTTGCTCTCATGAAATTTTGTATTTCATCCTTTTTGCCTAAAATGTTCTATTTCCCCTTCTACTTGTTCAGATCCTGGCCACTCAAAGCCTTAGTCTCAACTGCCACATTTTCATGAGGCCTGTCATGATGTCTCAGCTAATAATAGTGTTCTCTCCTCTGAATGCCAGTAATAATTATGAGGACGTATCATGATAAATTATACATCCTGCCAATACATATATATATATATATATTCATATTTATATATACACAATGATACTTGTTTATATGGAAAAGATCAAACATTCATGCCATGCCAACAACTTGATTCTACATGACTCCCTATGCATAGCTTTCTGATGAAGAAAGTGGTCTTTTGAATGGAGATAACTTTGTCTCCACCACCTGACATGATAAATTGCCTGATCATAGTTTATTAGACACCTACCATGCACTTGACCTACTACAGACAAGGCACTATTTTGTCAGTGGTCTGTGAGTGACCTGCTATGAAAGTGCTAACCAAACAGTGATGATGATGTTTAGCCGAGCATGAAATCAAATTCTTTTAGGAATCTGAGCTGTAAGATACGCCTTCATTCAGTTACAATAGGAACAAGAATGTAAAAGAACAGTAGGGAGAAGCTGTGAAGTGCTAAAATTTAGGAGGAATATCGTCACAAGTGATTCATTTTTCAGAGCAAAGCAGAACCACTGATTGATTAGGCATGAAAAGTATGAATTGATGCCACAGCAAGGAAGACTCATGTAGCTCTATAGTAGTGGCAGACTGAACATCTATGGCTCCTGAAAAGATGACAAGGTAACCCCATCTTGAGAGGTCCTCGATTGTTCCAAGCAGCAAGCCTCACGCAAGGCTTGGGGACGCCTATCTGTTTGCCTGTAGCTAAAACTCCATGAAATGCTTTTCTGCCTCAATATACAGCATGCCCTCACCATAAACTTATTACTTACAATAGCTTGATTCAGTTGTTTATCTACAGTTCTGAGCTATATTCTATCTGGGGACATGAATCATGTTAAATTTATGCTAACATCACTCCCTTACCAAGCAGTATCTTTTAGATAAAATGCTCTACTAAAACAACAGTTGAACAAGACCATAAAAAAAATAGTTTTGTGAATTATTTGACATGATTAATGACCTTCTGTTAAAATGACAGTCTCTCTCATTCTGATTCCATAGAAAATGATTACGGAAGCATTTTCAGTGAAACTCAGAATCAAGAGAGCTTACCTTATATTTGGGACTTATGTTGGAGACTAAGCCCTTTTAGAGTTTATTGGGGACAACTTTATGCAGCACTATGTAAATAAATACACAGATTAGGTTACTGCCACCAAATCTGAGTAAAAAAATCAACTTTTACTATTTAAAAAAATTCATTTACTTTCTTTGTATCTGTATTTTGTTTAACCCTTGTAACAATCCTGAGAGTCAAAATCACCTGCCCCCATTTCCATACCAAATCCTGGACAGAACAATGGCAAAAATGGAGTTGAAGTGAAGTAGAGTGCAGTTAGGTTTGCAGGCTGCCTGACATTGAGCCAAATATGCTACTCTTTGGCAAGATATGTGGGTAGAACATGCACAAGAGATCCTGCTCAGAGAAGTGAACTCCTCACTTTATTTTTTGTCATATCTCTTCCTGATTCTTCTTTTTTTTTTTTTTTTTTAATTTATGTTCCTTGAGCTCATTCTCTTTATCTGTGGCATCTTTTTTTCAGACATTCACTCAGTCTGCCAAGCAACACAGGCTATGTATGAATCCATTTACTTTTACTTCTTAAACAATCCTTCCCAATCCAGCCTCAGCCAAGGAAAGATTCAAGTGGCTGATTCCAATTCTGTGCCTGTCCCACATGGGTTATAGTGAGATACTTAATGGGCCTAGTCTTTCCAGAATGAGTTCACTACATCCTTCCTTTTCACCAGCTAGAAACTCCTGAAGACTTAATACAGCCTTAGCTCCCAGGACACCCCAGTGTTCTCACTCTAAAGAAGCAAGTTATGAACTCATACTGATAACTGCTTAATTCTTCAGTCACCACATGGGCTAGACAATTAGTGAGTGCTTCACAAATCATAATTTTATGCCTTATTTAAGTTTACCATTTGCAAATAAATTTATATTTATAGAAACTGATATTTTACAGTCAATTTAACTTTTGAAATTTTCTGAATTGTATCTTCACAATTTTATTTAAGCAGTGAAAACTTTAATGCTAAAATTTTATGATTCATAAAAGAAACTGTTATCATGGAATCAGAGAATTCAGGATCTCCTAGTTACCCATTGGCCTAAAGTTAAATAGTTAAAAGAAAAAAAGGACTGTGAGTACTCAATAGTTAACTGTGAGTACTCAATAGTTAATCTTTACACAGTTTGAGTTTTCATGCCTGAAATAAGCAAATTGTACCTATGAGTTCAAAGTTTAGAGCCTGGTTAAAAACATATTTATATATAAAGTAAGCTTGTGGTTTTTTTTATTAAGAGCAAATGCTACTTATTATATGTACACAGAACTTTAAGTCTATCTTCAAAAATGAGTGACATTACATTATTACAACTTTATATTTCATATCCAGAATATGAATTACTTGTTGAGCTTCTAATTCAGAATACCATTTCATTTGTTTCAATGTTATTACCTAAATAACATCCTGCCCTTCTCAAAAGAAAAAAATAAACCATTTTACTATACAGAGAAAAGTATGTCAACTTTCCATTCTTATGCAAATATTTCATAAACTGAAAGGGGAAGTCACTCTGCTTAAATAATAGACATTTTCACTTCTCTAAACGAATGCTAAATATGACTAATTGCAGTATGAGACAAAGTTAACAGAAAATAGAAGATTTAAAGTTTATTTAAAGAAATAATTCTCATCTAGATTTTTATCTAATCTTACCATTTAGGCTCAAGTAATGGCAGAATTAACTTTAATCTGCCATATGTAACCATATTCAGCAGACGAACTGTAATGTACTACTGACATCAGTTCTTCACTACATGGGTAATTATGTCTCGATCTAGCACATTTTTAAAGGAGGAGTCCAGGGAAATCATGGTATTTTTGTTTATGAGAATGATTTGGAAAAATAGAATAAAGAACTGGCAGGAGATGTCTCTAAAAGTAACAGGATTTCAAAAGAGAGGATTTTCATTTGGGAAAATCAGAGTGTATATCTGTGTGCTGAGGATCTATCAGTGGCTCAGTGCTTACCAGCTAGGGATCCAGCGGTGTCCTTGGTTGCCAGAACTTCTCCAAGCAACTCTCAAAAATCCCTTGCAACTTTCGAGTTCAGATCTCAGGGAGAGCAATTCAAAGAGCTTCTGCTCTGACTCCACCCCGGGGGGAATTTGTGAGCTAACCTTAGTTCCTCTCACTCTGTCTAATCTGATTGTGAGACTTCAGTTACCAGCAAAAATCTAAGCAAAATTCTTCCTGCTCACTGCTTCTTGGGGCTCTCCTGTGCACTCCTTCCACTGAGCATTCTGATCTTTAGACTCAGGTAAACACTTCCTTGCCTTTTAAATATTTACATGGTTAGTGTGTGATTAATCTGTTTCCTTGGAACTTAATTTCCAGATGTGATTTATTCTTTGCTTTAGGCTCTAGAATAAAGAATGGAGGAAGTTTCTTCCTATCTCTTAAGATAGTTCCCTTAGATTTCGGGGCCATATCCCACTGTCACATGCATTCTGAGTTTTTAATCTTAGGTCAGAGTTTATGACATTTAACAGGTGAAGTGTTGGGACAATAGATAAAAATGGGCTATTATTACTAGAATACACTTTATTGCCTAATACATGTGTTTTAAAAACTCCTACATTATAAATCTGGACAGTGTGATCATGACAATCAATGAAAAAAGAGGGTTTGCAGATGCAAATATAAACTAGTCTGGGGAACTTTATTAATACAAATTATTCCTTTAACTCTATGAATTGTTTCAATTGTTTGGTCTCTTTATGCTATCCTTGACCTTGGGTCTTTGGAGGAGTAGACTTTCAGGTTTAGTAACTAAGCAAGACTTTCTGAATTAGAACCAGAGACCTATTGATACTAGTCCTGAATAACTGAATGATTTATTTGCATGCACGCCTTGTTGAATCCACACGGGTAAAGTATTATTTAATTATCTCTATCAAGTGTTCACTATATAACTCTGGATAACTCACTCAACTAAGTGACCTGCTGAGGTTGTCTTCTATGTTTTGAACAGAAATTAAAGTAATTTCCTCACTGGATTCTTGAGATAATAAAACAATGAATGGGGAAAACCATACTGCCAACATAGATATCAGTAAATAACATGTTCTTTTTTTTTCAATTAACCAGGCAAAAATACTGCTCTCCTGGGACCAGCACTGTGTCATAGTGGGTGAAGCTGCTGCCTGCAGTGCTGGCATCCCATATGGGCTCCGGTTTGAGTCCCGGCTGCTCCAGTTCCGATCCAGCTCTCTGCTATGGCCTGGGAAAGCAGAAGACAGCCCAAGTCCTTGGGCCTCTGCACCCACTTGGGAGACCCGGAAGAAGCTCCTGGCTCCTGACTAGGGATCAGCACAGCTCCAGCCATTGCGGCTAATTGGGGAGTGAACCAGAGGATGGAAGACCTGTCTCTCTCTCCTCCTCTCCTTCTCTAACTCTGACTTTCAAGTAAATAAATAAATCTTAAAAAGCAAATACTGTTCTCCAGTTTCTGAGGGGTATAAAGTAAATGAATTTATTCTCCTACAAGAAATTCATCAGAACAACTGAACATGTATTTCATCTTATCAATCATATCATTACAATAATCCTATCAAATAAGCAAAGTATTCACATATTAATAACTTTAAAGGGTAAAATTGGAAACCAGTCAAGGAGTTTCATAGATATGCATTTAGAAATCAAACTAGGGAGCAATATATCAAGGTCTTGCTTTCATATCACTTCTTCTAAAATCTTTTTTTTTTTTTTTTTTTTTTTTTGACAGGCAGAGTGGACATTGAGAGAGAGAGACAGAGAGAAAGGTCTTCCTATGCCGTTGGTTCACCCTCCAATGGCCGCCGCGGCCGGCGCACTGCGCTGATCCGATGGCAGGAGCCAGGTGCTTCTCCTGGTCTCCCATGGGGTGCAGGGCCCAAGCACTTGGGCCATCCTCCACTGCACTCCCTGGCCACAGCAGAGAGCTGGCCTGGAAGAGGGGCAACCAGGACAGAATCCGGCACCCCGACCGGGACTAAAACCCGGTGTGCTAGTGCCACAGGCAGAGGATTAGCCTAGTGAGCCACTGCGCCGGCCCCAGAATTATCTCTTAATTTCCATGTTATCTCTCCTACAATACATGTCCCTGAGAGGCAGACTGTGATTTCATTCTCCCTATGAATCAAGCAAACTAAATATCAATTGAATTCATTAAATTTTTCAAAGAATTTAGTTCCTTCCATCAAAATCAATGATTAGGGGATCTAGTGTTGTGACACTGCTGGTTAAGCCACCACTTAAGATGCCAGCATCATACAGGCACCAGCTCTGTTCCTGTCATGGCTGCTCCACTTCCAATCCAGTTCCCAGCTAATGGCCCAAGTACTTGGATTCCCCTCACCGACATGGGAGGCCTAGATGAAGCTCCTGTCTCTTGGCTTTGATCTAGCCCAGCCCTGGCCATTGTGGCCATTTGAGGAGTAAATCAGTGGATGGAGATCTTGCTATCTCTGTAGCTCTGCCTTTGAAATAAATAAATCTTTTTTTCTTAACTGATGATTGGGGATATAAGGAAAAATCTGTTCTTCAGAGAACTAATTCTTAAACTGTGAACTTTACTCTAGGTTTTCTGGCATATTGCCCACAGTAGGCTAGTGCCTAGCATTTCAAAGACGTCAGTGGGTGCGTGCTGAACCACATTGAACAAACTTTTTCTAAAAATTCAAGGCTTCACTATCGGTCATACGATGACGCTCTAATGCTGGACATTCAGTAAACAGAAAGAGATGACGAAATTAAAAACAGGACTCCTGTTTAGCGGCCAATTCAGGTTCCACAACTGAATAGTCTTACAGTGAGTGAAAAACATCTCAACTTTGGCAGCAAGTTGGGGAAGAACTGATTTAAAAAGCTACAAGGTTAAACTTGGGCATATATGAATCTCACAATCTCTTTAGATTACATTAAAAAAAACATCTTAGGCACTCACATCACAGTTGTCTGGAGGAAATTTTATCTGGGTCATTCTGGGGACTCTTTCTTCTTGCCACAGGGTGCTGAGAAGTCCCCTGATGATTGACATGACACAGAGTACTCAGTGGTGTCAATTCACTTCCTTTTTCTCCTTCTGCCTCTCTCCTTTCCCTGTCTCACCACAACACACCCATGCACTCCCTCCCTTCCCATTGAGGATAACACATGTGACACAACATAAGCTTTCTCAACACCAAGTGAGGAGGTTCTTGCTGAGCAGTTCTTATTCTGAGACCAAGGGACACAGAATCCTCTGCGTATGAGTAGGGGAAAGTACAGGTTCCCCTCATCATCCATGAAAACTGGATTCCAGGACGCCCCAGGGATACAAAATCTGAAGATGCTCAAGTCCCCTATGTAACATGGTGTAGTGCTTTTCATGTAATCTGTGTGCATCCCATGTAGCATAAATTATATCTATATTACTTATGTAACCTACCACAATGTAAATGCTATATAAATAGTTGTTAAGCTGTTTTGTTCTGGAAATAATGTGAAGAAAAAAATACTCTGAACGTGTTCAGATACAAATATATATTCAAGTAGTTTGTCTGAGGTTGAACTCAGGCATGTGGGATCAGTAGATGTGGAGAGCAAGTACTCAGAAATTAGAACACACTCACTCACATGATCTCTGCTCTCCTCTTCCTCCCCGCATTCTGGGCCTCCCTTTGAAGTCTCCTCCTCCTTCCTCTCCCTGCCTCCCTTTTATTCCTCTCCTTTTCTTTTGCCCAGTCTTCTCCCTCCCCTTCCCTTCTCCAAGATCCTTCCCTCTCCCCTGTCTACTCTCCTCTTCTCTGGTCTTCCTCTCCTCTTTCCTTCCCATCTCTTCCACTCTCCCCTACCCCCACCCCACTGCCACTAGCCTCGATCTGCCTCCTCCTCTCTCCTTCTCTGTTCTATAGCTGGGGCAGCAAATTCGTATGCCAAAAGTAAATCAATAGGCTATCTTTAGACAATCGGTTCTCTCCTTTCGGTGAAGTATATCTGACTATTTTGGTTATTATAAAACTTTAGGGGTAATGGCCAGGGACTTTCCTATTCTCTATTTCTAGTGTTTTCAGTTTTTCAGAAGAAAATGTAAAGGTTTATCCCAAGCAAATGACATTTTCCAGTTGGTGATTACATTCATTTAGAAACTATGTTATTCAGCTTTTTGTTACTACAACTGGTTATGGAGGAAGACTTATTTCAGCTCATAGTTTTGGAGGTTCACATCCAAGATTGAGTGACGCAATTGTTCTTGTGTCTGATGAGGACCATGGGTAGTGGAACATGAGCTGAGCCAGGAAGGAGAGAGGAATGGGAAGCACACTTACAAAGGCATCATTGATGAAAGGAGCCCACCCAAGTACCCTGATCCATTCCAATCACTGCCTGAAGGCCCTACCTTGAGACACCATAATTTGATTACATTTCCACCTTTAGTCCTTTCACTATTAACATTAATGAATTATCCATTAACACAAGACCAGAGACCAAGCTTCTAAACACAAATAGGCCTTTGGGAAACACCTAAATGAGAATACCAAATAATAGCAGAAACTAAAATTCTCATAATCTATTTACATCTTTCTCAGGTAGAATGTCTCCTTCTCCTTTAATGCACAGAGGCATTTAAGATAATCTGTATCTTGTGCTCTAGAAGAATTTTAGTCCTTTTATATGCATTTTCATGTTAATTTGCACAAGTATCTGTTTACATGAGGACTTAATAACCCACTTTCTGCCTTTGTCTTCAAATACTAAGCTAATAAAAGAATCAGAGCTGAGTTACAGTTTTCAAAAATCATTTTGAAATAAAAAAATGCATTTAACATTACTGGCCCTACTTTAATAAGTCATTAATCACGGAATGTCGATTAATTAGCAAATCAACATTAGGATTTTAAAATTCAGTGATACCCTAAGGATTTCTTTCAAATCAAACATTTTGAAATAGTTGTTGCTGTTTGTTTAATAACACAGTTTGGCTGAAAGTAATATTTTTTACTGCTGTTATCCTCTTGATAACTGCAGGTTCGCTGAGGTTCCTATAAAACATAAAAGCAGAGTAACTTCAATCATATTGGCATCATTGACTACATAATGTCATCATTGACATAATATGATTCTTTGAAAAATGGCAACAGGCAATACAAAATCACTATTCAAAGATAAGTCTTTTAAACTTAGGATTTTTTTCCATAGTACAAAGTGAAATAAAGATGACTTCTTTATATTATAAAAACTACCATCTCATAGTTATTTTTCTTTCTTTTTTAAAAAAAAAGTGTCAATAATTACTATCAAAATGGACAGTGAAGTGTATATATTTGATTTTTTTTAAAATGATCCCCTTCCAATATTTGATTTTTCTTCCTTTTCCTGCAAGTGTCTGGCAAAGTGGATTCTACTGTCCCAAATAAATGCTTAAAAGTTTCCATTGTGTGTCTACTATCTCTATACCAATATAGTGACTGCAGATAGTTTATAGTACATATCCTCCAAACTGTAGCAAATCTCTAATTTTTTTTAAGATTTATTTTATTTATTTGAAAGACAGAGTTTCAGAAAGAGGTAGAGACAGAGAGAGAGAAAGGTCTTCTGTCTGCTGGTTCACTCCCCAGATGGCCGCAACGGCTGGAGTTTCACCGATCTGAAGTCAGGAGCCAGGAGCTTCCTCTGGGACTTGGGCCATCCTCCACTGCTTTCCCTGGCCATAGCAGAGAGCTCAATTGGAAGAGGAGTAGCCAGGACTAGAACTGGCACCCTTATGGGATGCCAGAAGTTCAGGCCAGGGCTTTAACCTGCTGCACCACAGCCTCGGCACCATTTTTTGCTTGTTGTTTTTTAAGTAATTTTTCTTAATCCCACACTGCAGATGGGGAAAATATTTCACTAGAAAAGAATGCAAAAAACATTGTATCTAAGTCCTTCAGAGTTTAAGGGAAATGCTTCTAGGGGCTCTTTTTTAGGTAAGGAAAGTATACATTATGAGTGGATGAAGAGCCAGTAAAATGCAGGGGAAAACATGAATATACTTCAGATTTAACTTGTTTTTATATATGAACTTAGAACCCTTCTATAAAGAAACATTTTTAAAATCTGAAGGAAAGAGATAATTTTTGAACAAAACACAAATTTTCAAATTTGATCAAATAAGAGGAATATTTGAAGAGAATAATTTCCCTAGCTGAGTTTTGAAATGTTTTTAAAGAGATAGCACATAGAAGACAACTTTAAGTTTGAAGAGTTTCCAGAAGATTTCCGATTCAACTTTGATATTCCCAGGTGTTTGAAACCATTCTAGATTATACAAAAGGATGAAGTAATGTATTCATCTGTTTAAAACTTATCCTAATTTCAAAACTTTGCTAAGGCTCAGATTCTAAGCTGCAAAAGTTGTTAGAATTTTTTAAGTTAAGGAGTTATGTCATGCAATTCTATTCTTATCAGAGAGAATTGCTTTTCTTCAGGATAAATCAATGTTATGATAAAGTATATTTTGCTTGCTGCATTGTTTTACTTTATTTTTAATTTTTTTGTTGTTCATTGTTTTCTTTAGTTTTAAATATTTTTAACTTTTATTTAATAAATATAAATTTCCAAAATACAACTTTTGGATTATAGCAGCTTTTTTCCCCCACCCGCAATCATCACATCTCCAACTCCCTCTCCTATCCCATTCACATCCAGATTCATTTTCAATTATCTTTATATAGAGAAGATCAATTTAGTATACACTAAGTGAAGATTTCAACAGTTTTTACCCACACAGAAACACAAAGTATAAAGTACTGTTTGAATACTAGTTATGTCGTTAATTCACACAGTATAACACATTGAGTACAGAGATCCTATATGGGGACTAAGTGCACAGTGACTCCTGTTGTTGATTTAGCAATTGACTCTCTTATTTATGGCATCAGTAATCACCTGAGGCTCTTATCATGAGCTGTCAAAGCAATGGAAGCCTCTTGAGTTTGCCAACTCCAATCTTATTTGGACAAGGCCATAGTCAAAATGGAAGTTCTCACCTCCCTTTGGAGAAAGGTACCCCCTTCTTTGATGGCTCATTCTTTCTGCTGGGATCTCACTCACAGAGATCTTTCAGTTAGTTCATTTTTTTTTTTTTTTTTTGCCAGAGTGTCTTGGATTTCCATGCCTGAAATACTCTCATGGGCTTTTTAGCCAGATGCAAATGCCTTAAGGGCTGATTCTGAAGCCAGAGTGCTGTTATGACATCTGTCATTCTATGAGTCTGCTGTGTATCCCACTTCCCATGTTGGATTGTTCTCTCCTTTTTAATTCTATCAGTTAGTATTAGCAGAAACTATTTTTGTTTATGTGATTCCCTTAATCCTATCATTATGATCAATTATGAACTGAAACTGATCACTTTGACTAGCGAGATGGCATTGGTACATGCCACCTTGATGGGATTGAATTGGAATCCCCTGGCATGTATCTAACTCTACCATTAGAAGTAAGTCCGATTGTGCATGCGCCGTACTGTACATCTCCTCCTTCTCTTATTCCCACTCTTATATTTAACAGGGATCACCTCTCAGTTAAATTTAAACACCTAAGAATAATTGTGTGTTAATTAAAGAGTTCAACCAATGGTATTAAGTAGAACAAAAAATACTAAAAGTAATAAAGTAGTAAGTTGTTCCTCGACAGTCAGGACAAGGGCTGATCAAGTCATTGTTTCTCATAGTGTCCATTTCTCTTCAACAGGTTTCCTTTTTGGTGCTCAGTTAGTTGTTTGCTGATCTTTTGTAATGTTTTTTTTTTTTTTTTTTGATTCAATTCTGTTGATTTCTTCTCTAATTTTCATTATTTATCTTCTACTAGTTTTGGGTCTGGTTTGCTGCAGTTTTTCTATATCCATGAGATGCATTGAAAGCTCATTTATTTGGTGCCATTCCAATTTCTCGATGTAGGCACTTATTGCTATAGACTTTCCTCTTAACACTGCTTTTGCTGTATCCCATAAGTTTTGATATGTTGTGCTGTTATCCTCTTTTACTTCCAGAAAGTTTTTGATTTTTCTTTGGATTTTTTCTATGACCCACTGTTCATTCAGGAGCATGTCATTCAGTCTCCATCTGTTTGCATATGCTCTACGGATTCCAGAGTTGCTAATTTCCTGCTTCATTCCACAGTGGTCTAAGAGGATACATGGTATGATTTCAATTCTTTTGAATTTGCCGAGACTTGCTTTATGGCCTACTATGTGGTTAGTCCTAGAGTATGTTCCACGTACTGCTAAGAAGAATGTGTATTCTTCAAGTATAGGATGAAAAGTTCTGTAGATACCTGTTAGATCCATTTGGGCTATAGTGTTGATTAAATCTGCTGTTTCATTGTTGATCTTCTGTCCGGTTGATCTGTATTGCTAAAAGTGGAGTATTGAATTCCCCCAGTACTATTGTATTGGAGTCAAAGTTTCCCTTTAAGTTCCTTAACATATCTTTTAAATAAACTGGTGCCCTGCAATTAGGTGCATATATGTTTATAATAGTTACAATAGGGAGGGCTCCAAGATGGCGGAATTGGGAGGGAGCTCACTGATAGTCTGGAAAGGATAGTTTAATAAAAGTGGAGATACTGTAGTCTCAGGGAAGAGTTAGGGAAAAAATGGCAGAGAAAACTCTTCTGGAATTAGTGGGACCCATTGAACCTATGTGGAGGGCACAGGCCCCATGGCTCGGAATCCCAGCTGCCAAGTCTATGCACCAGCGCTGGAAAGGGAGGCAAGGCAAAACCACAGTAGCCGAAGACACTGGTGGAAAAGTGGCAGGGAGAGCCTACAGGGAATGAGGCTTGTAGCCCCCTGGGGGAAAGTACACCAGCCTAACTAGAGGAGAGACAAAAAGAGGAGGGATTGGTAAAGACATGATTCTCTCTCTCCACTCACCTTACAGAGGCAAGCAAGACAATAGAGCAGGCACCATTTTGGACATACATAACAGCTGTGCCAACTCAGGGCTGCCCCTGCCCTCAGCCAAACAGAAAAACTTGACTTTGGTGGGGAGAAATAACAGGAGACTAAGACCTAGTGAATGTGTGGAGCTTATGAACTGGGACTGTAAGAAAAAAAAAAAAACTGAAGGTGTGTGGGAGAACTCACGTTGTGGCTGAGACATGAATAGTATCAGTAGGAAACCTCACAAGCTCCGGCAGCCTTGGCTGCCTGGTGAGAAACATTGCAGGGGAATCTGAGCCTACACTGAGGACTGAACAGATGCTCTGTGTGGTCTTTGGGACAGAGCAGATGAATATTATACCCACTGGGGCTAGTGCTCAGGCATTGATCTCAATCAAGGAGAAGAACTCAGCTGAGTGGAATTACTTCCTCTCTGAATGAAAAAGAGAGAAAGAAGGTTTACCATGC
The DNA here is from genome assembly GCF_964237555.1 of Oryctolagus cuniculus. Taxonomy (NCBI): domain Eukaryota; kingdom Metazoa; phylum Chordata; class Mammalia; order Lagomorpha; family Leporidae; genus Oryctolagus; species Oryctolagus cuniculus. Next base: position 99,738,211 of record NC_091434.1, read on the forward strand.
CAAACCTGGGTGTGTCACCTTTGGCACACCCTTAACCCTGAAGAACTGAACAGAGCTCTCTGGCCACACCCACCACACGCTTCTAGAGATTCACCAAAAGCAGATGGTCCACTTAATCTAGAGTCATAGTATAAAGAGAAAAGCCACCACAGCAAGAAAAAAAATGAAGAAACCAAAGAAATCTCCACAATGCCAAACCACAAACACAGAAACTGAGGAAACAAGAACAAGGAAGACATCATGATGCTCCCAAATGAACATGACACTCCAATACAAGATTATGAAGATGATGAATAGAAGAAATGCAAGATACGGATTTCAAAAAATTAAAGAACATTTATAAGTTATCAAAACAAATGCACGAACTACAGAAATCCATATAGTACAGGACAGAAAATCTCTCTCATGAAAATGAAATCTTGAAGAGGAATCAGAATGAAATGAGGAATCTAGTAGAACATGAAATTGAGATATTGAAGAGAAATCAAAATGAAATTAAGAAATCAACTGAACAATTGAAAAACGCATTTGAGAGTCTTAAAAACAGAATCAGTGGGGCCTGGTGCCATGGTTCACTTGGCTAATCCTCTGCCTGTGGCGCTGGCATCCCATATGGCACCAGGTTCTAGTCCTGGTTGCTCTTCTTCCATTACAGCTCTCTGCTGTGGCCCGGGAGGGCAGTGGAGGATGGCCCAAGTGCTTGGGCCCCTGCACCCATATGGGTGACTAGGAGGAAGCACCTGGCTCTTGGCTCCTGGCTTTGGATCAGCACAGTGCTGGCCATAGTGGCCATTTTGGGGGTGAACCAATGGAAGGAAGACCTTTCTCTCTCTCTCTCTCTCTCACTGTAACAGTACCTGCCAATAAATAAATAAAAAATCTTAAAAAAAAAAAAACAGAATCAGTGAGATATAAGAGAATATTAGATTTAGAAGACAGAGCACAGGAAAGTATACAGTCAAACCAAAGGAAAGAAGAGGAAATTAGAAGTCTAAAAAATATTGTTGGGGATCTACAGGATACTATTAAAAAACCCAACATTCGGGTTCTAGGAGTTCCTGAAGGCATGGAAAGAGAGAAAGGATTAGAAGGCCTTTTTAGTGAGATACTAGCAGAAACCTTCCTAGGTTTGGAGAAGGAAAGAGGCATCCAAGTACAGGAAGCACATAGAACCCTCAAGAAACATGACCAAAAGAGATCCTCACCACGACACATTGTAATCAAACTCACCACAGTGAAACATAAAGAAAAGATTCTAAAATGTGCAAGAGAGAAATGTCAGATTACTCTCAGGGGTTCACCAATTAGACTCACAGCAGACTTCTCATCAGAAACCCTACAAGCTAGGAGGGAATGGCGAGATATAGTCCAAGTACTAAGAGATACAAACTTCCATCCCCAAATATTATATCCTGCAAAGCTCTTATTTGTGAATGAAGGTGAAATAAATACCTTCCATAACAAACAGAAATTGAAAGAATTTGTCACCTCTCATGCAGCCCTGCAAAAGATGCTTAAAGATGTGTAACAAACAGAAACACAGCCACCAATACGAAATAAGGTAAAGGAAGACAATCTCCCAGTGAAAGATCACAGGAAGTTCAAAGCTTATATTAGAAACATCTTTGGGAAAATGGCAGGCAAAAGTCACTGCTTATAAATAGTCAGCATGAATATAAATGGCCTCAACTCTCCAATTAAAAGACACTGACTGGCTGAATGGATTAAAAAACAAAACCCACTTATTTTCTGCTTAGAAGAAACACATCTTTCCAACAAAGATGCATGGAGACTGAAAGTGAAAGGTTGGAAAAACATATTCCATGCCAACAACAACAACAACAACAGCAAAATAGCTGGTGTACCCATCTTAATATAAGACAAAATAAACTTTAACACAAAAACTGTTAAGAGAGACAAAGAAGGGCACTATATAATGATTAGGGATCAATTAAACAGGAAGATGCTGCACTGTTTTAGTAAATATTGTTCTGTTTTACATAGTTTTGAATTATTTTCCCTTTAACTTTTACATTTTTATTTTTTCATACAGACTATTTTTAGAGCATTTTTAGTTTTGTGGCAAAACATTAGAAAGTATGCAGAGTTCCCTTGTGCTGCTGACCCTTCAACTTATTTTTTATACTTATTTTTTGACATAAATTTTACCAAATTTTTTCTTTTTTCAATTTAATGAAATTTAGTCCTTTGTATTTTATTATTCCAATATTGGCCATTTTGTACCTTTAATTGCTCTTGTCCTATCATCTGTAATTACTTTTTTGAAAATATTTATTTTTATTTATTTGAAAGCTAGAGTTACAGAGATATAGAAGAAGACACAAATACATAGCTCTTCAATCCACAGGTTCATTCAGCAAATGGCCAAAATGGTTAGGGCTGAGTCAGGCTGAAACCTGAAGCTTCATCTGGTTCCCCACGTGTGTGGCAGGGGCCTAAGTACTTGAGCCATCTTCTGCTACTTTCCCAGGCACATTAGTAGGGAGCTGCATGGGACACAGAACAGCAGGGACTAGAACTGGAACCCATATGGGATGCAGGTGTCACAGGCAGTGGCATAATCCATTGTACTATAACATCAGGCCCTATAATGTCATCATGGCTTTTATTATACTCTTTTATTACTATTGTTTTCCTTTGCATTCCCTATAATTCAAATTGTTTTCCTAATCAACAGTATATACTCATCCCTTGGCATCTGTGGGGAATTTGTCCTAAGATTCTCCAGGAATAACACAATCTGTGGATATTCATGCCACTTATATGAAATGGTACAGAATTTGCCTATAACATATGCACATACTCCTTCCTATATGTTTTATATCATTTCTAGATTGTTTATGATATATAACATAAATGCTATACAAATATTTAGTCTAAATTACTTAAGGAAGGATGACAACCTAAAAAAAATGCCTATTTGGTATGGATGCAACATTTTCCTGAGTATTTTTCAACCATGGTTGATCACAGCCAGGATGTGGAACCCATGATTTATAGAGCCAATTGTGCTTATCTCTTCTGTCATGATTGTCTATTCTCCATGAATCTGCTAAACATAAATCATATCCTTTTTTTTTTTTTTTTGACAGACAGAGTTAGTGCGAGAAAGAGAGAGAGAGAGAGAGAGGTCTTCCTTTTTCCGTTGGTTCACCCGCCAAGTGGCTGCTATGGCTGGCGTATTGTGGCTGGCACGCTGCGCTGATCCAAAGCCAGGAGCCAGGTGCTTCCTCCTGGTCTCCCATGCGGGTGCAAGGCCCAAGCACTTGGGCCACCCTCCACTGCACTCCCGGGCCACAGCAGAGAGCTGGACTGAAAGAGGAGCAACCGGGACAGAATCTGGAGCCCCAACCAGGACTAGAACCCGGGGTGCCGGCACCACAGGCAGAGGATTAGCCTAGTGAGCTGCGGTGCCGGCAAATCATACCCTTTTAACCATGAATCTCTCTCCCTCCCTCTCCCTCCCCCACCACACAGCTTTCTAGTTGAGTGATTTATTCAAACTTTCCATGTAGCTTTGTTTTTTTTATTTGTATGTTTGTTTTTGAGAAAGGACCATTCAGAAATTAAATCTGGAATCTGAATGAGCTTAAAGCACTGCTAGTAGGCATGTAGTATTGTAAGATTGTGGGAGTAAGGCACTTCACTTCTGACCCAGCTCCCTGATAATGTGCATGGGAAAGCAGCAGAAGATGGCTCCAGTACTTGAACCCCTGCACTCAGAGGAAGAAGCTCCTGGCTTTGGACTGGCCCAGCTCTTGCCATTGTGGTGATTTGGGTAGCGAACCAACAGATGGAAGATTTTTCTGTCTCTCTAACTCTGCCTTTCAAGTAAATAAATCTTTTAAAGAATTACTTGGAACAGTTCTATTTTCTACTCACATGGTTTTATTGCACATGTAAAATGTAATTATATTTACTTGTTTTGATTTGTATTACAATTTAATTTTTACCTCTTCCTATTGATATGATTTTAAACTTAAAAAATAAAGTGTTATTTTTATGGTTATGGTTCCATAAATCAAATCTATAATAACTTTTACCCTTAGAAATTTTATTTCTTCTCCTCTTCCATCCAAATTATTCCTACCCACATCTTGTAAATAAACAGTGTGGGAGATGATTGATAATAGATGGTAGAGAGAGAGAGAGAGATACAGAGAGAGTGACAGAGAGTGATAGAGAGAGAGAGAGCCTGATAGAAAGATGAAAGATAGAGATAAAGAGATAGAGGAGATAAGAGAGATCTTCGATCCTTGATTCACTCCCCAGATTACCACTACACTTAGGACTGGGGCAGCATGGAACCAGATGTCAGGAACTCAATCCAGGTCTCCCATATGGCCAGCAGGAACTGAGGTAGTTATGCCATCATCAGCTGCCTTACCCAGTGCATTCTCAGGGAGCTGGATTGGAAGGAACATGCCCAAGACTTGAACTGGCACTCCAACATGGGACTCCGGTATTGCAAGCAATAGAGGCTTAACAAGATACATCATAATGGTGGCCCTGTGGATTTTTCTTTACATTAATAAAAGTAAATATGCTTTCTATTGAAAATTTCCTCATTTTTTTCTTTCATTTCTCCTTTTCAATATTTTATGTTTTTATTTTTAAAGCTATACTGCCAAGTAAACATCCTTATACCACCATATTTATATCCATTGTATATAGCAGTATGAAAGACTTTGCAAAGAAGAAATGAACTACTTTGTGTTTAGTCACATCTGATATATTTGGAAGAGAAATTTAGTGATCAGAATATCTTGTGGTGACTTTGCCTGGCAGTGCTATAGCAATGTCTCTCTTGGTTTGGATCTCTTGTCAGAGATGCACAAGGAAGAGCTCGCTATACATACAAAGACCAGAATGGTTAACAAGAGTGACCTTTCTATCCTATAAGGACATCTTGAATGCATTTAGCAGCTACTCTTTATCAGGGACTCTAAGGCACAGTTTTCCTTTATAGCTGCTCCTTGAGCATCAGCAGAGGCTCTTCTGGTATAAACACTTTCTATCTGCTTTCATACACAGGCATTCCCATCAACAGACTGATGGTTGAATCAGAGGACATTCTGGCCACTATATAAATTTAAACTTTATGTATCAAATCCAAAATGTATGTTCCTTCATTTTAGTTCTTTAGTCAGTCAATCTCTCTCTCTCTCTCTATCTCTCTCTCTCTCCCCGCAAACTATCCCACCCCATCCCACCCCACAAAGGTACTGCAAAAAGCTTGTGGAAAAAGTGTGTATTTGGTACAGTGGTTAAAATGCCAGTGGGATGCCCCCACATCCCATATCGGAGTGGCTAGTTTGAGTCCTGGTTTTCTGCCTTGCTCCGGGTTCCTGCTAATGTATACTCTGGGAAGCAGCAGATGATGACTCAGGTGCTCAATTCCCTGCCACCCACATGAGAAAACCAGATTGAGTTGAGTTCCTGGCTTCCACTGGTCCCAGCACTGGCTGTTGTGGACATTTGGGAGGTGAACCAGTGGATAGGATTTCTCTGTCTCTATCTGTCTCTGACTCTGACTTTAAAATGAAAATGAAAACCCCAAAAGTTCATGGAAAATAGAATTAAAGATAAGTTTATTCTGGTGCAAAAATTTTGAAATCCATGCATAGTTTATCATAATACACATTTTGCTCAAGCTTCTTGAAAACCAAATGTATATACATGCACACCTTAAAATATAATAGCCAAATCACATTGTGTTTTTAAATATGGAATAATTTCCCCATATATTAAGGTTAGATACCCTAGATGTTTCAACTGGAATCTACTATCGATCCTTAAAACCAAAAAATGTGACTCAAAAATTATTTCACACATCCAAGATATTAAATTTCTGTACTCTTAATCCCTATATTGCAGATGAGAAAAAATCAGATGAGCATACAATTTCTCTATTAAACAGTTCATTCAAAGAAATGAGTATAGCTAAGTTGGGCCAGGACTTACAGAAAACCACATATCCTGCCATTGTAAAGTGGAAGGGAAGTTAAGATTCTTGCAAGAGGAAAATGATGGGCAGGGAAGTAAATGGAGATAGAGACAAACGTGATGATTTATGTTCCTTTTCTGCAATGTAAACCTTTATCTGCATAGTCTTATTTTCTTCTTGTACTTGGTGGAAATAAAAAAATAGAGTTAGTCCTTGGCATGATATGATTGGACATGGAAAAGAAATTGTCTCCAATGGAATGAGACAGTCTGTAAGATTTGTGGGAGTCGGAACTCAACAAGAGGAGGAAATAAGCATGTTTACCCCCTCCCTTCTAACACATACACTTGCTTGGAGCAAGAGAAGGCATTTAGAGAATATGGGCATCAAGCTGTTATTACTTGCTTTTAAAGGAATATAGTAAAGACAATTGACTCCTAGGTATTTTCAGGAACTTAAGATTTTTATGTTCAGCTGCACTTTTGAACTCCATTTCTTCTGGCTCTTAATGGACTTTGATCTTGTAGAATTCCAGTTTTACTTACTGCTGTAGGAGTAAAAGAAACAGCATGCATTTCTCTTTTCTACATGCTCTACCCTATACATGATTCTTTGGTGAGGAAACATGAGTATTTCTCCAATATTATTGCTTGCAAAAGTATGTGCAGTCATGCTACTCTATATTATAAAGGTAAAAGCAACATTTTTGATCTATCTTTAGCAACTATAGCACTTTTTGTTTATATCAGTAGTTAAAATATACTTCTGTTCACCTTACAGTAATTTTTCCATTGCTCCAAGGTATATGTATGACATTTCATTTCAATTCATAATTTGAGGATACTTCAAATACTTCATGAAAAAATTGGATTAAAAGTTCTTCAAAAATGCAATATATTGAATAGCTTTGTTATAATAGGCATTTTCCATGAACATTTTGAGTACTCTTAGTATAAGTTCCTCAACACTTGCTAAATGGTCAGCAATGAATAAATAATTAGATGGCTATGATCCCTATGGAAATTTCTCATCTCTGTCTTAACTGGAGAGTTGAGACCATTTACATTCAAGGTGACTATTGATGAGTTTGCCCTACCATTTTTCCAAAAACATTCCTATTTTTTTAATTTGAAAATCCTATGAACTTTTACTGAGAAATTTTCTTCGTTTGCCTTCTTTCATAGTGATGACCACGTTTCTATGTTTCTGTGTGCAGCACATCCTTAAGCATCTTTTGTAAGGATAGATGGGTGGTGACATTCTTTCAATTTCTGTTTGTTATGGAAGGTCTTTATTTCACCTACATTCATAAATGAGAGCTTTGCAGGGTATAGTATTCTGGATTGACAGTTTCTCTTAAGACTTGGAATATATCTCACCATTCTCTCCTAGCCTGTAGGGTTTCTGATGAAAAGTCTGCTGTGAGTCTAATTGGAGATCCTTGGAAAATAACCTGTCATTTCTCTCATGCACATTTTAGAATCTGTTCTTTATGTTTTACTGTGGTTGAGTTTGATTACAATGGGTCATGGTGAAGATCTTTTCTGGTGTTATCCATTAGGAGTCCTATGTGCTTCCTGTACTTAGATGTCCCTTTCTTTCTCCAAATTTGGGAAGTTTTCTGTTATTATTTCACTTAAAAGGCCTTCAAATCCTTTCTCTCTTTCCATGCCTTCAGGAATTCCTAGAACCTGTATGTTGGGTCATTTGATAGTATCCTGTAGATTCCCAACAGTGTTTTTTTAGTTTTCTAATTTCCTCTTCTTGTTGTTGGTGTGACTGTCTAATTTCTTGTGCTTTCTTTCCTAAGTCAGATAATCTTTATTCTGCTTCACTGAATCTGTTGTTCAAAATTTCCATTGAAGTTTTATTTGTTCTATTGAATTCTTCATTTCATTTTGATTTCTCTTTAAGATCTCAATTTCATGGGAGAAATTTTCTTTCATATCTTGTGTGGATTTCAGTAGTTTGTGCATTTGCTTCTGATTACTTCTATGTAAACTTATGATCAATTTTTGAATTCCATTTCTTGCATTTTTCCATCTCATCATCTTCACAATCTAGTATTGAATTGTGCTCTTTTGGGGATGTCATGTTGTCTTCTTATTCTTGCTTCTTGAATTGCTGCATTTGTTGTTCAGTATTTGTGGAGATACTCGATGGTATCTTTGTGTTTCTTTTCTGTGGTAGTTATCTTTGTACTATGCCTCTGTAAATAAGTGGCGGGTCTGCTTTCTGTGAATATCTAGAGATTTGTAGTGGGTGTGGACAGGGAGCTCTGTTCCATGCTCCAGGGTGAAGGATGTGTCTAAGGTGACACACCCAGGTTTGGCACAGTAAATCTCCTCTTTTTTTTCTTTTATTCAGAAGGGAAGCTTATTCTGCTCAACTGAGCTCCTTTCCTCAAAGGAGACCAGTGCTTGAGCACTAGCCCCCGTGGGTATATTTACCCATTCTGTCCCAAGGACCACATAAAGGATCTGTGCAGTCCTCAGTGTAAGGTCAGATTCCCCAGCAATGTCCCTCACCAGGTAACCAGGAAGCCCTGAACAGGAGGAGTCTCCCACAGCAACTGCCCAAAGTCCCAGCCATGCTGAGTTCTCCCACACAGCCTCAGTTTTTTTCCACAGTCCCAGCACAAGCTTCCCACAGTCATGAGCTCCAAGTCCCCTGTTAGTTCTCAATAGCAGAGTCAGGAGTCTCTACTCAGCTGGCTACTGGGTGTGGATATGAGCTGGTACAACTGTTATGTATGTCCAAAATGGTGCCCATACTATCGGCTTGTTACAGGACACCATTATAAAGTTATCAGGGAGAAAGAAATATGTCGCTCCATTTTTTTTTTCCCTCCTCTAATATGGCAGGTGCACTATTCCCACAGGACCCCACGCTGGTTTCCCTCTAGGCTCTTCTTGAAGCTTTATCACCAGCAGCTTTGGCTGTTGCACTCTTGTTTCACCTCACTTTCCAATGCTGGTGCATAGGCCCTCAGCTACTGGAGTCCCGGGTAGTAGGCATCCACACTCTCCACATAGGTTCACCATGTCCCTTTACTTTGCATAGTTTCCTCTGCCATTTTTTTCCTAACTCTTCTAAGTCTGTACTCCACTTTTTTAAAATTATCTTCTAGACTGAAGCAGTAAGCTCCCTCTCTACTCTGCCTTCTTAAAACTCCAAAGCCATATATTTTCTGCCTACAAGAAACACTTCACCAACAAAGATGCACGTGGTCTGAAAGTCAAAGGATGGAAAAAGATATTCTATGTCAACAGAAACCAAAAAAAGAGCTGGTGTAGCCATCCTAATATCAGACAAAATAGACTTTAACACAAAAACTGTTAAAAGAGACAATGAAGGAAACTATGTAATGATTAAGGGATCAATTCGAAAGGAAGTTGTAACTATTATAAATGTATATACACCTAATTAACAGGCACCTGACCATTTAAAAGAAATGTTAAGGGATTTAAAAGGAGTCATAGACTCCAACAATAGTAATGGAGGACTTCAATACTCCACTTTCAGCAATAGACAGATTAACCAGACAAAAAATCAGCAAGGAAACTGCAGATTTGACTCTATAGACCATATGGACCTAATAGATATCCATAGATTTTTTTCATCCTACAGTTGCAGAATACACATATTCTCACCAGTGCATGGAACTGTCACTAGGATTGACCATGTACAAGGCCATAAAGCAAGTCTTAGCAAATTAAAAAATTATACCAGATAGCTGTTTTTTAATAAATATAAACAAAATTCCTACACCATTGCCTCAACCAAAATAACAGGAGGGAAAAGACCCAAATCAATAAAAGTAGAGAAGAAAAAGGAAATATAACAAACTGGAAATAAAAAGAAATCATCAGAAATTACTACGAAAAGATTTATGCCAACAAAATGGAAAAACTAGAAGAAAAGGATAGATTCCTGGACACATACGATCTATCTTAATGGAGCCAGGAATACATAGATAATTGAAACATAGCCATAACCAAGACAGAAATTGAATCAGTAATAAAAGCCCTCCTAAAGAATACCTTCCAGACATTTAAAAAAACTAACTCCAGTTCAAGTTTTCTTCCTATGAACCCAGCATCACCTTAATTCCTAAACCTGAAAACAATGCAACCGAGAAACAGAATTATAGACCAATTCCCTGATGAACATAGATGCAAAAATCCTCAATAAAATTCTAGCCAATCAAATCCAACAACACATCAGAAAGATCATTCACCTAGACCAAGTGTGATTTATCCCTGGTATGCAGGGATGGTTCAACATTCGCAAATCAATGTGATACATCACATTAACAAATTGCTGAACCAAAAACATATAATTATCCCAATAGAATCAAAGAAAACATTTGACAAAATATAATATCTTTTCATGATCAAAACTCTAAGCAAATTGGGTATAGAAGGAATGTTCCTCAACACAGTCAAGGAAATTTATGACAAACCCATGGCCAGCATCATTTTGAATGGGGAAAGTTGGAAGCATTCCCACTTAGATCTGGTACCACACAGGGATGTCCACTCTCAACATTGCTACTCAGTATACTGCTGGAAGTTTTAGCCAGAGCCATTAGGCAAGAAAAAGAAATCAAATGGATTCAAATCAGGAAGGAGGAAGTCAAACTATCCCTATTTGCAAATAACATGATTCTATATATAGAGAGGATCCAAGATTCCATAAAGTGACTATTTGAACTCAGAGAAGAGTTTGGTAAAGTAGAAGGATATAAAATCAATACACAAAAATCAATAGCTTTTGTATACACAGACAATGCCATGGCTGAGAAAGAACTTCTAAGATCAATCTCATTCAGAATTTATAAAAAAAAATTTAAATACCTTGGAATAAATTTAACCAAGGATGTCAACAATCTCTACAATGAGAATTACAAAACATTAAATGAAGAAATTGAAGAAGATCTAAAAAAAGGGAAAAAACTTCCATGTACATGGGTTAGAAGAATCAATATCAAAATGTCCTTTCTTCCAAAAGCAATTTATATATTCAATGAATACCAATCAAAATACTGAAGAAATTCTTCTCCAATCTAGAAAAAAATGGTAAAATTCATATGGAGGCACAGGAGACCTCGAATAGCTAAATTAATCTTGTACAACAAAAACAGAGCTGGAGGCATCATGATATCAGATTTCAAGACATACTACAAGGAATTTATAATAAAGAAAACCTGGTAATGGTACAAAAATAGATGGATAGACCAATGGAACAGATTAGAATTGCCAGAAATCAGTCCAACCATCTACAGCCAAGTTATATTTGAACAAGGACCTAAAACCAATCCCTGGAGCAAGAAAAATCTCTTCAACATATGGTGCTGGGAAAACTTGATTTCCACATGCAGAAGCATGAATGAAGCAAAGCCCTATCTTACATCTTACACAAAAATCCAATCAACATAGAATAAGGATCCAAATCTACAACTCGACACCATCTAGTTATTAGAGAGCATTGGGGAAACCCTGCAAGATATAGGCACAGGCAAGGTCAAAGCCAAAATGAGATTACACCAAGTTCAGAAGTTTCTGTACAGCAAAAGAAACAGGAAATTGAAGAGGCAACTGACAGAATGGGATAAATTACTTGCAAACTATGCAACTGATAAAGGATTAATAACCAGAATATACAAAGCAATCAAGAAACTCCACAACAACAAAACAAACAATCCAGTTAAGAGATGGGCAAAGGATTTAGACATTTTTCAAAAGAGGAAATCCAAATAGCCAACAGACACAAGAAAAAGTGTTCAGGATCACTAGCTGTCAGGGAAAAGGCAAATCAAAACCATAATGAGGTTTCACTTCAACCTAGTTAGAATGGCTTTCATATAGAAATCAACAAACAAATGCTGGCGAGGATGTGAGGAAAAGTACCCTAATGCATTGCTGTTAGGAATGTTAACAGGTAAAGCCCCTATGGAATACAGTATGGAGATACCTCAAAAATCTGAATATAGACCTACCATATGAACTAGATGTACCAGTCCTGGGATTTCACCCAAGGGAAATGAAATTATTAAACAAAAGAGTTTCTGCACCTCCATTTTTATTGCAGCTCAATTCACAGTAGCTAAAACATGGACACAACCTAAATGCACATCAAAAAAAGACTGGAAAAAGAAATTATGGGATATGCACACTATGGAATACTACAGAGTGGCAAAAAAATGAAATCCAGTCATTTGCAACAAAATGGCTGAATCTGGAAAACAGAATACTTGGTAAAGTTAGCCAATACCCAAAGGACAAATATCATATTTTCTTCCTGATCTGTGAAAACTAATAGAGCATCTAAAACTAAAATCTGTAGAAGTGAAATTGACACTTCAAGAAGGGATAACTTGAGATGTCCTTGCCCTAACTGTTGAGGAACGGTTTACTTTTTTTGTTTTTCCAATTTTTTTCTTCATACTATTTGCTGAACTCTAACACAGAGTTAATAATGTGTATAAATCAATTACTTCTAAGGTACTAGTTTAAAAAATTTTCATGGGACTCCAAATCCCACTAAGCTTGGTTGTAAAAATTCCATCTTTATTGTTAAAGTGAACATATTAAGTGTTAAAGTGAACATATACAGGGGATTAAGTGTTAAAATGATCATATAGGATCAAGTGTCTGATAATAATAATACAGAGATAATAATCGTAATGGAGAGAATGTTCCAACATGAGAAGCAGTTCACACAGCAGACTCATAGAATGACAATCATTTTAAGTAATTAAGTAACACCCTGACCTCAGAATCAGTCCTTGAGTCTTCCTGATCAGGCTGAAAAGCCTGAGAGAGCACTTTAGGCATGGAAAGCCAAGGCACTGTGGCAAAAAGTGTTCTACATGAAAAATCTCTGTGTGTGAGACCACAGTGGAAAGAAGTGGCCATAAAAGAAGGCTGTACTTTTCTCTAAAGGGAATTATATAAAGAGAAAGTTAACTGTAAAACTAGTTCTCGGTTTGTGTGTGTATGCACTCACAAATTGTTGAAATCTTTACTTAGTATAGAGTTGGTTGTGGGGAGCAAACCGGACTAGACTGTTACTGGAATTAAGACTTATTCTATGCATCTGCTCTCCCACAATATGGCGCTGGGAGAGAAGTAAACAGCTTCCGCACAGCTGCCTCCAGTTCAACCAATTAACTGTAGGACTTGCTCCTGATTGGAGGAGAGCAGCATACTCGGCGTGTGGGCAGCCGAGTTGGGATTGGCGGAGGAGGACTATAAAGGAGGAGAGAGACGGCATGCACCAGGAACATCTATGGGGAACATCTAAGGGAACCCGTGCAGCCCCCGAAGAAAGCCGGCCGGCGGTGTGCCGCTCCCCTGCGGAAGTGGGGAATGTGGCCAGGGGGAACTGCCCTTCCACGGAGGTGGAAGGGATAGTAGCCAACCCGGGAAGAACCAGCAGCAAACCCGGGGAGGGCCGAGCAGACGAAAGAACAGCGCAGGGTCCTGTGTCGTTCCTCCACGAAGAGGGGGAGCGACATAATGGTGCCGTGACTCGGATATGAAGCCTAGGCAGGGTTTAGTGTTGCTCCTCCACGAAGAGGGGGAGCGACAGTTGGTCTTCTGTGAACAAAGTTAATTGAAAGTGAATCTTAATGGAGAATGGGACCAGGAAGGGAAGAGAGAGGAAGAGGAGGGGTAAGAGTGTGGGTGGGATGGTGGGTATGTTGGGAAAAATATCTATATTCCTAAAGCTGCACTTATGAAATTTGTATGCCTTAAAAATAATTTAAAAAATTCCTCATCTCTCATTGTAACTGAACCCTACTTGTAACTTACTAACCCACTTACTCCCTCCCTATTGATTCTATATTGCTTTTTTCTCTAAAACATAAATTTAACATATTCTTTCTCCTTCTCCTTTACCTGAAGAAGGCTATAGAAAAATAAATTAGGTCTCTATTATATATATATGCCTGTGTGGATCCCATGGATTCTTAGATTATTCTGCAAAGCATAGGGGTTTCTGCTTTGGCTATTTGTTCTGAGGATCCAAGCAGATGAGTTTTAGAGAAATCAGCTGTAAGCTACATCTGCCATGTAGGAAATACTTCAACCTATAGAATCCCTAGTTTTCAATTGTTCTTGTTTTTAGTCATACTGGTTTGCCTAAGAAACTTTTTGGAAACTCCCTTGCAGGAGAGCTCTTTAGCATTATTCTGCTTAAAAGAATGGAACTTTAGACTTACTGTCCTGACACATGAAGATTACAATTTCACAAATACGCATAAGTAGCTAATGAAAGACATTCTGAAAGCTGAATTACTGAAGAGTAAAAATACAGAATACAAATATTATTAACAGGAATAAAGTACAGTAGGAACAATTTTCTAGTTTCCTCTTATCCTCAGCTCTTTAGCAAGATCAGAGTCATCACCCTGTCTGTCCTTTAAGGAGAACATAAAGTCCTCAGTTTGACCACGTACTGTTTATCCATTCCTCCTGTTTACACTCTCTCTGCCTTTCCCTTTCTCACCTGGAACCATCTTAGAGTTCTACAAACAGACTCCTAACTTGACTCCCTGTAATTTTCCTTGTAATCCACAGATCATGTCATCCAGATTAGTATTTCTGAAACAAATAAAATATCTTAAAATGTTACTTACAGCGTTATTTTGTAGTATGACATGACACACAGGGCTGCTCATGACCCAGCCATTGCCTAGTTCTGGAGTCCCATGTTGTGCCTCTGTTCCCCATGGTGGAAAATTTCACTGCCCCAAGCTTTCTCACTCACCTCTGCTTTTCCTAATACACAGCTGTTTCCTTCTGGTTGAAGTATTCTTTTCTTTTCTCTCTTTAGTGCTTTTTTCCAAAAAGCACCAACTTAAGTTTTAATTTTAACTGAGGTCTTCTTTGAAATTCCAGATCTTATTGTCTCATTCCTGATGTTTCTCATTTTTTTTTTTTATTTAACTTACTGCTTTTGTTCTGAATGACATAAACTTTTCTCTAACTCAGAAACACGACTGAGGTACCCAGGAGGTATGAAGCATTTATCTACCCAATATGGCCCAATCCTATTTGTTGAAGCTGGAAGCCAATATGGCTCAAGTTTAGCAATAGGCAAGATAGGTTTTTCTATTTGTGAGAAGGATTAGGTAAGCATGGTGATCACATGTGAAGCAAGTGATTACTCCTTTTCACTCTGCTATCACACCCATTACTCTTTCTTGTGATAATGGCTGATGGATGCATTTTCTGTCCAAAATTGTGTCTCTTTGTAATACTCAGAGTGGAATGCTCGCCAGCCTGTGAAACTTTCCAGAATTACTACAGTGAGTAGCATATTCTTAATTTTGTCCCATAGGATGTGAAGTCCTTGACAAAATTCAATTGCCTTGGGAGAACTCCAGGGCTCACATGCTTTCAGACTTCTTAGATCTGAAAATGTATTACAGTTTGCAGCTGTGTGTCGTGACTTGTGGTTTGAAATCACAGCTTTTACCTGTTTTTATTAAAGATAGAATTTTTTTCTCAGTTTTCTAAAAGGACTTCTTAGTTCTCTTTTGGCTTCAAAGAGGAGAGTAGTATAAAAATATCTTTTCCTCTTTAGCTGCAAGTTCCTCTTAAGCATTACTTTCATTTTCACTGTGAACCTCCTCTCTGGCAAAGCTCTAATGACTTCTTAATTGACAAATCCAGGCTGTCTTCCCTGCTGATAGCCTCTGCATTGAAATCTCTTGTTCTTATCACTTCCTTTACCTTGTAAATCTCAGTTTAGTCTCTAATTTTCAATCCCCTTTGCCTCTTGTCTCTTCCAGGTTCACTGTGTACACTTTCCCTTGGGTTACCATTGACAAATACATTCCCTCATTTTTATATGACATTTTGGTGCTACTCTTAATAGGTGTTGTCACAAGCTAAGTTCCTACTTTATCTGAATACATGGTTACTGTTAGGTTTTGAATATATATGTCCCTCCAAAATTCACAAGTGGGGACTTAAACCCCTAAGGTGATGCAATTAGGAAGTGGGGTCTTTGGGAGGTGATTAGGCCATGAGATCTCTGACCTCATGGATGGAATCAAGGCTCCAGAGAGCTTCCTTCTACCTCCCATCATTTCTCACATTAGAGCACACTGTATTCTTCCCTTTCCCTCTGGATACTGCAACAACAAGGCAATATCGTGGAACCAGAGAGCAAGTCCTAACAAGTCCTTACAAGGACAACTGTAGATGTTTTGATATTGGGCTTCGTGGTCCACACAACTGTGGAAAATGCATTTCTGCTATTCATAAATTATGTGTTCTAAAGTATTATAGCAGACTGAACTGACTAAGAAACGAATTGACACTGAGTAGAGGAATACTATCATAACAAGTACCCTAAAAATGTGCAAGTGAATTTTGCCCATGGGAATGGACAAAGGCTAGAACGTGAAGAGTGAGCCTGGTGAGAGAGCAGAGGAAGAAGAATGTTGTGGAAAAAGGCCTCAGTTCTTAGAGACGACTTAAGTAGAAAGCTGATTTGGAATATAGAAAATTAAGGTCATTTTGATGAGATCCCAGACAGACATGAGGAAAAAGGTATTTGAAACTACAGGAAATGCTACATTTGATATACAACTCAAAGAATTTGGTTGAAGTGTGTCCATGTCCTACTGATTTTTTTCCATTTTTCAGAAGTCTTGTAGAAGCCTTTATTTCAGCGACCAAAAGAATGAAACAAATGCAACCTCTGCTGAGTAACATTAGGCATGCACCCCTACCTGAAACCACTGTTAAGTTCCCTGCTGGCCTAAATCTTTATCACTTATTGACACATATCTTCAAATTTTTTGGAAAACCGATATTCAGGGTAGGTTAACGTTTTATTTTTGACAAACTAGTAATGGGAATATTTTGATGGCTAGATTGCTTTATATCTAAAGCTGTTTCTATGTAAATGCCGCATATATGATCAAAGCTCTTAAAACATATTGAGGACTCATTAAGATAAAATTCATATCGTCTCTACTGCATCTATTTCTCCCCTGAATATATTCAATTTACTGTTAAGGAGAATCTGTGTTTCCCTGCACAAGAAATTATCCTTATGGTAGATGGAATTTCTGGCCTCAATTCTTCATTCTGTATTGTGGTTCTACCCTTGAAGCAGCTCCTACTGCAGGCAGCCTTCCAGACTCTCAGGTTGCCTGTATTACCTTAAGATTATACTTCCAATATAGATACTTAAGAAAATTATACTATCGACAAGGGGAACAATCCAGAAAGCTGAAGAGAAATTATGAATGCACCAGAGGTTTTTTAGAGCCCTGATATCAAGCACTGGATAATGAGGCCCACAGTTGTGTCAATTTACTCTCCCTCCACAGCTGCCCTCTCTAACCAAATCAGAAATAAGTCTATACAAATGAGAAACTTCACATATGTAGTCCTGCTACCAAATTACAGAAAGCATTTCCCCTGTCAAAATTACAGAAAACGTTAACAGAGACCTTTAGGAAAACATAGGCTACATACAGTGATAGGTATCTAGTAGTTTTCATTCATTTGTTCAATTATTTTCACAAGATCAGTATTAGAAACAACCAAATATACATACAGCCCACACACCTTTACACATAAGTTATACTTTGTTCTCAGATGACAGGAGGTCCCAAGAGTTGCCATAATTGAGAGCCAATCCCTGTTCCCCTCATACATATACTTATCCTTTCAACATACTGTAATAGTGCTTCATTTCTTAAACTGTCTTATTTTTTCTAAGAGGCAATTCTGAAGTCTGTGAGAAAGACTTTCTGAGGCTGGCGCCGCAGTTCACTAGGCTAATCCTCCACCTAGCGGCGCTGGCACATTGGGTTCTAGTCCCAGTCGGGGCGCCGGATTCTGTCCCGGTTGCCCCTCTTCCAGGCCAGCTCTCTGCTGTGGCCAGGGAGTGTAGTGGAGAATGGCCCAAGTGCTTGGGCCCTGCACCCCATGGGAGACCAGGAGAAGCACCTGGCTACTGCCTTCGGATCAGCGCGGTGCGCCGGCCGCAGTGCACCAGCCGTGGTGGTCATTGGAGGGTGAACCAATGGCAAAGGAAGACCTTTCTCTCTCTCTCTCTCTCTCTCTCTCTCTCTCACTGTCCACTCTTCCTGTAAAAAAACAAACAAACAAACAAACAAACAAAAAAAAACAGAAAGGCTTTCTGAAAGAGCTGGCATGGATTTCTA
This sequence comes from Oryctolagus cuniculus, assembly GCF_964237555.1. Taxonomy (NCBI): domain Eukaryota; kingdom Metazoa; phylum Chordata; class Mammalia; order Lagomorpha; family Leporidae; genus Oryctolagus; species Oryctolagus cuniculus. The sequence goes on from NC_091434.1 coordinate 99,756,381, forward strand.
GGTCTGTTCCAGTAGATTAAAAATGAATTGGCTTCCATTAATGAAGTGCTCAATGTAGTTCACAAAACAGGCAGTAGCCTGACCAACTTTGGCTCAGGATTGTCAATGCACTTCTCTGAACAAAGTGCAGACATCTGATGCACTTAACTGAGACCTCCACCTTGATGAAATGCAGCAACTGCAGACCCACTGCTCCCAGACCTTCCATGGAGACAGATGAGGGGAATCCATCCCAGCATGACCACACATGAGAGATGAACTTTGAACTAACTCGCTGACCTTCATGATTCTCATGTCTTGGCAAAACAACAGGAATTGCACATAGTCTAGTGATTTGTGGAAGGTGAAATTTATTAGCAATGAAATTGGACATTTGGAAAAATTATCTGAATAAAATGTTCAATGTGTTGTATGGCTTTTAAAAAAGTCTTTTTACTTATTTGAAAGGCAGAGTGAAAGAGGGAGAGGGAATGGGGGAGAGAAAGAGATCTTCCATTGGCTGTTTCACTCACCAAATAGCTTCAACAGCCTGGGATAGGGCAAGCTGAAGCCAGGAGCCAGTAACTCCATTCAGGTCTTCCACATGACTGTCAGGATATCTGGGATATCTTCCACTGATTTCCCAAGTGCATTAGCAGGGAACTGGATTGGAAGTGGCACAGCTGGTGCTCTAGAACCAGCACTGCAATATGGGATGCAGGCATCACAGGCAGCAACTTCACCTGCTGTGCCACAACACCAGCCTCTGTATAGTTTTTCTTCACTGCTTATTGTAAAATATTAAAAAAGAGAAATGAATTAAAGATTAAATTTATATACAAAGGAGAAGCAGAATTTAAAGATTTGGAAAATTATGACCCTAGCCAGGTAATTAAGATGTGTTTGGGAGAAGAATGGATATAGCAAAGTAAGTATTTGATAAGATTAGTATGGATGTAAGGAATATAGGTGCTATATTCATCAAGGCAATGGAAGGCAATGACATTGAAGGCATTCTGTAAATTTGATACTTCCACTCCCATCCTAGGCCTAGAGTATCAGGGCTTTGAGGGCAGAACAGCTTTTTGCTTTTTGAAGATGGACTGATTTGAAAGAGTGACAGAAAGGTATGTGTATGTGAGGCGGGAGGCGGGGGGAGGAGCATACACAGAGATCTTCCATCTCTGGTTCATTTCCCAAAATCTTGCAAAATCCAGGGCTGGGCCAGGTCAAAGCCAGGACCCAGTAACTCTGTCCTGATCTCCCATGTGGGTGTCAGGAACCAAAGTACTTGGTCCATTTTCTGCTGTCACTCAGAAAGCTGAGTTGGAAGTAAAGAAGTCAGGACTTGAACCAGGCACTCTGATATGGGATGCCAGTGTCTCAGGCAGTCGTTTAATACACTGCACCACAAAGTCCACCTCTGAATAGTTTTCAAAGGAGTGCAGGGTACAAACATGGGACACTGGATCTTGCTACCCAGTGAAGCCTTAAGTCCCTTCTCGCTCATTTGCCTACAGTGCTTCTTGGATGCCTCAAGTAGCACAGATGTGTCTCAGGTCACCCTTTTAGAAGCTATAAGCCAGATACACTGGTGACATCCATGTAGTTCTGACTCTATAGGCACAGAGAGTGCAAGAGCTGTGGAGGCATGCCTACTAGCACCTAGATTTCAAAGTGTACTTCAAAGGGCCTTGGAGTCCAAAGAACTGCCAAAGGAGTGAGGTAACTACAGAAAGCCTCCACAAAGACGTAAGGCAGGTTTCCCAGGGCCTTGAGGGTCAAGCTTCTGCCACAGTATTTAGAGAAGGAAGTACATGGAGTAAACAAAGACAATTCCTAAGCCTCAAGGTTTGATGCTGTTTTTTCTTGTTGGGTTTTAACCTTACGTGGGAACTGAGAACTGCTTTCTTTTTGTTTTGTTTTCCCTTTTGGAATTGGAATGCCTGTCTCACCATTTTCTTTTGGAAGTACATAAACTCTGAAAGGAAATTGGCCTCAGCGTGAATTGTACTTTGAGTTTTTCTCATATCTGATTTAGATGATATTTAGATGAAATTCAGGAATTAGACTTTAAAGTTGATGCTGGAATGGATAAAGACTTTGGGGACCAGAAGGATGAGATGAGTGTGGTTTGCATTTAAGAATGACATGCCTTTTTTGGGTTCAAGGGCAGGACTATATGTGTCCCTCCAAAATTCATACGTTGGAACTTAACCTCAAGATGTTGGTATTAGGAGAATGTGCACTTTGGAAGCTATTTGCCTTAAGGACATTGAGTCAATGACCTTACAAAAAGAATTTTCAGAGACTTGCCCCTCCACTTCCATCTGTGCATCTAGATGCTCCCAACCTATGAAAATGAGCCGTTCCCCCTTTTGCTCACCTCCTGTTATGAGATGACAAGGTGTTTGTTCCCTCTCCTGTAAAGGACACAGCAGCAAGCAGCTATCTTGGAAGCAGAATAAGAACACTCATCAATGCCTGGAACACTGTCATGATTTTAGTCATTGGTTTGAAAAGTATATTTTGGTCTATATTTTCATTGTCACAAATATTTTGAGTAAACTAGCAGAGATGTGCAATTTCAACTATAATAAAGACAAACTCCACCAAGAAAACAGGTACTTTTTTTTGGGAGGCCACCACATTAATAGAAATGTTTATCAGATATTAAACTGTAGCTGTAGAATCATTATGAAGAGGAATATGTTTATCAGTTGTTCTTTCCCCTTTATCACATGCCACAAAAATGAAGGCATGTTTCCATTATGTTCAGTCATAGGAATGGTTAGGGAAAATACACACACACAAATATACACACGATTTAGAATTGTGTGTCCACAAAGAAAGATTATGCTTTTATTGTCACCTAAAGAGATTTTATGAAAAGTTGATGCTTTGCAACCCTGCCTCTTAGCCTAATAGTTGACTCAGAATACTTTGCTTATTAAAGAATCCTACTCATGATTTATAAGATATGCTTAGTGTATCTAGTGGTATTTCTTTTTATGATCTGTATCTTTGATTGTGGTACAATTATAGTATATAGCAATGAAGGGAATACTTCAATTATGTTTGTGAGACTTTAGTTTATTTGCATTTGGTATGCTAGCTAAAAGTGCTAATGAGACTAAGTAAGACTCAATAATCTGAAACAATGTGTGAATGCCCACACCAATAATTCTCATTGTATATCAAGCTATTCCCTTTTCACTTAACTGTTAAGTCAGTTCTAGTAGATTTCACATACTACTCCTTTCCCCTGTGCCTGGATAATGCCATTCATCTTCTCAACTAAATCCTACAGGTATTAATTTTAAGGTATGAAATGTTTTTGCCAACCTATGTTGAATGTACATTATCCTGGGATAAAATATATCTTGGGCTAATCGGATTTGGATATCTGAATATAAAACATTCTCTATGACTGCTTACTAGTGAAGAAAACAGCTAAGAATAGAATATTGATTAAAAGTGCCAGGAATAGGTGGTGGAATGGGAATTTACCAAGCATACGCTTTAATGACCAATTCCTGAGAACTTCTTAAATATTTTCAATATTTAGAGAATTAATTCAGTAACTTAGAGAACATTTTTCTAATAAGAGAAAGATATCATGCACTTATAAGAATTTTTCAATTGTCTTGTTTTTTTCATATCTATCTCTATTTGCCTCTATCTATAATTACAAATTTTAGAAAGCATATCTTGCCTCATGAATTTATTAATAATTCTGTTTCCAATCATTACACTAGCAGTGCATTTTTTCTTTACTCTTACAAGTTCATTTTTCTTTAGTAAAGAAATCAGATACAACTTGGACTTTGTGTTTCATGATGCATTTTTCAGAATATTTTGACATGTGGGAGATAAATTATACAGTAGGTGTAAAATTAATGGTGATGACAGTGTTCCAGCTTTGAAAATATAAATTTATGGGTTCAGTGACACTATTGAGGGTCTCTCCATTACCAGTAGTTTAGGCACTTGATGCAGAAAGCCACCATTAAGGGCAGGGCCTCCTTCCCATACAGACAGGAGTGTATGGCTAATATGAGTTCAAGACCAAGTGATGGATTCTGATTTTTCAACCACGTCCTCCATCTATCATTATAGTCTACATCCTAAACTTCAGGTGTCTAGTCTAAGATTTTGCTTTGGGATTACATGTAATACCAGACAAATTTAAATCTATATAATAATTAAATTTCTTATATTTATATACAAAACAAAAGTGTCTGGTTTTAATGAGGCTTAAAAAATCATTTGTATAGATCTTTCACTATGGGTCAGGTATCACAATAGAGTTTTTTCTTTCTTTGTTTTTTTAAGGTAATAGTTTTATTGGGAAAACCTGACAGACTGACAGACCAGAGGGAAAGTGCGAAGAAGGAAGAGGGAGAAGGAGAGCATAAGAGAGAGAGACAGAGAGAGATCAAGAGATAAAGAGAGAGAGACAGAGAGAGACGGGGATCAGGAAATGGAGAAAAAAAGCTAGTGTTTCAATATACATTTGCTCACTTAGTCCTCTTGGGAGGGAAAAAGTCAGAAGTACTATCACTATTTCTACATTACAAAGCGGGAACCTGAAGAGATAGAACAGGTCCAATGAATGGAAAAGTTACAGATTGGGAAAACATTAATATCTAGAATATTTAAGGAATTCTTTAGAATGAAAGATAGAAACCAACTATGAGAAGTGGCCAACATATTAAAATAAGCAATTCACAAGGGGAAAATCTGAATAGCTGATATATATTTGAAGAGATGGTCAAATACTTTAGAATCAGAGAAATAAACATTAAAGGCATGCTGAAAATTTTTATGTATCAATTTTATTGATAAAATTAATAATCCAGATAATATCTGGAGCTGGAAATAATGTATGTGGAATGGTAGTAAGCACACTGTGCACCTGAGGCCACTGAAACCACTATGGAGATGGTTTTTCAATTTCCTGAAATACCCTAGGCCCAGAAATTCTACCCCTAGGTTTATATCTGCATTGTTTTTCCCAGTTCAGATTTTTAGCAGACTAGCTAGACTCCAGGGCCACCTGGGGCTTTTATTTAGAGAATGACAGCAAGTACCACGGTCACAGAGCTATCTACTGTAGGTGCAGTCTTTGTACACTAAAGAATGGGTAGAGTCTGAAGTTTTAAGATCCCTGTGAGGAATTTTGTCTTTGGGAGAGTTTCCTGCCCAAAGCTCTCAGCACTCCTTAGTAGTCAAGTCAGGCTTGTCCAATGGCTTAGATCAATTCCAAAACATCAGCAAAGATAACCTTGGATGTCAGGGTAATTTTGAATCTTAAATAAAATACTACAAAAGAACTTTTGACCTTATCTTGGCCAAGCATTAAATTCCAGGCCTCCAAGAATCTCCAGAAATAGAAAGAGATCTTTTTATCCAGTAGGAACTCAACTCTATCTCCACAAAATTCTGCAAAATGTTTCTTCATGTACAAAGAGAAATGTGGTGCACTATGTTAGCATGCTTTGCAAAAAAGGGATTTAGAAACATTGTTAAATATAAGGAAATTAAAAGACAAATTTGAGATATGAATATAATACTATGACAACAGAAAGATTAAGATCCATCTATACCTGCTTGGAAATGTACAGTAAAAAAAAGAACAGAATCATGGCCTTTTCATGAGATAGGCATATAATGCAAATTATGAGCATAAATCACACAAAAAGATACCATATATTATTAAAAAATTTTAATGATATAAATATATGGCTACTATTTTGAGAAGGATGCATATCAAAAACAAAATATTTGTGTCTTACAGTGAGAGGAAATTGGGATTAATGAGGACTCCAAGTTGATAAAATGTAAGTTTGCGTGCATCAGAGATAGACTTTTTTTTTTCTTTTGGACAGGCAGAGTTAGACAGTGAGAGAGAGAGAGAGACAGAGAGAAAGGTCTTCCTTTTTCTGTTGGTTCACCCCCGAAGTGGCCGCTATGGCTGGCGCATTGTGGCCGGGGCCAATCCGAAGCCAGGAGCCAGGTGCTTCCTCCTGGTCTCCCATGTGGGCACAGGGCCCAAGGACCTGGGCCATCCTCCACTGTACTCCTGGGCCACAGCAGAGAGCTGGACTGGAAGAGGAGCAACCGGGACAGAATTCGGCGCCCCTACTGGGACTAGAACCCGGTGTGCCAGTGCCGCAAGGCAGAGGATTAGCCTAGTGAGCCGCGTTACACAATAAAGCCCCTAAAAATCACAATAATGGACAACATAAGAAAAATTAGATAATCATTTTTAGGAGTAAAAAAGAAGTCAAATATTTCTGAGATAAGAAAAACAAAACACATCAGTGAGTGGGGTGAATCTGTCAGTCTACAGGGCTCTTGATCTGGGTGAAAAGAAGAAAGGTTATAAGTTGGGCTTCTGTAGAAAAAAAAAAGTGCCCATTATAAATTGGGCTGTAGGCTCTACACCACTGTTTTGAAAAAAGAGAGGGGTTGGTAGGTGGACATGATTTGGAAAAGGCATTTGGTAGTGGTGGAGGAAGACTACTAATAATCACACAGAATTCTTTCTCAAGATATGTCAGTAAAGTACAATGCCAAATTATAATTGATATAAAATATAATTGATATAAAAATCAATTAAACCATTTATGATAAATATACATAATAAAGCAATCCATGCAGATTGAACAGAATTTGATAGCCAGTATAGAACAGGTCTTGTTTTTTTCTCCAAGACTATAAGCTGGGGACCCAGCACTGTGGTTTAGCAGGTAAAGCCACTGCCTGAAGTGCTGGCATCCCATATGGGCACCAGTTCGTGTCCCAGCTGCTCCACTTCCAATCCAGCTCTCTGTTATGGCCTGGGAAAGCAGCAGAAGATGGCCCAAGTGCTTGGGACCTTGTACCTATGTGGGAGACCTGGAAGAAGCTCCTGACTCTTGGTTTCGGATAGGCACAGCTCTGGTCGTTCCACCACTTGGGGAGTGAATCAGCAGATGGAAACCACCTCTCTCTTTCTCTCTCTTTCTCTCTCTCTCTCACCTTCTGCCTCTTCCTCTCTGTAACTCTGCCTTTCAAATAAATAAATAAAATTTTTAAAAGAGATTATAAGCTGACAAAACAATATGCCTACTGCATTCCATAATTTTACTTCCTATATCCTAAATAATCTTTTATCCCAGGATGGAAATTTAAAAATTCACTTTTTAAAAAAGGCTTATTTATTTATTTGAGAAAGAGAGAGAGATCCTCCATCCACTGATTCACTCCTCAAATGCCTGCAACAGAGCTTCACGTGGCTGAAACCAGGAGCCTGGAACTCCATTTGGATTTCCCAAGTTATCAAGGACCAAGTACTTAGGCCATCATGTGCTGCCTTCCCAGGCATAGTAGCAGAAAGCTAGATCAGCAGGACAGTAGTAGGCCGGCGCCGTGGCTCAACAGGCTAATCCTCTACCTGCGGCACCAGCACACCAGGTTCTGGTCCCGGTTGGAGCGCCGGATTCTGTCCCGGTTGCTTCTCTTCCAGTCCAGCTCTCTGCTGTGGCCTGGAAGTGCAGTGGAGGATGACCCAAGTGCTTGGGCCCTGCACCCCATGGGAGATCAGGATAAGCACCCAGCTCCTGCCTTCGGGTCAGCGTGGTGCACTGGCCGCAGTGCGCCGGCCATGGCAGCCATTGGAGGGTGAACCAACTGTAAAGGAAGACCTTTCTCTCTGTCTCTCTCTCTCTCACTGTCCACTCTGCCTGTCAAAAAAAAAAAAAAAAAAAAGGACAGTAGCCAGAACTCAACCTGATTTCAGAAATGACCCCCTAAAATCTATATGAAAATGTTGCCCCTTAAAGTTCCCCAGAAGCGCCATCTGGAATGCCACATATGTTACCGGAATTTGGGGTGCCATACGATATCACCATATGATTATTAATAAATCCCCAATATTAATAAGCCTGAGAGGATTCTTGCCTAATATTTAGAGAAGAATTCTAAATACTGGCATCAATAAACAAGGCAGCATGGTTCATTTTAAGCTTTTATTTAGTGAGAAAGATGCATAGGAGAGTGAGAGCTTTATCTAAGAGAGAGAGGGGTAAATCTGGGTTCATACCCAGGAACCAGCCACATGGAGGAGCATCTAGGCCTGGAAGCCTAGGTCGAGTGGCCCAAAGGCCACTCGCCCTGGAAGCACAGGGCTACCGGCAGCCCCTACCTGGCTAGAGGCCAAGGCAAAGAAGAAGAGGGGCTGGACACACCATGCCCCAGGCTTTTTACCCACTTCCAAAAGGGAGTGGTTAATTAACCTGATTGGCCGGTGGGCACTCAGGTGTGGCCAGGTAGGGGCATGAGGTCACACAGGGGCGTGGTGATGGTGTGGTCTTCCAGCTCACAAACCTAATCAATTTTATTCTGTATGCCTGCCTGCTTCAAACCCAGCAATCTGCTCTGGCGTGTGGGTATCCCAAGCAGTGGGTTAACCCACTGCACCACAACACCTGCCTCAAACTCACTTTTCTTCTTTGGAGGATATCTTTGTCCATAGTCCTCTGTAATAAAACTTGAGAAATCTGTTCTAGTGGTTGCTGTTCGGTGTTAAGTCCCTTCTTACCTCCTCTAGTTAGTGTAGAACAATAATGTTTTGAGTACTCATTTCACATTTAGAGTAAAATTCAAATTTACTAAAACCTATCTTCCAGTTTTGAATGTTGACCTGTGATCTGATGTCTATTTGCTGAGTTCTCTGAAGCATGCATCTACTCTTGACTCTGCCTTTATGACTCAGAACAAACCATGGATAACCTGAGGGGTAGAACTGGTAGCGGATGCAGTGGTGTCAATAACTGGAAGTCTGGTAATTGTAACAAGTGCTATCTGTCCTCTGTTGAGGTTCCATCAAGAACACTTTACATGCTGTAGTTTCTTTCACTGCAAAATTTAGTATCCTCAAACACAGCTTAGATAGACACTACCAACCTAGAGTTCTCCTGAGACCACATATATTTTCAGGGTCCACCTTCCTTCTTACTGGCCATGGGTTTCTGCAGCACAAGTATTTTCCATGAAATTAAATTTAATTATCACCCCAAGACTCCATATTAACCCAACTGTCTAAAAGGAGACACATTTTTTTCTGTCTTCTTTCTTTCTTTCTTGATCACAGTTTGGGTTCAGTTTTGAAAAATGGGGCAGATTTCCATTCTTCTGGTTCAAGATTTCATAAGGAGAAAGTTCAGCTTAAGTACCCTTGAGTTTTTTCTATTTCACAGTGTTGATTGTAAAAAGATCACATGTTATTTGTACCTATGTGTTGAGCTTGTCAGAACAGCATCTCAGAAGGAAGGCCTGTGTTTTTGTTGGGAGAATAGTTTGGGGCATGGCAGACAGCTAAGAAACCCAATGTTACCTTACTTCCAATCTGTTCTGAATAGAAACAGAGCTATTTTATTTTATTTTTTTTTAAAATTTATATCTTATTTGAAAGGTCAAGAGACATACAGATAGAAAGAGATCTTTCATCTGCTGATTTACTCCACAAATGCCTGTACCTGCTGGGCTTGGATCAGACTGAAGTCAGGAGCCTGGAACTCAAACTGGATCTCCCACTTGAGTGGGAGGGACCCAGACACTTGAACCCTTCATCCATTGCCTCCCAAAGTATACATTAGCAGGAAGCTGGATCAGAAGTGGAAGAGTCAGGACTCAACTCAGGTACTCTGATGGGATATACCAATGTCTTAAGCAGCATCTTTACCACCATAGCAAACATACTGGAATAGATCTGTTTTCAGTTGAGACTTTAGATAACAGCTTGCCTGGGGCAGGGATTTGGCAGAGTGGTTAAGATGTGGCTTAGGACACATATTGAACTTCCCATATTGAAGTTTGTGGATTAAATTCCTGGTTCTGTTCTCAGTTCCAGCTGTCTGCGCAGCAGGTGATGGCTTATGTAATATTGGATCCCTGTCTCCTATATATAATATATATAATTCCAAACTTTTGGCTTTCTCCTGACCCATCTGTGACTGCTGCTGAGATTTGGAGTGAGCCAGGGGATGGGAGATCACTATGGTCTGTCTGTCTCTCCTCTCTCTTTTTGCCTTTAAAATTCAATGAATGAATGAATGAATGAATGAATGAATTTAGATGGATATATGCTTAATTACTTCCCTATGGCTTCAAGACTCAGTGGAGGCTAAAATAGTTTATACTTTAGCAAGTAGTGCTTCTTTCAGCAGTGGTGGTTGAGGACAGGATTAGAATTGGGATGGGAGGCTAATAGGAAAATGCACATTTGTGTAATTTCTTCCAGGCTATTTAAGTATTTCTTTTCAATTGATATCTCTACAGTTTCAGCTCTATTTTATAATAACAGAAATACGTGGTTTCTCTATTTTTTGTAGATATGATGCGAGGCCAGAGGTAACCAAAGGTTCATCCAGGTCTCCTGCACTGGTGGCAAGGGCCCAAATGCTTGGGCCATCTTCCACGGCATTCCCAGGTGCATAAGCAGGAAGTTGGAAGTTGAGCATCTGGGACTTGAACCAGCATCCATATGGGATGCTGGCATCACAGGCAATGGCTAAACCTGGTACAGCACAATGCTGGCCTCCAACATCTGCATTTTCAAATGCCAGTCTTTCTTTTCCCAAACTACATTTGTATTCATTATGAAACATCTGTTGAAAACTTTGCCATTGAAAAACCACTAGCAGCCATTCTTTATCTTCTTGAAAAACTAGCTCCAGAAAAAAAACATGCACACAGTTTCACGGCATATTCCTGTAATTACTAACACTTGCTGCGGTCCCAACTTTTGGCTACATTTCAGAAACTGAAATCAGTTTGTTCTTACAACATCAGGCTTATCCTTTATTACCAAGTTGTTGACATAAATGCTTCTGAGCTTTTGGCCCTTATTACTTTCAAGTGAGGCCTCTTGAGTGTTTTACAAATAGAGTAGCCATTCCTTTTGAATAATGGTAACTGTAGATAGCATCACGTTAAATTCTTCCTTTAGGCTGGCACCACAGCTCACTTGGCTGATCCTCCGCCTGCAGCGCTGACACCCCGGGTTCTAGTTCCGGTTGGATCTGTGGATTCTGTCCTGGTTGCTCCTCTTCCAGTCCAACTCTCTGCTGTGGCCCAGGAAGGCAGTGGAGGATGGCCCAAGTGCTTGGGCCCTGCACCCGCATGGGAGACCAGGAGGAAGCACCTGGCTCCTGGCTTCGGATCGGCGTAGCACTGGCCGTAGCGTCCATTTTGGGGGGTGAACCAACGGAAGGAAGACCTTTCTCTCTGTCTCTCTCTCTAACTCTGCCTGTCAAAAAAAAAAATCTTGCTTTATATAACTGAAGATTTATCAGAAGAATTTTATCTTCTAAAACTCTTTATTTAAGAATTCATTGTCAGGGTGCGTTGTGGCATTGCAGGTAAAACCACCGCCTGTGACTCTGGCATCCTATGTAAGTGCTGGTTCAAGTTCCAGCTGTTCTACTTCTAATGACCCTGGTTTGTGGCCCTCTGGGGAATGAACCAGTGGATGAAAAATCTCTCTGTAACTGTAAATTTATCTCTCTCTCTGTCCCTCTCTCTCTGTCTCTGTCTCTCTCTCTCTCTCTCTGTGTGTGTGTGTATGTGTATTACTCTGACTTTCAAATAAATAAATAAATCTTAAAAAAATTCATATTTGTTGCAGCAGTTAAGACACTGCTTGGGATGCATACAACACATACTGGAATGCCTGATCAGATCCTGATTCTGAGTCCCAGCTGTGTTTCTGAGTCCAGTTTCCTGCTAATGTACACCCCTGTAAGCCAGCAAGAGATGGTCAAAGTATTTGGGTCCCTGTCATGCATGTGGGAGACCAGCATTTAGTTCACAGATCCTGGCTTTGGCATGTCCCAGGCTTGGTTGTTTTGGGCATTTCAGAAGTGAATCAGCAGATGGAAGATCTCTCTTTCCCTCTTTCTCTACTGTCTCTCAGCCTTTCAAATAAATAAAAATAAATTAAAAATGAATTATTTTTCTTAGTAACTCACTCTGAGTTCTTCGTTCAATTGCAAAAATTGACTTTTTTCCTTCCATTACTCAAAACATATCTTAATGCATCTATAGGTAAAATCATAATAAACCTGCTTAAAATGTTACAAAGAAAGAAATTGCATGTAGAGAAAGAAGACATTCCAAATATAATCTATATAAATCTTCCTTAAAAGCCAGATTTTTATAAATATGTAGAATATTTTTACAGAAATATCATTATAGGTAGAAAATGAGTTTTACAACGCAAGAAAATAAAACATAAGCATATAGCCACTTTTCTTCAATATTCAATATAGTATTTTTTCTTCAAAGAAAGCAATTTACACTTAAAATACATAAGCATTTAATGTACATGTAGAGTCATAACTGTACCTGCTTTGTACCCTAAAGAAATATACTACAAACTCCTAATCTGTATTAGAATCTACTATGTAGCTCCTGCAAGAAAACAATTTCAGTAGTGTTGTTTTAAAAATTAAACTACTATAATGTAGCTAAAGAAGGGCCAGCACTGTGGTGTAGCGGGTGAGACCTTCACCTGCAGTGCCAGCATCCCATATGGGCACCAGTTCAAGTCCCCACTGCTCCACTTCCGATCTAGCACTCTGCTGTGGCCTGGGAAAGCAGTAGAAGATGGCTCAAGTGCTTGGGCCCCAGCACCTGCGTGGGAGACCCAGAAGAAGCTCCTGGCTCCCAGCTTCAGATACGTGCAGCTCTGGCTATTGCGGTCATTTGGGGAGTGAATCAGAGGATGAAAGACCTCTGACTTTATCTCTCTCTCTCTCTCTCTGCCTCTACCTCTCTGTAACTCTACCTTTCAAATAAATAAATAAATCTTTAAAAAAATCGATGCACTGATGACTGATCCATGCTGGCTTTCTTGAACAACAATGACGTTTTGGAGTTCTTTTTGACATTTGCTGCCACCATCAAGTACAGTCACGTCTCCTCGTAGAAATCGGTTGGTGCCCTACTAAGTGATGAGATGCTGATAGGAGCAGTGCCTGACTGATTTAATATATTAGATATCACACTTGTGACTTACAAGCATGGTCTCAGTTTTTATGATGCCATCTGCAAAGAAATAAATCATCATAAAAGTTGACTGAGTGTGTCCTATGTTCATCTGCTTGAGTGTGTTTGATGGAATTCACTGACAACAATAAAAGGGAATTAAAGAAAGAATGCCTCAGGATTGTCAAGTTGGTGAGGATGGTGAGGGTGCAGATGGACTGAGAGGAAAGAGGGAGGCATTCAAGTAGCATAGGGAAAGATGGCCCAGAAGGAGCATGACAGCTTGGTGGCTTTCTCTGGGGGAGGGAGTTGCACAGGGTGGCAGAACAAGGAGGAGGGGTATTCTGCACAGCTAAAATGTCAATATGATTGACATAGATAGTTTATGATTTAACTAAGAAGAGATCACTTTAAAACTGTAGAGTTCACTGAAATTGTTGAATACCATTTTGGAGCTTACTTTTCTATCATGGTTGATATGATAGTACGGTAGTAGATATAGCACACCGGGGAAGAATTATCTTTCAGAGAACATTTTGTAGAAACTATAGCTTTCATGTTTTACCTACTTTGTATACCAGAACATGAACCTAATAGAAAGTCAGTGTCCATTCAAGTCTGCATTCTCTAAAAAGCAAGATCTTCAGGCCATTTTTAATGAAAGAAAAAAAATAAAGAAATAGAAAAAATATGGAGAAAATACCTGAACCTATATCTTTATTGACAGTCAAGTACATGTTATTCTGAATGTTTATGCACAATGAACTCGAACATCTCTGCAATTGGTTTTTGCTATAACCTTAGTTCCTCTCAATAAGTGCTTAAAATTTATTCATTTTTATGTCTTCAACATGCAGAGAGAGAAAGAAAGACAAAGAGACAGAGGGAGAAAGAATGAATATACTCTTTGTCTGCTGGTTCACTCTTGCAATGTCCACAAGAGGCTGGACTGTGCCAGACCAACGTCAGGAAGCTTGAAGTCCAGTGAGTTCTCCAAACGTGGGTGGCAGGGACCCTTGGGCCATTGCCTGATGCTTCCCAGGATGCACATTAGCAGGAAGCTTGAATAGCTAAGAGGAACAAGGACTTGAACCCAGGTGCTCTGATTTGGGATGTAAGCCTCCCAAGTAAAATCTTAATCAACACACGAAATGCCTGACTCTGAATTAAAAACTATGGAAACCATTGATCAGATATTATGGATTTGTTGTCTGTGTCTCTTCCTCTTGCTTCATGTTTCTTTTGAATAATCAGATAGGTCTTAATATTTTCTTGTCAATTCCTTTAGTCACTTTTGAAATATTAGTTCTGCCATTCCAATTTAAATTTCCTGTGTTTCTGATTTTGTTCTTTGAGTAGATTTCTGAAAAAAAAAATTGTGAATTTTTACTTTTTCTTTGGAGAAAGGATTTTAAATTCCTTTTGCAAGAACTTCTGAATAGAGTCTGTGACAAGGGACTCAAAAGTTTAAACTGTCTACATAGTATAGCACACCCGGGTGGTTAAAGACAATAGGTTATTTTGCTTGGTTGTTTTAAAGCAAGGCCTGTTCTTCATAAAAGTAAATGTTAGTTTGTAACTGGCCCATTTCTAGCTTCTGTACCTCTGCTTGCTTGATAATGGCCAAGGCCACCAGACTATGGCTTCTCCTGTCTACTCCAGGCTGCAGCCACAAGATAACACAGGTGGCACCAAGGTAAGTGATGCCATGCTTGACACTGACTGAGAACAACTGAATAATTGAATTGCTACATTTTTCAATAAGGTTACAAAAAAACCTGACTGATTGGCTAACTGCTTCTCTCTTCTGTATACCTGTTTTCTGCTTGCACAAACCCACACGCATAATTAAATATCTGATAAAAAGTGGGTTTTGCCTTTAGAAACCCCCACCAATATAACTCGGGGCTGTCTTCTCTGGACTTGCTCTGTGAGAGGGCAGTCACCAGCTGGCTAATAAAGACTCCTAATTTGACCTCAAAATCTCGCTGTTTTTAATCTGTGCGCCCCACAAAAAGTCAATCTAAAAATAAAAGCGATTATATGCTACTTACACATAGTGAATACTTTTAAATTATTCCATCTTAGAAACATATATAAAACATGTTATAAGGAGATCCTCAGAATATAATATTCAATCAACTAATTCCAAAATTTACTAGATTATTTTATAACTACTTATGGCTTCATAATTTTATTCCAAGGCTAGACCTGATGTTACCTATGAGATCCTTAAATACTGATTTACAATGCTGAACATATTCTTTGTGTTCCCAGATTTACCATACGGTGAGACTATACATTATTGGTGGAAATGTAAACTGATATCACCCAAGTGCCTGGGCCCCTGAAACCAGTTGGGAGATCCCGATAAAGTTCCTGGCTTCAGATCAGCACAGCTGCTCTCTACTTCATTTTTTTTTTTTTTTTTGGTAGATACTTGTTAATATCACCCATATCACACTGGTAATTTTTATTATACTTATCAGGAAGTTCAAATACATTGTCAGTAGTACGTCCAGATTACACAGCCAAAGATTTGGTTGAGCACTAGTCACCCTCACACAGGCTTAGATCGATCCTGCAAAGAAGCAGGCGACTAAAAAGACACCAACAATATATTACACTTAATTGTGTTTGAATCACAAATTGTATTGCCCTCTTTGTGAGTCTGCCACTGCAAGCTCGGAGACCCCAATTCCAGCCCTCAGTATAATTAATGATGACGGTTTTCCTATATCTACTTGCTGATGCCATTTATTGTCTGTGATGTCTCACTAAGATAAATGACTCAGCCAATTGCAGATAAAAATGTTTTCCATCAGAAGTAGGCTATGACACTACAAAGGAGAACAAGCTCAACCTGACTTTATGAATGGTAAGAATTTCCTTGCCAGAATGTGCAATGGCAAATGATATTGTTAATATTGATTTTTATCCATACAAGAGTAACAATGTCAACAAGATCAATTCTTTTAGTCACATCTGTTGTTGCAGGAGAAAAAGTATCTACTTACTGCCAAAACTGAATTTAATACAACATTGTGGTTTAGATTTTAAATTTACTTTAGCCCATCAGGTTTGAGTTTTTTAGGAGGAGTAAGAAGTGAAATATTGATGATTTTTACCCATTGCAATCAGCCAGGGTTAATGCGCACTTTCACTTTGGACTGAGTAAACCAAAATTTAGGGCTACTTCAATAGAAAGTAATACCCTTTGACTGGAATGACTGTCATTAATTTTTTGCCATTATATCCAGGAGGATTTAAGCTAGTTCTTTTTTTAAAGAAAATATTTTATTTATTTTTATTTGAAAGGTAGAGTTACAGACAGTGAGGGGGAGAGACAGAGAGAAAGGTCTTCCTTCCATTGGTTCACTCCCCAAATGGCCGCAAAGGCCAGAGCTGTGCCAATCCAAAGCCAGGAGCCAGGAGCCAGCAGCTGGGAGCCAGGTGCCTCCACCTGGTCTCCCATGTGGGTGCAGGGGCCCAAAGACCTGGGCCTTCCTCCACTGCTTTCCCAGGCCATAGCAGAGAGCTGGATGGGAAGAGGAGCAGCCAGGACTAGAATCAGTGCCCATATGGGATGCCGGCACTGAAGGCAAAGGATTAACCTACTACACCATGGTGCCGGCCCCTAGGCTAGTTCTAAAAAAGTGGATACATAGATGTGTCTGAAGGTAAAAATATGAGAAAAAAATGAAAAGTTTTATTTTTGCAATGCACATGATTACAACTACAGAAACTGACTTTTAAAGCATGAAAATTATGACATATGTGAAAAATACAACATTGCTATTATACTTTCTTTCTGAAAAATTTTATAAGGAAAAGGAAGCTACATATGATAAAGATATTATTCCACAAGTTCTGGGCTTTTTCTATTCATAATTGGAAGATCTCTTTTTTTAAAAACTTTTATTTAATGAATATAAATTTCCAAAGTACAGCTTATGGATTACAATGGCTCCCCAATCCATAACTTCCCTCCCACCCACAACCCTCCCCTCTCCCGCTCCCTCTCCTCCTCCATTCACATCATGATTCATTTTCAATTCTCTTTATATACAGAAGATCAAATTCCATTCACATCAAGATTCATTTGCATTTCATGTGCAGCACACTAAAGACAGAGATCCTACATGAGGAGTAAGTGCACAGTGACTCCTGTTGTTGACTTAACAAATTGACACTCTTGTTTATGGCATCAGTAATCACCCTAGGCTCTTGTCATGAGCTGCCAAGGCTATGGAAGCCCCCTGAGTTCACTGACTCTGATCATATTTAGACAAGGCCATGGTCAAAGTGGAAGTTCTCTCCTCCCTTCAGAGAAAGGTACCTCCTTCTTTGATGACCCATTCTTTCCACTGGGATCTCACTCACAGAGATCTTTCATTTAGTTTTTTTTTTTTTTTTCCCCCAGAGTGTCTTGGCTTTCCATGCCTGAAATACTCTCATGGGCATTTCAGCCGGATCCGCATGCCTTAAGGGCTGATTACGAGGCCAGAGTGCTGTTAGGACATTTGCCATTCTATGGGTCTGCTGTGTATCTCACTTCCCATGTTGGATCATTCTCTCCCATTTTGATCCTATCAGCTAGTATTTGCAGACACTATTCTTGTTTATGTGATCCCTTTGGTTCTTAGTCCTATCATTATGATCAGATGTGAACAGAAATTGATCACTGGGACTAGCGAGATGGCATTGGTACATGCCACCTCGATGGGACTGAATTGGAATCCCCTGGTATGTTTCTAACTCTACTGTTTGAGGTAAGTCAGCTTGAGCATGTCCCGAAGGAAGATCTCTTTTGAAAATATCTATTTATTTATTTGAAAGAGTTACAGAGAGAGAGAGAACGTGACAGAGAGAGAGAGAGAGAGAGAGAGAGAGAGAGCTTCCATCTGCTGGTTCATTCCCCAGATGGCTGCAATGGCTGGAGCTCTGCCAACCCAAAGCAAGGATCCAGGAGCTTCTTCCAGATCTCTCATGTGGACACAGGGACCCAAGGACCTGGCCATCCTTCACCTCTTTCCCAGACCATATGAGAGGGCTGGATTGAAGTGGAGTAGTGAGGACTTGAACCGGCGCCCATGTGGGATGCTAATACTGTAGGTGGTGGCTTTACCTGCTATGATACATCACCAGCCCTGGAAGATCTTTTTTTAAAAACATAACCAGAACATTGTTTAAAAGCAGGAATTTAATTGTATTGTTTGCAGCATGAAACCTTCCAGTAAAGTATAGGTGACAAGAAAGGAAGACTAAACTCTAACTTTGGTCCTCTGAAGATTTCACTCTTGATAGCTTTATGTCTACAACTTACATACTACTTCTATTTTCCTAGTGATCCCTAGACTAGCCTTCAGTTCATTCTTCAAACATATCAGTTTTGCTCTCCTCTGGTGTTTTGTTCTCATTCTTTCCTTGGCCTGGAATACTGTTCTCTCTAATCATCTCAGCATGTGCAATCTCTTCATTCCATGTCTTTCTAACAAATCACCTGCAATACAGACTCTCCCTGAATGTCTTGACAAAAAATGAGATCCGCATTCCTCCCCAAACCTGTGTTCTCATTGAGTTTACCACTCTCTGAAATGACCCTGTTTACATATTCATTTATATGTAAATGATATCAGAAACTGCCTTTCCTTTACAGAGCTATGCACCAAGGACAGAGTAGATATTCAATAAATACTTACTGAGTCAGTGATTGAAAATGTTGACTTATCTGGCTTTCAAAAATTTTTAGATATAATACAGACAACAATACTCTCAAAAAAAGATCACCCCTCCAAAATACCATTGCTGCACAAAACCTACAGGATCTATAAGATTCCATACCATTGCTAATGCCATATCCTATTATGCCTTACTCTTCCTAATTATGTTGTAAAACTTTTTAAAATCCACAGAAAGTCTTGTTTTCCTAAAAATATTTATTTCTCTAACACTAGATGTTAGCTTCAAAGTCATCTTGACTTTTTTAAAAAAATATATATATATATTAAGTATACCAGTGGCAAGCATATGAATGACATTTGGAAGAATTAATTTGTGCATCTGCAAATGTTCACAATTTTCCATAATGCATTGAACCACTGTTCTTTACAGAACTGCAGTGTCCGTTCTTAAGTGCTGATGTAAGTACACCATCTTGCAATATACAACTATACATTTAGTTGAACTGGGACTTTGTCTCATATGATGCTGTTGCTGTGTTTTGATTGGAAGAGAAGACAGGAGGAGACAGGTAGTAGAAAAGATTTCTTTGGAAGACTAAATACATTAAACTCTATTATGTTGTAGACATGAGGGTCCCTGTTGAAAATGACTTAGAGGAAAAAGAAAATGTTGGGATAAGAAAAGAGAATTTTGGAAATAAATCTTTGCTTTGTGTGATGGTAGGATTTTTCTTTCTGGGTCTCATAATTGTTGAACTTAGAAGAGGTTGCACTACAGCTGTTTTGATGATAGGAGCTAAGCTGACCCGTGCTGCTTGTAGGCAAGTTGTTATCAATCATAAATAATGACTGGCTCTACACCACACTGTTATCTGAGAACCTTCAGTTAAATCTTTTCAAAAGTTGCAATCTAGTCACAGTATTGCTGAGGGAGGTTGACCTAATCCACTCTTGTGTCAAAATTGTCATGGGGACCATCCTTAACCCCTATTCATCCCTAAACCCCTACTCCCACCTGCTTTCAGGTTTGCAGCTGCAATGATTCAAAGGGTGAAGGGGAGATTGGTGAGGGAGCAAGAGGGCACAATAGTTCTGTATACGGCAACAACAACCATGGAAAGAAGCAAAAGTATAAAACTATTCATGTTTAGTGAATGTTTAACCCATCCTAAGTGCTACAAATGTACCAGTCCATTTCATTCTCCCAGCTCTGTGAAGGAACTCTTTCAATGACATGTGAGCTGCCACCATACTGTATGGAAGTGGAGACTATATGAAATGAGTGGCTGCCACTCTGACCCATGGATATATATATCAACAGACATTTTCTGTTAATAAAAATCAGTTTTTAGTGGCCAGCGCTGTGGCTCAGTTGGTTAATCCTCTGCCTGTGGTGCCGGCATCCCATATGGGAGCCGGGTTCCAGTCCTGGTTGCTCCACTTCCAGTCCAGCTCTCTGCTGTGGCCCGGGAAGGCAGTGGAGGATGGCCCAAGTGCTTGGGCCCTGCACCCACATAGGAGACCAGGAGAAGCACCTGGCTCCTGGCTTTCGATCGGTGCAGCGCCGGCCGTGGCGGCCATTTGGGGAGTGAAACAACGAAAGGAAGACCTTTCTGTCTCTCTCTCTCACTGTCTAACTCTATCAAAAAAACAAACAACCAACCAACCAACCAACAAACAAACAAAAAAAACCAGGTTTGAGTTGGTTCTCAACAGCTGATGAAGATCATCATGTTTGTTCTAGAATTCCCATTAGTTGAAAGTTGCTCTGGTAGAGCTTGAATGCAAGAGTAGGTCAAAATAGAAAACTGTTGATCTCAAAGACTTAGTTAGAACAATAGTTTTTTTTTTTTTTTTTTTTTTGACAGGCAAAGTTAGACAGTGAGAGAGAGGCTTCTTCTGTTGGTTCACCCCACAAATGGCCACTACGGCCAGCGCTGCGCCCATCCAAAGCCAGGAGCCAGGTGCTTTTCCTGGTCTCCCATGCGGGTGCAGGGCCCAAGCACTTGGGCCATCCTCCACTGCACTCCCGGGCCACAGCAGAGAGCTGGCCTGGAAGAGGGGCAACCGGGGTAGAATCCGGCACCCCAACCAGGACTAGAACCCGGGGTGCCGGCGCCGCAGGCAGAGGATTAGCCAAGTGAGCCACGGTGCTGGCCCTAGAACAATAGTTTTACCAAGGGTTGAGAATTTCAAAGGTCTTTGTCCTAGTTATTGGATACTTTCCATCTCCTGTCCTCCCAGGAGCATCACTGTGAACTGCTTAGAAGAAAAACCAGCACATTAAGGCTATAACTTGTGAAAAAATATTTACACACTAGAATAAATCTTAATCTTTTACTTCCTGGGGAGCATGAACCCTGCTGATCAATCCCTGCTAAGAACAAAAAGTGATACTGGGACTTGATGCCCTAATTACTCCATTTTCAGACATTGCCACCTAAGGGCAAGTGTGGGGTGGGGGCAATTTGTTGCAGCAGTTGGGATGTCATTTGAGGCTCTTACATCCCAAGTCTGTTTCAGGGTTGGAGTCCTGCTCCACTTCCAATTCCAGCTTCCCACTAGTGTGCACCTAGGGAGGCAGCAGATAATGGCTTAAGTACTTGGGTCCCTGCTATTCATGTAGGAGACCTGGATTAAGATCCAAGCTCCTGAAATTGGCCTAGCACAGGCCTAGCTGCTATGGTCATTTGGGGAGTGAAACAATGGATGCAGGATTCTCTCTCCCTCTCTCTCTTTCCTTCCTTCCCTTCCTCCCTCCCTCCCTCTTGTTCTCTCTCTCTCCCCTCCTCCCTCTCTCTTTCTCTTTCTCCCCTTTTTAAAATGAAATTAAAACAAATTTTTAACAAGAAGTTCTAAGGGCATCGGCATTTCGGGTCCATCCTGCCCAGCAGATCTTGGGCCTAGGAAAAAGAGGTAGGCGGTTTCACTTTCATATCAAAACATAAGCACCAAAATGTGGCCACAATTTTTTTTTCTATAAAAATATTTGAAGATAAAAGCGAGCATGAAGGAAAGTGAGAGTGACAGAGAGAATTCAGTATCTGCAGCCACATAAATCTATAGTAGACAGTGACATAAGATGCAATATATTTGGAGGAATGATCCTGTCTTTACTATTGACATCAATTGCTATTATCAAATAGATCTGGCAGTGTTCTTTACTGATTATTAAGGTAGCTTTGTAAGCAGAATCAACTAAGCTTTAGTGATTTCAGGTACACATCCATAAATCCACCTATTTATTTTCATTTTCTGGGTTTTTATCAGGGGAAAATATGTGTTTATTTTCTGCATTTGGTGAACTGGTTTAACTCCTTCATAAGTAATTTCAAAATGAAAGCATTTGTTGCTCAAAGATATAAATATCAATCAATGGGCACTAAGATGGATCATCTCATGGGGCATTATAAGGTTATTGGGCTGCAAACATAATGGAGCAGAAAATTGGTACACATTCCAGGATAAAATATTGAATGTGAGACTCAAGTTGATACACTGTTTTTTGGTTTGTACTTAATTCTCCATACAAATATAAAACATCACAGAGATTTTAAGGGCATATGACACACATATGATTATATTTAGAAGAATCCAGCTAGTATCATCTAATTATGTAAGATTGAGCCTCAACATAACTTTTCCATTATTCTGTTAACTGCTCTGCTTTACTTATTATGTGCCTTGGCCAGGCACACCAGAGATCAATCCTATTTCTGAGACTGTTCTGTGTATTACCATGAAGATGTCCAAGCATTATGTCTATGCACAGTATATAAGTAGGCTTAAATGTATTTAATGTTTTTTTTTCTTTTCCTTATTTCTTTTTTAGCACAGGCTGTGCTTATCGGAAAGCAATTTTAAAAGGTAAGTTTATTTTGGTTTAACAAGAATTGAAAATATATGTATAGTTTTTCACAATATGTGTTTTCATGAAATTTTTGGACTCCCTTCATATTGTTAATATGTAGTTAAAGAAAATAGATAATTAGAAAATAGTTAACCCAAATATCTTGGATACTAAAAACTGTAGAATAAAGAAGTGATTATTGTGTTGATACTGTCAACTACCCAATCCTAGTGCTTCAAATTAGAATTTAAAAAAAGAAAAAAATTTTTAGAAAAGGAATATCATGCTCACTTAAGCAGCACATAAACTAAAATTGAAATGATACAGAGATTAACATGGCTCCTGCTGCAAGGATGGCACACAAGTTTGTAATTGCATATTTTTATTTCACAGAGGGTGACTATACATAATGATAATAAGCCATATATTTCTATATTAACATTAAATAAAGGATTTTTAATGTTTTCACAATAAAGACATTAAATATTTGAGGAGATAGAGTTTTACCCTGATTGGTCATTAAACAATGAATAAATACATTTAATCATTATATGATGCTCTGCAAGTATGTACAGATTTATGTGTCAGTTAAAATATAAAGATATTATAGATAAAAAATTGAATATTTTTAAAGGAGTTTATAATACATTTTATTTTTGCCAGTTAAATGTGCTTATCTTCAAAAATAATCCTACCTAAAATAATTATCACATAACTAAAAAAGTCCACTTCCTTCTGTGAAAGGAAGCATTTTTCCCACCAGGAGTCCTGAATATCAGAGGAAAAAATTTCCACAATAATGAAATTTTCCCTGCCTGTTGTCCTGTCTTCTTGATGGGAAAGGGCACTTTCTTTAGCAAAGGGGAAAAACAATAATATATTGCTCCTTATAACTTCTCGCTTAGAATTCTTACTTTCTCCCTAATGGTCAAATGCACATTACATTACTTTGATTTGGTTGTGAATTGTTTGCGATTAGAAGGTTATTATATCATTCACTTCTTCCTATGTGCCATAAAAGTGGGATTTCTACAAGTACCTACTAAGCATGCATTAATCCTTGACTCAAGCTGATTGAAATCCCACTTGTTATAAAAATTGTATAGGGGTATTTTTTTATCTGTGTAATTTTATTTGTACAGCTTGGACAAATAGCTCATATTTTAAATGTCTTCAAGTATGTTTTTAAATCAATCAATAAATATTTACTGAAAGGTTTCTGTGTTCTCAGTACAGCACAGGATGAATCATAATAGGTTTGAGCGGATCCTTGAAATCCGCTTTCATCCCACTTCTACAGAGAACATTTATTTGCCTATATTTATTCCAGTCTCCAGATGACTCTCATTTTTGCATCAAACATGACTTCTTTTCTAATGTGGTTTGAGATAATCATCTAATATGGTAGTAATTTCAGAATAAAGAATAACTTTTGTAAAGAAAGACAATGAAAGGTGCTATGCCTTAAAGTACATTGAAGTATATGTTTAGAGGTAAAGTTGAGGTGTGTACCATAATTTCATTTGGTTATTAAGTCAACTTTAAGTAAAAATTTAATAATTAATACATACATTAATTTTATTTAACAGTCATTAAGAAGTACTATACTCAATGTTAATGTATATACCAATGAAACTGGAAAAAATTCCTAGAAGCAAGTTCAGATGTGTATATGTTTACTGAATTCATATGTATTCATGAATATATATGTGAATTGAGTATTTTTAAAAATTGACATCTTAAAGCTATGGTAAAAATGATTAGTTCATAATTTATACTGATAACTGGCTGACATTCAGGAAATAATAACTTAGATTCCCTATTTTACCATATAAGATAAATTCTAGATGTGTTTAATATAGAGTAGGAATGAAATTTTAAGATTACTAAAGAAATTGAATTAATTTTGAGGTAGAGCAGTACTGTCTGACACAAAAGAAGCCATAAGTAGAAAGAGATTTAACACATAAAACCAAGACTTTTTAATAGGATAAATGTTAAAATAAAACTAGGTGTCAAAAACTTTTAAGATATGTACAACATATATAATACAAATCCACAAACCTTTCTGCAAAATTAATATATAGAATGCTTTGGAGACAGTTTAGAGTTGAAAACAAAAGACTCTATTAACTATACAAAGAGTAGAGAACAAAAGACATCATTAAATGTTAATTTTCTTTTTGTGCATAAAAGGAGAAGGAGACACAAAGAAAATCTGGTCTAACTATTGATAAAAACCCAATCATTTCATATTTTTAATTGTTCATTTGAGATTATGAATCAAAACTAGCTATAAAACAGTAAAAGTTATTGGGTGCGGTGGGTTAGGCTGCCTTCTTGTGATGCAGACATTTCATGTAGCAATGCTGATTTGAGTCCCAGCTGCTCCACTTCTGATCCAGTTTCCTGATAATGAACCTGGAAGACAGAAAATGTTGGTTCAAGTGCTTGGGCTCCTGCCCTCGAATGTGAGAAATCCAGATGTAATGCCTGGCTCCTGGCTTCAGCCTGGCTCAGCTCTGACTTTGTGGCCTTTAGGAATTGAACCAGAGAATAAGAGAACTCTCCTCCCTTCCCCCTCCTCCTCCTTCTCTTCCTCCTTCCCCTTCTCCTTCTCCTCTCTGACAAAGTCTTCCAAATACATAAATAAATCTTTTAAAAGTGTAGTAGAAAGATATTAAAGATTTCAAGGACAGGGATGAATTTGTAGGATCTGTTTCTAAATACTGCTCTGGTTCCCCTAGACCTAGCCACCATTCTCTAAAAGCAATTATTACATATAGACAAATTATTCAAAGCAATCATTTAAGGTATTAGAGAAAAACTTATGCAGGATGCAGGGCTCCTTTACTTAAGGGAAGGGAAGCAGAAATGGTGTTACTCGGGTATTTTGCCTGTTTCATCTGAGGGAATTTTCCAGTATTCAATTCATGAGAACAGAACTCAAGCAGAACATGGCCAATTTTACAAGGATGTGCTTGGCACTGGAAAAATGGATGGGATTTGAGGGGGAAAATTCTGGAGATATGAAACTGGAGAAAAATGAGTACGGGGGACTGCGCTGTAGTGTAGTGGGTTATGCTACCACCTGCAGTGCTGAAATCCCATAGGGGTGCTGGTTTGAGTCCTAGCTGCTCTACTTCCGATCCAGCTCTCTGCTATGGCATGGGAAAGCAGTGGAAGATGGTTCAAGTCCTTGGGCCCCTGTACCTGCGAGGGAGACCCAGAGACTTCTGGCTTCAGATTGATCCAACTCCATAGTTACACTCCATTTGGGGAGTGAACCAGCTGATGGAAGATCTCTCTCTCTCTCTCTTTCTCTCTCCTCCTTGTTCGCCTCCTCTCCATCTCTATAACTCCACCTTTCAAGAAAAATAAGTAAATCTTAAAAAAAAAAAAAAAAAACAGAAAAGAAAAATGGGGTACCAAAACCTGCCCACAAAGTTCACTCAGGCAGTTGACTGATTCTTGAGCTATGACTATGGAGCAATATTTTAACAAATCCAGCAGAGTGGATACCTAAAAGTCAAATTGGTAAGCAAGGATTTTTAGGACACATCATGGGGAAGCAGATGTTGGCATCAAATCCTTCCAATATGAAAGGACTTTGTTAAACTCCAAGAGCCCCTAGATAGATCCCACAAGGACCATAGATTTTAATAAGCCCCTTTGTAGGAACATAGTTACAAGAACAATATTATTAGAATAAGGAAAACCTGGAATAGCTGATTAAAAACAGACTTGATCGGGGCTAACATCATCGTCCAGCTGGTTAAGACAATAGAACCTGTCAGAATGTTGGTTTAAGTTCTAGCTGCTTCCCTTTTAACCTAACTTTATATGAACGCATATCAGAAGGCAGCAGAGGATGGTACAAATGCTAGCTAGGGCCCCTGCCTTGCATGCAGGAGGCTCAGTTGGAGTTCCTGGCTCATTGCCTCAGCCTGACCCAGATCTCTTTGTTGTGATTATTTGGGGTAGTGAATCAGTGGATGGAAGTTTCTTTCTCTCTCTCTTTCTTCCCCCATCTTTCAATCTTCTTTTCAAACAAATTGATAGGTAAATTAATTAATCTTTTACAAATATTTCACTCACATTGGAGCTCATGGCTCCTAGTTTCAGTCTGGTCCAAATGTACCTGTTGAGGCCATTTGGAGAGTAAACCAGAGATGGAAGATCTATCTCTGTCTCTATCTCTCTCTCTCTATCTCTATCTAGTTTTAGCTCTAGCTCTTACTTTATCTCTGTCTCTATCTCTATCTCTTTCTCTATTTCTCTGTCACTCTGCCTTTCTAATAGAATAAATACATCTGTAAAAAACAAGAACAAATAATTGGACTCATTTTAAGAAGGCACGACATGAGGCTGGTGCTGTAGCAGTAGATCAGGCACATTCAATTGGTGAATAAAAATTAATCATGCCCTGATTGAAGAGGGCCAACTATTAATAGCAGGAAAAATAGCCACACTATAGACATCTCAATTGGTTCAACCTAAAAAATATTTCTGCCTGAAATATTTAAATGGAGCATGCTTTTTGTCCAGTGAGTGGCCAAACTGTTGCCTCAAATTAGCTGAAGAAAGTAGAAATCAATATGGATGGACCCTAAAGCATTTCTTTGAAGAACTGTAATGGTGAATGAAATAGGGCTTTTCCTGTGTGATTCTGAAGGCAAAGCATAATCAAAACAATGGCAGCCAAGAGGTGGCAGTTGGCCAGTTAAAGCCAAAGCAGACTGGTCAAGAACAAAGTCATGATAGCAAGTTTTTGGGGCATGTTGAAGACATTTTGCTATTGGCTTTCTGGAGGGCCAAAGAACAATCACATTCATTATTATGAGAGTGTTTTGAGAAAGTCGTATGAAGCATTCAAAGAAAACTGCCTTGGGAAGCCAGCACCGTGGCTCACTTGGTTAATCCTCTGCCTGCAGCTCTGGCATCCCTTATGGGCACCGGTTCTAGTCCCGGTTGCTACTCTTCCAGTCCAGCTCTCTGCTGTGGCCAGGGAAGGCAGTGCTTGAGCCCCCACACCCACATGGGAGGCCAGGAAGAAGCACCTGGCTCCTGGTGTAGCTCTGGCCATTGTGGTCATTTGGGGGGTGAACCAATGGAAGGAAGACCTTTCTCTCTGTCTCTCTCTCTCACTGTCTATAACTCTACCTGTCAAATAAAATAAAAAAAAAAAAAGAAAATTGCCTTGGAACTTCACAAGAATCTTTCCCCTCTACTACAATAATTCTTCCCAATTCAGTCATCAAACAAGGGCAATTTCATAAGGATTTAAAATGGGAAATCATTTATGCCACAGTCCTGATTCGGCCCCTGGTATGTGTTTGTTTCCTAATTTAAAAACAATCTTGAAAGCATGTCAGTTTATCTCCAGCGCTACGGCTCAATAGGCTAATCCTCCGCCTTGCGGCGCCAGCACACCAGGTTCTAGTCTCGGTCGGGGCGCCGGATTCTGTCCCAGTTGTCCCTCTTCCAGTCCAGCTCTATGCTGTGGCCAGGGAGTGCAGTGGAGGATGGCCCAAGTGCTTGGGCCCTGCACCCCATGGGAGACCAGGATAAGTACCTGGCTCTTGCCATCAGATCAGCGCGGTGCGCCGGTTGCAGCATGCTGGCCGCGGAGGCCATTGGAGGGTGAACCAACGACAAAGGAAGACCTTTCTCTCTGTCTCTCTCTGTCACTGTCCACTCTGCCTGTCAAAAAAAAAAAAAAAAAAAAAAAAAGCATGTCAGTTTTTCTTCAGTTAAAATGTAAAAAGAAAATGCTGCATAAGTTCTCAGCACCCTAAATTTTTTAGGAATGGATAATGTCTGTTATCATCATTTACAGAATGCTTTGATGTTGATGGAACTCATATAGAGAAATCAACTTTATTTAGTTCAACTTCCTGTGAAGAGGCTGGTGCTGTGGCGTAGTAGGCTAAGCTTCTGCCTGCAGCGCTGGCATCCCATATGAGTGCGGGTTCCTGTCCTGGTTGCTCCTCTTCCAATCCAGCTCTCTGCTACTGGCCTGGGAAAACAGTGGAAGATGACCCAAGTCTTGGGCCCTTGGAAGACCCAGAAGAAGCTCCTGTCTCTTGGATTTGGATTGGCCCAGCTCCAGCTGTCTGGTCATTGTGGCAATCTGGGGAGTAAACCAACAGCTAGAAGACCTTTCTCTCATTCCCCCTCTGTAGCTCTCCCTCAAATAAATAAATAATCTTCAAAAATTTTTCCATAAACTTTTTTTGAAGTCTCCTTGTATTTGTTTATTGCTTTATTGTAAGACATTGGCTCACATAGTTATGAAGACTGGCAAATTGAAAACACTGTGGACTCAGAGCCTGCAGACCTAAAGACAGAAAAAATATTGCAGTTACAATACAAAGGCCAGTAGGCTGGAGACTGAGCAGAGTTGATGGCACAGATGAGCCCTGCAGGTAATATTTAGAGAATGTTTTGTCACTCAGAGACACCTACATTTCTGCCCTGTCAAGGTCTTCAAATGATCAAATGACTCTCGTTCATATTATGCAAGACAATTTGCTTTACTCAAAGTTCACTGATGTGTTATTGTGATCCAAAAACATCTCCAATTTTACACATAAAATTATTCATCACAAGCTACATCTTGGACAAAATTCACAGATGTTAAGGGCCAATACACTGAGTTTTGAGAACTACCTTCTTGTATATAGCCACAACTACAATTGAAACCATTTTGGTTACTTCCGAATGCTTCCTCATTTATCTATACACTTCGTCTCTCTCCATTCTCCTCATGCCAGACCAACTTTGATCTGAATTGTACAATGTCTTTCCTGTTCCATAACTACATTTAAATGGAATTTTGAATACCCAGATTCTTCTGCTTAATGATTTCCATGAGATTTATCCATGCTGTTGTGTACTTTGGTCATTCTTTTATTTACATTGCAACTAACATTCCATCAAAGGTTCATTTTTTTTTTTTTTTTGACAGGTAGAGTTATAGACAGTGAGAGAGAAATAGAGAGAAAGGTCTTACTTCCATTGCTTCACTCCTCAAATGGCCACTATGGTCAGCGATGAGCCGATCTGAAGCCAGGAGCCAGGTGCTTTCTCCTGGTCCCTCATGCGGGTGCAGGGGCCCAAGCACTAGGGCCACAGCAGAGAGCTGGACTGGAAGAAGAGCAGCTGGGACAAGAACCCGGCATCCATATGGGATGCCGGTGCCGCAGGCGGAGGATTAACCAAGTGAGCCACGGCACCGGCCCCAACAAACGTTCATATTTTTACAGATTATTTCAAAGACAGGGCAACAGGGAGGGGAGAGAGATAGAGATAGAGATAGAGATAGAGATAGAGATAGAGATAGAGATAGAGATAGAGATAGAGATAGAGGGAGAGGGAGAGGGAGAGGGAGAGGGAGAGGGAGAGGGAGAGGGAGAGGGAGAGGGAGGGAGAGAGATACCATCTACTGATTCACTCCCCAAGTAGCCTCAATAGCCAGGTCTAGGCCAGGTCAAATGCAGGAGCCAGGAGCTCTATCCAGTTATCCTACAAGGGTGACAGAGACCCAAGAACTTGAGCCATCTTCCCAGGTGCATAGCAGAAAGCCAGGTTGGTAGTGGAATAGCAGGGATTCATACTGGCACTCCTACACAGAATTCTGAAGTCACAAGTGGTGGCTTAACCAGCTGTGCCACAATGTCAATCCCAAGATTCATGTGTTTACCCATTCACATTTCAGTTTGTTTTCATTTTCAATGTTATAAATCAAGTTGTAGTAAATATTGTATAAATATACAAATATTTGGGGGAATATAAGTTTGATTTCTTTTCACAAAATACCTAGGAAAGGACAAGGTTGGATCTGGGGTAGAAATGTTTTAAATTTGCTGTGAAATTTAAACAGTTTTCCAACATGATAACAATTTCTTTTTCACCAGCAACACTCCTATACAGATGTTCCAGTGGCCCCAAGTGATTACCAACACTTTGAATTGCCCTTCTCTTAACTTTACCCATTTATCCATTCTAGCAAAGAGATTTCTTGTCGTTTTACTTATATTTCCATGATGAGTAATAATACAGAAAACAGTCTGTGTACTTATTGGCCAGTTACTTGTTTTGGGGAAGTGAATGTCAAAACTTTAGCTCATTTTTATTATGCTTGATATTTTCCTTTTTCAGGTTAACACATTTTTATTCTTCCCAGGCACAAGTTCTTCATCAGATACATTCATGGCAAATATAACCTCCAAATCTGTGGTTTATCTCCATACATTCTTAAAAATTTCTTTTGATGAGAACATATCACTTTGCTGCTATTGAAATCATTTGTCTTTTTAAAATTATTAATAGTCTTTGTGCTTGAAGAAATTCTTGTGTACCCTAATGTTACATTCTTCTGTTCTAGAAGTTATATGTTTTTAGCTTTTGTATTTTTTGTCTATTATCTACCTTGAATTACTTTTGCATAGCTTTATTAGAGTCTAACTGGTATACATTTAAGCACCCATTTGAAGTATAGAGCTCGATGAGTTTTCACACACACACACATAATATTCATGAATATTCATGAATTCATCACCACAACCAATATAATGGACATATCCACCAGTAAACACTTTTTGATCATTAATGGAACTGTCCATAAAGGGAACTGAGGAAACTGTGCAAGGAACCAGGTGTGGTATCTCTAAGGAAACCCAAAGGACTCAGTCCAATGGAAGTTACATTATTTCATTTTGTTATGGTTCTAAGCACATATTTTCTTTTTTTTTATGTAGAAGTTGTAATTTTTTTTTCTTTTATTTAATGAATATAAATTTCCAAAGTACGACTCATGGGTTACAATGGCTTTCCCCCCCATACCGTCCCTCCCACCCACAACCCTCCCCTTTCCCACTCCCTCTCCCCTTCCATTCACATCAAGATTCATTTTCGATTATCTTAATATACAGAAGATCAGCTTAGTATACCTTAAGTAAGGATTTCAACAGTTTGTTCCCACACAGAAACATAAAGTGAAAAATAATAGATGATTTTTTTTTTAAATCATGATGAAATCAGATCAGACCTATTGTCATGTTTAATCCCAGTGAGAGTCAAGTTGGGAATTGATAATTTCTTTCTTTTTTTTTTTTTTTTTTTTTTTTTTTTTTTACAGAAGATCAGTTTAGTGTACATTAAGTAAAGATTTCAATCGTTTGCACCCCCATAGAAGCACAAAGTGAAATATACTGTTTGAGTACTCGTTATAGCATTAAGCCTCAGTGTACAGCACATTAAGGACAGAGATCCTACATGAGGAGTAAGTGCACAGTGACTCCTGTTGTTGACTTTACAAATTGACACTCCTGTTTATGGCATCAATAATCTCCCTATGCACCAGTCATGAGTTTCCAAGGCTATGGAAGCCCCTTGAGTTCTCCGACTCTTATCTTGTTTAGACAAGGTCATAGTCAAAGTGGAGGTTCTCTCCTCCCTTCAGAGAAAGGCACCTCCCTCTTTGAAGACCTGTTCTTTCCACTGGGATCTCACTCACAGAGATCTTTTTGCCAGAGTGCCTTGGCTTTCCATGCCTGAAATACTCTCATGGGCTTTTCAGCCAGATCCGAGTGTCTTTAGGGCTGATTCTGAGGCCAGAGTGCTATTTAGGACATCCGCCATTCTATGAGTCTGCTGAGTATCTCACTTCCCATGTTGGATCACTCTCCCCTTTATTTATTCTATCGGTTAGTGTTAGCAGATACTAGACTTGTTTATGTGCTCCCTTTGACTCTTAGTCCTTTCATTATGATCAATTGTGAACTGAAATTGATCACTTGGAATAGTGAGATGGCATTGGCACATGCCACCTTGATGGGATTGAATTGGAATCCCCTGGTATGTTTCCAACTCTACCAATTGGGGCAAGTCAGCCCGAGCATGCCCCAAATTATACATCTCTTCCCTCTCTTATTCCCACTCTTATGTTTAACAGGGATCACATTTCAGTTAATTTTCAACACTTAAGAATAACTGTGTGATAATTACAGAATTAAACCAGTCATATTAAGTAGAACAGACAAAAAAAAATACTATGAGGGATAATATATTAAGTTGTCCATTAGCAGTCAGGGCTATGCTGATCAAGTCACCATTTCCCATAGTGTCCATTTCACTTCAGGAGGTTTCCTTTTTGGTGTTCAGTCAGTTGTCACCGATCAGGGAGAACATATGGTATTTGTCCCTTTGGGACTGGCTTACTTCACTCAGCATGATGTGTTCCAGATTCCTCCATTTTGTTGCAAATGACTGGATTTCGTTGTTTCTTACTGCGGTATAGTATTCTAAAGAATACATATCCCATAATTTCTTTATCCAGTCAACCATTGATGGGCATTTAGGTTGGTTCCAGGTCTTGGCTATTGTGAATTGCTAAGCACATATTTTCAACATAGACTTGGCATCACGTTATTTCATCAGCATGATGTCTACTTTCAAGTCCAAAACACCATTTTGATTAATCTTTCTGGTAGCCTTTAAATGAGACTAAATATTTTCATCCATCCTGATATGCTACATATCAGGTGGAGATTAAGACTAGAGGTTGCTAGGGCAGGCATTGTGGCACAGCAGGCTAAGCTGTTGCTTGCAATGCATATATCTCATATAAGTGTACTGGTTATAGTCTCTGGTGCTTCATTTATTATACTGCATTCTTGCATGTCTTAGGGAGCACTGGATGATAGCTCAAGTGCTTGGGTTCTTGCCACACACATGAGAGGCCTGGATGAAGTTCCAGGCTCATGGTCTCAGCTTGGCCCAGCCCTGGTCATTGTGCCTGTCAGAAGAATGAACCTGTGGATGAAGGGTTTCTCCCTTTCTTTCTGCCTTTCAAGTGGATGAAAATAAATAAATAAATGTATTTTTTTAAAAGAGGGAAGTCTGCTATGTGAGCAACTCTGCTTTTCAATGCCTTAATTACTTTTTCTTTTTAAATTTGGTAAAATATATAAAAATAAAAATTACTATTTTAATAAGTTTAAGTGTTCAATTTATGATCGATTATGCATGCATTGTTATGCAACCATAAATAATATCCATCTTTGCAAAATTTCCATCTTCCTGTACTGAAACTTTTACCCATTATTTAAAAAAAAAAAAGATTTACTTATTTATTTGAAAGGCAGAGTGACAGAGAGAGGAATAGAACAAGAGAGATCTTCCATCTGCTGATTCACTCCCCAAATACCCCAGTGACCAGGGCTGGGCCAGGCTTAAGTCAGGAGCCTGCAGCTCCATCTTGTTCTCCCAAATGGGTGGCAGAGATCTATGACTTGTACCACTTTATACTGCTCTCCCAAGCATATTAGTAGGCACCTGGATCTGAAGCAGAGCAGCCAGAACTCAAAATGGCACTCTGTTATGGGATGCTGGCTTTGCAAGCAGCTGCTTAGTTCATGGAGCCACAATGATGGCCCATGATACTCTGTAGCCATTAAACAGTAATTCCTCACTCTTCCCTCACCTCAACCCTTTGTAATCACTGTTCTATTTTCTGCCTTCATTTTTAAACTGCTTTTTTTTCTAGGTACATTTAAGTCTTTCAGCTGCCTCCTTTAAGATCAAGGAAAAGCAGAGTTCCAGATATTGGGAATTCACACCATAAATATGCCTTTTTTAAAAAATCTATTTGGCATAGCCATGACATATTTCTTTAACAAATGTGAAAGCCAGGTTAAGTAGCATTTCTAGAACTGTGCATTAAGCTAGCAACAGGGCCAGAAGGATCTCAGAGTTGCTGATTCCTAGCCCAGGAATTTTAAGAGGGGCAGTTATGAAAACATTGCTTTAAAGCTATACCCATAAAGCTGCCAACTGAGATTTGGTGTTTATTTCTAGGTGGAAAGAACCGCAATCCTTTCAGTTACACTTGCACAGGAGTGTAATATTTCCTATTATAAATATTCATAAGACAGAAAGGTCATCCTGACATAAGGTTCTCGGTCAAATACAGCAATGTAGTTTCAGGCCCATTATCACCAGGCGCACTACCCTCAGTGGCATCATGTGTTCACAGGAACATTTTGATACTCTTGTTCTAGGACCGTAAAAAGTCAGGCTCCATGAATGGTGAACTACTTGACTTTATTCATGTTTCTTTTCCCAAAATTGCCTTTAAAAAAGTTAATACTTTTAAACTATTTAGATAACTTACAAGCATTCTCATTAAATGAAAGAACCATAATATTTTAGAAGTTATAACTAATGATGTATATAATATTACGGGCACTTTGTCTCCCGCTGTCTCTACATATTTACAATAGGGCCTAGGCTTGCTTTGTTTTTAGGAGAGGGGAAGAGGGTGCAAGTAAATTTTATTAAGACTAAAAGTGAACAGAAAAGTGATCTCTGTTAAACATAGGAGTAGGAATAAGAGAGGGAGGAGATATATAGCTTGGCACAGGCTCACTCGGACTTACCTCCAATGGTGGAACTAGAAATGTGCCAGGGGATTTCAACTCAATCTTATCAAGGAGACATGTACCAACGTCAGCGTACTTGGTAAAGTGATAAGTATAAGTACACAACCGATTAAAAAAGATAGGGTAAGTGTCGAAGAGATTTTACAAACAAGACCAGTGTAAGCAAATAATGAAGGATAGAGTTAAAAGGGAGAGAATGATCCTGCGGGGGAGGCAGGACACACAGCAGACTCATAGAATGGCAAATGCCCAAAACAGCCCTCCGGCCTCAGAATCAACCCTTGGGACATTCAGATCTGGCTAAAAGGTCCATGAGAGTCTCACAGGCATGGAAAGCCATGACACGGTGGCAAAAACAATCTAAATGAAAGATCCTGGTGAACAAGACCCCAACGGAAGGAACAGGCCATCAAGCAGGGAGGCGCCTTTCTCCAAAGGGAGGAAGGAACCTCCACTGTGATACAACCTTGACTAAACAAGTTCAGAGTCGGTGAACTCAAGGGGCTTCCATAGCCTAGACAGCTCATAGCAAGAGTCCCGGGTGATTGCTGAAGTCATAAATAAGAGTGCCAATTGTTAAATCTACAATGGGAGTCACTGGGTACAGGCTCCCCACGCAGGATCTCTGTCCTTAATGTGTTTTACTATGAAACTTAAAAACAACACTACTAGTCGAACAATACCCTGTACCTTGTGCGGTTGTGTGAGTGCAGCCTGTTGAAATCCTTGCTTAGTATATACTAAGCTGATCTTCTGTATATGAAGGTAACTGAAAATGAAACTCGATGAAGGGTGGGATGGGAGAGGGAGTGGGAGAGGGGAGGGCCGCAGGAGGGAGGGAGGTTGGGGGGGGGGGACCACAACAATACAAAAGTTGCACTTTGTAAATTCACATTTATTAAATAAGAAAAAGAAAAAAAAAGACTAAAAGTGACAAGACTCACAATCATCTAATTAAACACAGAAAACGCATTTGAAACGCTCTAACATTCATGACACCAGTCTGGGACTGGACACTTCCTCAGCATGTTGAAAAGCGCACATCGGTAAGGTAAGGTGCTGGGGGTATGAGCATCCACACGGCGGGAGGCTGCCCTCAGAAACAAGGCAGTGAGGGCCGCTCTCGCTGTTTCTAACCAAAGCTGTACTGGGGATTCCACGCAGTGAGGTCAGTTAGAGGGCAGCGGACGCGAAGTTAATGAGCGCTCAGCGGCGAAGCTGAAGGAGCTGCGTGCAGAGCCAGGACAGGTCGCCCAGAGCCCCGGGGCGGCCCAGGCCTCACCTCGCAGGTAAAGGAACACAGAAAGCCACAGACGAGTGTCCGCCGATTCAGAGCTGACCATGGTGAAGTCCAGGTCCGCCAGCTCCATCGCCCCCTTCTTGGGACACGGGCCACACATATGCACCGTTTCCTGTCTTCTGAGGTACCTGGCTTCCTCATCACGGAGTGCCAGAGAGCTAACAATCTAGGACCCTGTCAGCAGCACTGGCTGGCTATGACTGTGACGTCTAGGCCTTCCGCGAATACGCTGTCTAGCCAACCGCAGTCCTGATTGGACAGTTTGCCAAGACACGCAAAGCTGTAGCCAATCGGTATTGTCCATAGCCGGGGAGGCGGTCACTTGGGATTGTACCCAGTTAGTGGATTGAGGGCTCTGGAGGGGCTCAGGTTGGGACCTCCCAGTCCTGGGGCCCCTCTCTCCCGGCAACAGCAGTTCCTGTTGCCTTTATATCTCTGCAGGGATCTTGTGAGATGGAGCTCCTAATAACCTGCTTCCGGTGAGTTAAAATTTACCTGGTGTTTACTGACTTCGAGGCCTTTGTTTTTCTTCATTACTCTCAGGACATTTCTCAGGTAGATCTTTTCTTTTCTTGAAACTAAAAGACAGTAATTTAATAAATAGAACAACCAGACAACCGAGTAGCCTATTGGATCTGTTATCCTCATTAACCCGATACCTGAGAAATAGTCTTTGAATTCCTTTTTTTTTTAACAAATATTTTTGTCTATATTGGGTGAACAAGTTTCCTGTCGAGAGGGAGGGATTGGTGTTCCATCTGGTCGTTTCACATCTCCTTCCTGATCTAGCTACACAGTAATTTCTGATACTAGAGGTAGGACTCCAGCAGGAAGAAGATGTTTATGAACTGAATAGAGATGAAGAGATGGAATCAGAGAAGCTCTTATCTAATTGGTATTCTTATGAATTTGCATGCCATGTTCTGAAACTTGCAAATATTTAAAGCCCACTTTATTGAGGTTTAGATAACATATAGTAAATTGCATATATTCATAGTATTCAATTTGAAAAATTGTGCCTATGTATGACCATAGCACAATCATAAGCAAGCAGCATATGCCCTACCACTGAAAGTTTCTTCATGCATATGTTTCATTGTTTCTTCATGGCCTTGTTCACCTTGCCCTCCCCAAGATCTGCCTGTTAGGACTATAGATCATTGCATATGTAACAGGAATCATAGAAAGTATGCCACTTTGTTTTCTTTCTTTTTTCAACATTTGTGCACATATTTATTTATTTATTTGAAAGGGAGACAGAGAGAGAGACCAAGATCTTCTGTTGGCTGGCTCACTCCCCAAATGGCCACAATAGCAGAAGCTGAGCCAGGCCAAAGCAAGGAGCCAGGAACTCCATCCCAGTCTTCCTTGTGGCAACAGGAACCCAAGCATTTGAGCTATCACTTGCTGCCTCCTGGGCACACCAGAAGGAAGCTGTTTAGCTGAGACTGAAACTGGATCTCCAGCATGGGATGCAGTTGTCCCAGGCACCGCGGTGCCTGCCTCTGTCTTGGTTTTTGTAAAACATAACTCCCTTTGGTGTTCAGTTATTCATTTCTTTTACTGCTGATTACGATTTCACTTTTTGGCTATGCCATGTATTTACCCATCTTTCAGACTTCTAGATTGTTTCTAGTTTGGGGCAGTAAAAATATATCTATTATGAACATTCATGAACAAGTCTTTGTATGGACATATGTTTTCACTTCTATTTACTGCTCTTTATTACATTGCTTTTTAAACTTTGATAAAATTTAGTCGTTTATTTGTTAGTCTATACCTCGACTCTCAGTTCCATTAGCCTATTTGTCTATCTTTATACCAATTACACACTCCCTTGTTTACAACAGCATAATAAGTCTTGAAATCAAGTACTGATAGCCCTCTAACTTGGCCATCACCTGCTGCCCTGCAGTGTGCACGTTGTGGTAAGCTGGATTGGAAGCAGGGTATCCAGGACTTGAACCAGGCATTCTGATAAAGGTTTCAGGCGTCCAAGCAGTAACTTAACTATTACATCAAACACCCTTCCCCTCATTCTTTGTTTTTAAATTTTAATTTCCCATTGTCTGCTAATGGTATAGAGAAGTATATTTTATTTTTGTGTTGATTTTGTATCCAGTATTCTTGCTAGATTCATTTATTAGCTGAATAATTTTGTAGACTCCATAAGCTCTTCTAAATAGAGGATCTTCTTGTCTATAAAGATTATTTTTTCTTTTCTAATCTGGATACATTTATTCCTTCTTCTTGTGTAATTGCAATATATAGAAATTCTAATACAATACTCAGAGAATGTACAGTCCCTGTTTCATTCCTAATATTAAGGGGGAGCATTTCATCTTTTTCATTAGCCACAGATTTTTCATTGATCCAGCTTATTTCATGCAACATGATATCCTCCAGTTGTATCCATTTTTATGCCAATGATAGAATTCCATTATTTTTAATAGCTGAATAATATTCCTTTGTGTAGTATAACATATTTTCTTTTTTTTCTTTTTTTTAATTTTTATTTTTGACAGGCAGAGTGGACAGTGAGAGAGAGAGACAGAGAGAGAAAGGTCTTCCTTTGCCGTTGGTTCACCCTCCAATGGCCGCCGCTGCAGCCGGCTCACCACGCTGATCCGATGGCAGGAGCCAGGATCCAGGTGCTTTTCCTGGTCTCCCATGGGGTGCAGGGCCCAAGCACCTGGGCCATCCTCCACTGCACTCCCTGGCCATAGCAGAGAGCTGGCCTGGAAGAGGGGCAACCGGGACAGAATCCGGCGCCCCAACCGGGACTAGAACCCGGTGTGCCGGCGCCGCAAGGTGGAGGATTAGCCTATTGAGCCACGGCGCCGGCAATAACATATTTTCTTTATCTGTTCATCTGATGGTGTACACTTTGGTCGATTCTAAATTTTTACTATATTGAACAGTGCTGCTATAAGCATGGTGGTGCAGATATCTCTTTGACACATGTGTTCAAGTCTTTTGGGTATATATGCAGTGGTGGGATTGTTAGATCATATGGCGAGTCCATTTTTAGTTATTTTAGAAATCTCCATTCTGTTTTCCACAATGACTGCACTGATTTATATTTCTACCAACAGTGTATAAGTGTTGTATAGCTTTTGTCTTTCAAATATTGAATAATTTTTTGACATATATTATTTATTTATAACTTAAGTGCATTGTGAAATTTGTAATCCCATTCTGTTATGTGATTTAAATCTTTGAAAATTCTTTCATTTTGTTTTATGGCCCAGAATATGTTCTATCTTAGTAAATGTTCTGGGTACATGTAAAAAGAATAAATAAATGAATAAAATTCATATTAAATAAATATAATTGATTAATAATTGTGCCCAAGTCTTCCTTATTACTGATTTTTCTGATTATTTCTTCTATCATTTATTGGGTGAGGTATACTGAATTTTAAACTATAACTTGGGGCTGGCGCTGTGGCGCAGCAGGTTAACGCCCTAGCCTACAGTGCTGGCATCCCATATGGATGCCAGTTAGAGTCCCAGCTTCTCCACTTCCTATCCATCTCTCTGCTTTGGCCTGGGAAAGCAGTGGAGAATGGCCAAAATCCTTGGGCCCCTGCACCCGTATGGGAAATCCAGAAGAAGTTCCTGGCTCCTGGCTTCAGACTGGTACAGCTCTGGCCGTTGTGGCCAATTGGGGAGTGAACCATCAGATGGAAGACCTCTCTCTCTCTCTCTGCCTCTCTTCCCTCTGTGTAACTCTGACTTTCAAATAAATAAATAAATCTTAAAAAATAAACTATAACTGTATTTTTATATTTCTCCTTATAGTTCTTTCTGGTTTCTCCTCACATGTTTTGAAGCTCATTATTATAACAGGAATCCTCATTTAACATTCTTAAGTTTTCTGGATAATATGACCTCATTACTATTATAAAATGACATATATATTAGTGTATACTGTATGTCCTGTTATGAAAACATGTTATATGTCATCTATAAAACTGTGTCTGGTAATTTAATTTTTATGGTAGATTCTATATTGCATTATAATGTTAGTATAACCACCCCAGCTTTCTATAGTGTTAAAATATCATTTCATGCTTTTCTTTGTAATTTACTTGTGTTCTGACAATTAAAATACATTTCGTTTAGGTAGCATCTAACTCAGTTTTCCACTTTTAATCTAATTTGATCATCTTTACCTTTTAATTGGGACAGTTAGACGATTTACATTTAATGTAACAGTTGATATGGTTCAGTTTAAGTCTGTTATCTTGATATTTGATGGTTTATTATATGTCTTTGTGTTCTTTCATCCATTTTCTCTCCATTTCTTACTTTGTGACCTATTTGGTTCTTTTAAGGTTCTGTTTTATTTATCTTGATGGTGTATTAGCTATGATTCTTTGTTATTTTATAGTTGCTTTAAAATCCACAGAAGACAAGTTTAGCATAATGGGTTAAGGGCTGCCTGCAGCGCTAGCTTCCCATATGGACAACCTGGGTTCCCAACTGCTCCACTTCTGATCCAGCTCCCTGCTAATGGGCCTGGGAAAGCAATGGAAGATGGCCTAAGTGCTTGGGCCACTGTACCCACCTGGGAGACCCAGAAGAAGCTCCTGGCTCATGGCTTCAGCCTGGCCCAGCCTCAGCTGTTCTGGCCATTTGGGAGTTGAACCAGCAGATGGAAGACCTGTGTCTGTCTCTCCTCTCTCTCTCTCTGTCTCTCTCTCTCTCTCTATAACTCTGCTTTTCAAATAAGTAAAATAAATCACTAAAAAAGGATTTATAGTACATAGCACCTATACTTATGACAGTTTACCTTTAAGTGATAATTTTCACAAGAAATATAAAAAGTTTTAAATTATATATTTCCATTTTATCTGCAGACATATATATGTATACATATACATATATATATATAAAAAAACTCAAAATGTCTTGCTTTTTGCTAAATGACAATTGTCTTTTTAAAATTGAAACATTTTATTTTGAGATACTTTTTGGTTCACATGTCAGCTTTTTTGTGACCTGTGTATTTTTAAAATTTTTATTACTGAATTTTTTTTACATTTTTCAAAAAGCTTTATTTTTTAACTTTTATTTAATAAATATAAATTTCCAAAGTAAAACTTTTGGATTATAGCGACTCCCCCCCTCCCCATAACAACCCTCCCAGTCGCAACCATCCCATCTCCCACTCCCTCTCTCATCCCATTCTTCATCAGATTCATTTTCAATTATCTTTATATACAGAAGATCAATTTAGTATATATTAAGTAAAAGATTTCAACAGTTTGCACCCACACAGAAACACAAAGTGTAAAGTATATTTGAGTACTAGTTATACTGTTAATTCACACAGTACAATACTTTAAGGACAGAGATCCTACATGGGGAGTAAGTGCACAGTGACTCCTGTTGTTGATTTAACAATTGGCCGGCGCCATGGCTCAATAGGCTAATCCTCTACCTGTGGCACCAGCACACCAGGTTCTAGTCCCGGTCGGGGTGCTGGATTCTGTCTCGGTTGCCCCTCTTCCAGGCCATCTCTCTGCTGTGGCCCGGGAGTGCAGTGGAGGATGGCCTAAGTGCTTGGGCCCTGCACCCACATGGGAGACCAGGAAAAGCACCTGGCTCCTGGCTTCGGATCAGCGTGATGCGCCAGCCGCAGCACGCCTGCCGCAGCGGCCATTGGAGGGTGAACCAATGGCAAAAGGAAGACCTTTCTCTC
The DNA here is from genome assembly GCF_964237555.1 of Oryctolagus cuniculus. Classification (NCBI taxonomy): domain Eukaryota; kingdom Metazoa; phylum Chordata; class Mammalia; order Lagomorpha; family Leporidae; genus Oryctolagus; species Oryctolagus cuniculus. The sequence continues at coordinate 99,798,384 of NC_091434.1, forward strand.
TGTCTCTCTCTCTCTCACTGTCCACTCTGCCTGTCAAAATAAATATATAAATGAATAAATAATAAAAAAACAATTGACACTCTTGTTGATGATGTCAGCAATCACCCGAGGCTCTTGTCATGAGCTGCCAGGGCTATGGAAGCCTCTTGAGTTCGCCAACTCCGATCTTAACCTGAATATAACCCTACTATACAACCCAGCCATCCCATTCCTTGTAATTTACCCAAAGGAAATTAAATTGACAATTAAAAGAGCTGTCTGCACCTCAATGTTTATTGCAGCTCAATTCACAATAGCTAAGACCTGGAATCAACCTAAATGCCCATCAACAGAAGACTGGATAAAGAAATCATGGGATATGTACTATATAGAATACTATACAGCAATTAACAAAATGAAATCTGGTCATTTGAAACAAAATGGAGGAATCTGGAAAACATTATGCTGAGTGAAATAAGCCAGTCTCAAAGGGACAAATATCATATGTTCTCCCTGATCGGTGACAACTAACCGAGCACCAAAAAGGAAACCTGTTGAAGTGAAATGGACACTATGAGTAACAATGACTTGATCAGTCCTTGTCCTGACTGTCTAGGAACAACTTACTGCTTTATTCCTTTTAGTATTTTTTTGTTGTTCTACTTAATACCATTGGTTGAACTCTTTAATTAATACACAATTATTCTTAGGTGTTTAAATTCAACTGAAAAATGATCCCTGTTAAATATAAGAGTGGGAATAAGAGAGGGAGGAGATGTGCAGTTCAAAACATGCTCAATCGGACTTACCCCTAATGGTAGAGTTAGAAACATGCCAGGGGATCCCAATTCAATCCCATCTAGGTGGCATGTACCAATGCCATCTCACTAGTCAAAGTGATCAATTTCAGTTCATAATTGATCATAATGATAGGATTAAGTGTCAAAGGGATAACATAAACAAGACTAGTGTCTGCTAATACTTACTGATGTAATTAAAAAGGAAAGAACAATCCAGCATGGGAAGTGGGATACACAGCAGACTGATTGAATGGCAGATGTCCGAAACAGCACTCTGACCTCAGAATCAGCCCTTAAGGCATTCAGATCTGGCTAAAAAGCCCATGAGAGTATTTCAGGCATGGAAAGCCAAGACACTCTGGACAGAAAAAAAAAATGACCTAAATGAATGATCTCCCCGAGTGAGATTCTAGTGGATAAAATGGACCATGGACCATTAAAAAAGGTGGTACCTTTCTCTGAAGGAAGGAGAGAACTTCCACTTTGACTATGGCTTTGTCTAAATAAGATCCAAGTTGAAAAAGCTTTATTTCTTTGAAAGGCAGTTACAGAGAGAGAGAGAAGGAAAGAGAGAGAACCTCCATTCTCTGGTTCACTCCCCAAATGACTGCAACAGCTATAACTGTATTGATCTGAAGCTCAGAGGCAAGAGCTTTGTCCAGGTCTCCTACGTGGGTACAGGGGCCACGTGCTTAGCCCATCTTCTACTGCTTTCCCAAGCACATTATCAAGGAACTGGATCAGAAGTGGGCCAGCCAGAACTTGAAATAGTGCCCGTATGGGATGCCGGTGTCACAAGTGTCAATTATACCTGCTATGCCACAGTTCCAGCCCCTACATTTTTTAAAAATTTATATAAGGTAAATATGTTTCATATATTTTACATACACAGCTTTGGGAGCATATTGATACTTCCCAGCCTACCCTCCCTCCCACCCACACTCCTACACTCCCTCCTCCTTCATGTTCTACTATTTTAATTTTTGCAATGACATACTTTTCAATTAATTTTATACTCATAAGACTTAAAAAGTAATGTTGAGAGAGCCTGTGCATACCTCACTGAAAATCTTCCTATGATAACATCTAGTAAAACTTGAGTATCACATCCAGGATATTGACCTTGATATAGAAAGAGACAGAGTCCTCCAATCACCATGCAGATTCCTCTTTGTCTTGCAGTAATCACTCATGACCTCTCCACTCTCTGCTAAATTCCTGGAAACCATAAATCTGATGGCCATTTCTGACCTCTTGTCCTCTGAAGAATATTATGTAAATAAAATCATACAGTTTGTAATCATTTGAAAGTTGTTTTGTTCACACAGGTTACTTCTCTGGAGGTTTTTCCAGGTTGTTGTGTTTATCACTAGTTTGTTCATCTTATCAGTGAATGACAGGATAAGAATCTCATCATGTATTGAACTATTCAGTCATTGAAAGACATATAGGGGACTGGTGCTGTTGCATAATGGGTAAAGCTAAAGCCTGCAGTGCCGGCATCCCATATGGGCACTGGTTCGAGTCCTGGCTGCTCCACTTCCAATCCAGTTCTCTCCTGTGGCCTGGCAATGCAGTGGAAGACGGCCCAAGTCCTTGGGCCCATACACTGGCATGGGAGACCCAGAAGAAGCTCTTGGCTCCTGGCTTCAGATCGGTGCAGCTCTGACCATTGTGGCCAAATTGAGGAGTGAACCAGTGAATGGACATCCTTTCTCTCTCTCTCTCTTTCACTCTCTCTGCCTCTCCTCTCTCTGTGTAGCTCTGACTTTCAAATAAATGAATAAATATTTTTTAAAAAAAGAAACCTATAGTATATTCAGCTTTTCGCTCATTAATTATAATGCTCCAAAATTAGTCATGTGAAGTTTTTATGTTAGTCTTTATTTTGCTGAGATACACATCTAGGAGCACAGCTGCGAGGTTTCATGGCATTTGGAATCAAGTTTGTTTGTTTTTTTTTGTTTTGTTTTGTTTTGTTTTTGGAAACTGCCAAACTCTTTTCCAGCATAACTGTTGATATTTCACATACCAATCCATCATCAATGATCCAATTTCTTAGCATCTTCACCAGTATTTTATGTTTGTCATATGGTTTATGTTTGTCATTTTTATAGATGTGTAGTAAATTACATTAGGTTTTAATTTGAATTTCTTTTTTTATATATATTTTATTTTATTTATTTATTTTGACAGAGTGGACATTGAGAGAGAGAGAGACAGAGAGAAAGGTCTTCCCTTGCCATTGGTTCACCCTTCAATGGCTGCCGCAGCCGGCGCACTGCAGCCGGTGCACCACGCTGATCCGAAGCCAGGAGCCAGGTCTTCTCCTGGTCTCCCATGGGGTGCAGGGCCCAAGCACCTGGGCCATCCTCCACTGCACTCCCGGGCCACAGCAGAGAGCTGGCCTGGAAGAGGGGCAACCGGGACAGAATCCGGTGCCCTGACCAGGACTAGAATGATGTTTAACATCTTTTCAAGTGATTATTTGACATGTCTAAATTATTCTATCTTCATATATTTTGTCCATTTTCTAATTGTATTTTTTATTATTTTTAATTGTTGAGTATTGAGATTCCTTAACATAATTGAATTCATAACACATTTTAAGTTAAATTTAGTCTAAGATGTAAAACTTAGTTCTAGTGGGGTTTTTTTTTTTTTTTGGGAATTTGTTGTATTTACTTAAAAGACAGATTTCATGTACTTCACATATATGATTTTTTCATTTCTTTAGTTTTTTGCATTCCATATTAAGTACCACATATCAGAGAAAACATATGATATTTGTTTTATGGGGTATGGGCTTATTTCACTAAGCACAATGGTTTCCAGTTGTATCCATTTTGTTGCGAAAGACAAGATTTCATTCTTTTTTATTTCTGAGTAGCATTCCACAGTGTGTCTATACCCCATTTTCTTTATCAAATCCTTGGTTGTTGGACATATGGCTTGACTGATTAACTGGATTGTTTCACTGTTGTGGTGCTTGAATTCTTTATAGATCTCAGATGTTAATCCTATATCAATTGCAGAGTTTGCAATTATTTTCTCCCATTCTTTGATTGCCTGTTCACTTTGTTAAGTATTTCCTTTGCTGTTCAGTAGCTTTTTAGCTTGATGTAATCCCATTTCTCTATTTTTACTTTTACTGTCTGTGCATCTGGGATCTTTTCCAAGAAGTCTTTGCTTCTGCCAGTGTCTCTCAGAGTCTCTCTGATGCTTTCCTCCTGTAATTTGATGGTATCAAGTCATAGATTTAGACCTTTGATGCACTGTGAGTTGATTTTTGTATATGATGTAAAGTAGGCGTCTGTTTAATGGGCATGCATAGGTCCAATTTTCCAAGCAGCTTTTGTTGAAGAGACTGTTCTTTCTCCAGTGTTTGATTTTGGCTCATTTGTCAAATATTAGTTGCTTGTACCAACTAATTAATTTCTGTGTTTTCTATTCTGTTCCATTGGTCTTTTAATATTTTTTTTTTTTTGGAAAGGCAGAGTTAGACAGTGAAAGAGAGAGACAGAGAGAAAGGTCTTCCTTCTGTTGGTTCACCCCCAAAATGGATGCTATGGCTGGCAGGTTGCAGCTGGCGTGCTGTGCCGATCTGAAACCAGGAGTCAGGTGCTTCCTCCTGGTCTCCCATATGGGTGCAGGGCCCAAGCACTTGGGTCATCCTCCACTGCCTTCCTGGGCCACAGCAGAGAGCTGGACTGGAAGAGGAGCAACTGGGACAGAATCTGGCACCCCAACTGGGACTAGAACCTGGGGTGTTGACGCTGCAGGTGGAGGATTAGCCAAGTGAGCCTGGCACCGGCCGTGATAACATATTTTAAATACAAAATATGTATAGTATTTGTATTCTGAAAACTATATAATTTCATTAAAAGAAATTAACAAAGACCTAAACAAATGGAGAAGCATATTGTGTTCATGGATTAGAAGAAAGATCTCAATTCTCCCCAAAAAGGATATACAGGTTGAACTAAGGAACTAAGTTCTTTTTTGCTTTTTACTGGTTAAACTTTTTATTCAGCGAAGTATTAAGCCTTTTTATTGTAATGTAAATTTAAAATACTTAATGAAGTTCTTGTGAGATTAAATGAGTTAATGAGTTTAGAACATGAAGTGCTATAGTTGCATACAATTAAATAGCCCTTAGTGAAGCATAGTTAGTATGTAACAATATTAATTGTTAGTGATATTGTTTTGTCTGAATAATTTTCATGTTCAGAGATATGCTGGAAAGAAAATATTCATCTTTTCTTAAATCTTTATAGAAAACACTGTATTAATATTTGTCTCAGTTGAGATGATCTTGAAATGAGTTTAAATTTGGAAAATTCTTTTTAAAAGTATTTATTTATTGAAAGGCAGATTTGCAGAGAGAGGGGAAGAGAGATAGTAACTTTTGCTCCTCTCTCTATTTTGAATTATATTGTCATATTTTTGGTAAAATGATTACTGACTAGAGTTGGGTTAGGCTGAAGCTGGGAGCCAGGAGCTTCTTCCAGGTCTCCCATGTGGATACAGAAGCCCAAAGACTTGGGCTATCCTCTGTTGGTTTCCCACGTGTATCAGCAGGGATCTGGAGCAGAAATGGAGCAACAGGAGCAAGAACCAGTGCCCATATGCAACGCTGGCTCTGCTAGCCATGGCTTAAATCAGCTGAGCCACAGCTCCAGACCCTGGAAAATTCTAAAGATTAACTAAGAGTTATTCCTTAATGGTCTTCTGCATTAGATTGAGTAATGAGAGAAAACAAATGAAGAATCATTGTTTAAAAATCTAAAAATTTGATCAGCTCTGTGATGATGTTTAGATATACATCCAGAAGTGAAATACAGTTATCCAATGATTACCGAAAAAAATAAACTAATATTAGTTTATCTAAATGTTAATGTACACATGTTGTATATTTAGTCACGACTTTTTTGCAGAATTTCTTAAGATCAAGGATATACTGCAGAAACAAAGTCATATACAATTATGAATAATTATTTACATATGGGTTATTCAAAAATTTAAAGAAAAGGGTGAAATACCAACTTTTCAATAAATTATTTAGAAAATATATTTGTGATTTCACTTATAACTAAAACATATATTCCAAATTTAAGCAAGAGGCTGAACTGTAAAGCAGTAAAAATCTCTCTCTTCAAGGGTTTATAATAAAAGTATAAAACCCTAGTAATTCAAAAGACAGTAAAGTTATTTAAGGTTCAGTGAGTGTGATACAAAAATTACTCTCAAAAATCTTCTTAAAGCCGTCACCAAATTATTTCATGTCACAGAATATATGACATTAAAATTTCTCTTAAACTATCTGAAGTTGAGATGGAAAACAAGAGAAGCCAGAAAATAAAAATCAAACTTGATTTTCTTCACCCTTGCTTTTCCTTTCAGTTGAAAGTGTTTATGTCACTGGACTTCATGGGTAAGTGGGGTTGCCCCAAATCAGTACAGATACAAAATAAATGTGTGCCCTTGAAAATATAGGTAAGACTAATATCCTTTTCTCATACTTAGTAACATATTTCATTTATATAGTATCTAGTATTTCTGTTCAAACTTCTTTCCAAACATCTAATTTATTCATTTATTCCACAAATATATATTAGAAATTACCTGTGTCTCAGGTACTTCCTAGGAGCCAAAGGGGCAACAGTGAAGAAGGCTAATTAGTCTTTTGCTCTCAAAGATATTATACTCTGGAGAGACAGGAAGACCATACAAAACAAAGGCATAATATAAAAGGCTACTCTAATACATGCTGTGGCCACAGGAGCACTAGTCATAGGCAGGAACAAGTAATGGAGAATGACTAGGGCATTGCTTTACATGGGAGAAACAGAGAAGCAACAGCTGAGTCACAGTTTCTATTTGATTTAAATTATATGTTTTTTACTATCAAAGAAATAGATGGACACATTTGATTTGTTTTTGTAGATTTTCCAAAATAACTATATTGACTCTCCTTCCTGAAGTGATAGGTTCACTGAATTCAGAGTTGAGGCTGTAACTGAGCTTTTATAGATACTTAATGCAAAAGTTACTATTTTGAACTATACTTTCATATTTTTGGTAAAATTATTACTACAATCAGCATTGTTTTGTGTATAAGGAAGCATGCAAAGGAAAATGCATGTAAATGTTTGGGACACTAAGTAAATTTACATAATTATTTCTACCATATAATTTATTTTCTTACCAGTTGTTGTTTTCCATTTTTGCATTAGTGACCAGACAAATGAAGTAAATTTTCATTGCCACCTGATGCTTTCCAGAAAGTTGATCACAAATAGACCTCTTGATTGCCATACAGTGCCCTTCCCTTGGGGAGTCTTTAGGGATCATTCCCACATGGCTCTGGAAATTGCATTCAGAGGAAAATGACAATTATACTCACAAGTCCTAGAGTCAGGGTGCATATCACGGCACGCCTGGGGAGGAACTCTCGGAAGAGAGATCAAGCGAACATCTGGGAAGGTGACACACACACACACACACACACACACACAAGGGGGGGGGGTATTTCTGAATAAGTCCTTTTGCTGATGCTGAGGGTGGAATTCACTAGCAGATGCATGAAACAATTTCATTGATGCCTTTGGTGGTTGCTAGATCACAGTCAACGGGTGACAAGAAGGGGTACTTGGGGTGGAAACCAGCATTAAAACCAGTGAAACTGTTTGTTTGCCTGGGCAGGGTGTGCACAGCCTATTATTTGAGGCTTCAAGAAAATAAGGAGTTTTAAAAATTTACACTATGTGCTTGTTTCATTTTCTCTCCTGAATAAAAAGGTAGGATAGGCCCATTGTGCCTCAGTTACCTGTTTCCTCTACCACATAGTGTTGAAGTTGGAAAGAGTCAAGATAATGAACATGGAGGTCCTCAGAAGATAGCTTGTTGCAGATAGGCTGATTGACTGCCAAGGCACTCCAAAGTATCATCTTCTTTATATTCTGAATTCATGATTATATCTGTGCATTGGTAATGGTGATATCTTACATAGAAGAAAACAACAATCACACTCAGAAACAATGCTTAATCAGAATTTCTATTACTAATTATAACCATAAGAAGAGAAGTCGTATACAAAGAATTAATAAGAATTAATTAACTCAGCTTTAAGATGTTCAATTCAGCTCCTTCTCATACACCTAAACCTCCTTCCACAGCCTTACCCATCTCATTTGATTGTCATTGGTTCTTTATAATTAAAGCCAGAAACCTTGGACTCACCTCTGACTTCCCTGTTTCTCTATAAACCCTCACAATCAGCCTACATTAAATCTTGTTTACTCCACAGTCAAAGCACATCTAGAATTTGAAGAGTTCTTCATCATCTTCCTGTGACTGTAGTACTCCGAACCATTATCTCCTCCTGCCTGGATTATTACAGTAACCTACTAAGAATTCTTATCATTTCCTCCCTTGTTCTGTATTATTCCATTCTCCACACAGCACCCTGAGGGATCCTAAAAGTTCCCTTTGCTTAAAATTCACTGCTTCCCACTCAAGTTAGTGTGATTCAAAATCTATAACAAGCTAATGATCCTTGTTGCCTCCCTTTCATTTTCAATAATTCCTTCAGATTTTGTACCCTTATCTTGCATGTTAAAAATAGAAATTACTGGCATCTACTATTTTTTATGCATTACACATTAAGCTCCCTAGGGCAGGATTACAATCTGTTTTGTTCATGGTTGCTTTCCCATTATGCAGACCAGTGACTGGTACATTGTAGAAATCCAACTCAGCGAACAAATGAATTCATTCAGTCAAGCTAAGTATATTCTTTCAAGGGAGGTGGATACCAGAGCTATTAGATTGTAGGGTAACATAGACTCAAAAGAAGAGCAGTTACTTGAACCTTCCATGTTGTAACAGTCCAGGGCTTGCATTTCATGAAGATATGTGTATAAACTTTACAGTTAAGCTGACTGTGTGTTTAAACCTTTATTTTCCTGATAGTGACTCCTTGAATTTATTTTATCTTTGCTTCTCAAATTTTAATTACATAAGTAATACATTAATGCATTAGTCTTCTAAAATATTGACAATATTAGATTTAAAGATTTTGATCTCCGTCCTTCCCTTTCTCCTTTCTTCACTGAGTTCTGTGTGTATTTTTCTAGCAGAAGACAGGAATAACTTTATATTTCCAAGTTTGTATACAGAAAATATATAAAAATTTTGGTGCATGCTTCTAGGTTAATATATAAATACCATGGCGTGAATATTATATTGCATTTTTCCGTTTTTACTGAAGTACTTCTTCCATTTCACAATGCAAAATAGTTTGGGTGCAATTTATTCCTTACAGCTGCCATACATTATTCCATCAAATGAACAAAATAGGCTCAACTGTTTTCTCATTTTTGTAATTTCTGCCTGTTTTAGTTTTCCAATTTTGGGCAAGCTAGGCTTCATTGAACACCTTAATACGGTTCCAAATGCATACATGCATTTGCTTTTTCCATCTTAGATTCTTAAAATTAGAATTACTGATCCATAGTTTATACCTTTTCAGTGTTAACAGATACATTGTTATCAGATTCTTGCTTTATTGTCTCATTAGTAATGAAAGAAAACAGTATTTCTTCACAATTTGGCAATGTATTATTGATATAATGTATTATTTTTCATTTATATTCTAGTTTTATGGGTAGTAAAGTAATATACTATTGTTTTTAAAAACAAAATACTGGGGCTGGTGTTGTGGTGTGGTAGGTTAAGCTGCCACTTGTGACAATGGCATCAGAGTGCTTATTCGAGTCCCAGCTACTTTGCTTCTGATACAACTACTTGCTAATATACCTGGCAGGGCAATGGAAAATTCAAAAGTGTTTGGTCCCCTGCCACCCATGTGGGACATCAGAATGTAGTTCCTGGCTCTGGACTTTGGCCTGGCCCAGACCCGGCTGTTGCACTCACTTGGGGAGTATGGAAGATACTCTTTCTCTCTTATATATATATGCACATACATATATATATATATACATATATATATTCTCTCATATATCTATATTCCTCTCTCTCTCTCTCTCTCTCTCTCTATATATATATATATATATATACATACACTCGTCCCTCTCTCCTTCCTTCCTCCTTCCTGTTCCTTCTCTCTCCATCTCTCTTTCACCTTTATTTCTTTATTTTTTTAAAAAAATATTTATTTTATTTATTTGAAAGAGCTACAGAGAGAGAGAGAGGCAGAGAAAGAGAGAGGTCTTCCATCCGCTGGTTCACTCCTCAATTGGCCTCAATGGCCAGAGCTGCGCCAATGGGAAGCCAGGAGCCAGAAGCTTCTTCCGGATCTCCCATGTTGGGGCGCAGCCCAAGGACTTGGACCATCTTCTACTGCTTTCTCAGGCCATAGCAGAGAGCTGGATCAGAAGTGGAGCAGCCGGGTCTCAAACTGGCAACCATATGGGATGCTGGTGCTTCAGGCCAGGGCGTTAACCCACTGCACCACAGCGCCAGTCCTCACCTTGTCTTTCAAATAAATAAATGAATTTTTAAAAACCCGCAAACTTCTATGATTATTACTGAGCATTAATTTTCATAAATGTATAGATCATTTGAATTTCATTTTCTACAAGCTAATTTCCATAGGCTTTGCTGATTTTTTCCTTTTTCTTTCACTTTTTTCCTCTTTTTCACACAATTGTATAGATAGATAATGCTTCATGATTTGCAGTATAACTTACAAGATTGTCTTTCCTACTTTTATCAAAATATTTAAATTTTGATGTCAAATTTATCAACCTTTTATTTTGATACATGCATATGTGGTAAAATCGATTTTACAATGAAAAGGAATGGTGCTGGGGCTAATGTTGTGGTGCAGCAAGCTAAGCTGCTGCCTGTAATGCTGGCATCCCATACTGAAGCACTGATTAGAGACTCAGCTGCTGCAATTCAGCTTCCTGGGAAGGCAGTGGAGGATGGCCCCTGTCACCCACGTGGGATACCCTGACAGAGTTCAGAGCCAGCCTCAGCCAAAGATATGTCCTGTTCATTCTCTCTCTCTCTCTTTCTCTCTCTCTCTCTCATTCTGCCATTCAAATAGATAAGTAAATCTTTTAAAATGATGATTAAAAAGCAGGAGAGTGATAAAGTCAAGTAGGAACATACAGATATGAAATGTTATTGCAATGTTGATGAATTCAGGAGTTCTCTTTAATGTCTAGTAGATATTAAATATTTCATAGTATTTATTTAAATTATTTCATATTTATTTAATTTTATTTCATATTTACTTAATTTTATTTAAAAGGTAGAGAGAGAGAAAGAGATCGATAGAGTGATATCCCACCTGCTCATTCACTTCCTGAAACAACCAGGGCTCAGAACAAAGCCAGGAGCCAAGGACTCAATTCAGATCTCTGTTAGGGATGGCAGATAATCAGGTACTTGAACCATCACCTGCTGCTTTTTCCCAGGTTAGACTTCAGCAGGAAGCTAGATCAGAAGTGGAGGTGGGACTCCAACCCTCAGATATGGGATGCAAGCCTCCCAAGCAACAGCCTAACCGCTGCTCTAAATATCCACCCCAATAGCATTTTTTAAACTTGATATTTTCAAACTCTCCATTATCTTACTCATTTCACGTTTTCAAGCACCGTTTAATCCTCACTGCCTTCTTTCTGTATCCTGATGCCATTATTAGGGTAATGTCTTCTTGTTTTTGCCTCATTGTCTCTTATATGACAAATCTTTGTCTATATGGCCTTTTGTATAAATGTACTCTCAACAGTGCTTTTCATTCAACTCTGTTAGTTCCAGAAAAATACAGTCAGTTCTTTATATCCGTGGTTTCCACACCCATGGAGTTAACAAACCACAGATGAAAAATATTCAAGAAAAAATATTGCATCTGTATTCTACATGTACATTTTCCCTTGTTGTTATTCTCTAAACAGTACAGTGTAACAACTATTTTCCCAGCATTTATATTGTACTACATACTATAAGGAATCTAGAGTTGATTTAAAATATTTGTGTAAGTTCTATGTTAGTACTATACCATTATATATATAAGACTTGAATAGTCACAGATTTGGTATCTGCAGGGATCCTGGAATAAATCTCTCATGGCTACTGAGAGATACTGTATGTTTTTGTTTCACTTCTTGTGATTTCCTTTAGCAGTTGATTGTTGAAAGGGGAGGTACAGAAGTGATGGTAGTGAATTGCTGCAGTAAAAAAGATTTTGAATGGCAATCAAGTACGTTATTTTGTGTGTTAGGAGTATTTGACATAGGTGAAAAGATCAGTTCTTATCCTTCGAAGGTTTGTATTTCCACCTATATAAAATGAGTCCTGTCTTCCCATTTCAGTTTCATCCACTTATTAACTTCCTAGGAATTTTATGTGTGACTTTTGCTCTGCACTCTGTCTCTTAAATCAGTTTCCTTAAGGCAAAATAAATGTCCTTAGATTGTAATCTCTTGAAGGACAAAGGGCACACTTTGTAGTTTTCCTTTCTTCAGCACTCAGGACAGCTTCGGATGAGGGGTGATTTTCTTTAATTCTGTTTTTTCAGAGTAAATTTCTCTCATCCTTTTACTGTGATATGCTCAAATATCAAGACCTTTATTTTACTGGAAAATATTCTGAACAAGCAGTGCTTTTAAGCCTCATTGCTGCCTAATCAATTTAATACTGACATAGCTTGTAAGGCTGTCAGGAAAAGACTTTATGAACATCAAAAAGCTTTATTCAATATTTATTAACCATATTGTATTGGGATTCCCATAGAGTTATTTAGCTATCAAACTGTTCAAACAATAATATTCATATGATTTTAAAAATCAAAGACTCAATATAAGAGAAATTCATACACTCTTCTTTTTAAGAAGTACCTAACAAATAAAATGACTTTTATGTCTTTGGATCTGATCCATCTAAAAAAATCAGCACATGTTTCTTGTGTGTTCCAGCTTATGACTTACTCAGTTATGAAAAATATTCTTTCTAATTTAATAGAAGCAATTGCTACTAATAAAAAGGTATGCTCTTTTATGGAAAGAAATCTATGTATAATCAATTTCCGTAATAAAACAATATATGAGAAGGATCTTAGGAAATGTATCAAAGAGATTAATACTTTTTTCTTTCTTGCATTATTTATTTCTGTTTTAAAAAGTTTCCTCAATACCTATTCTCCACCTCACCTACTGGGCCTTAAAATAAGTAAGTGTTACTAAATGAACTAAAAATCCATCTAAATATATTTTACTCATCACTGGAAACATGAATGAGGTCAGTGGTTCTCAGACTTTAGCATACATGAGCATCACTTGGAAGGTTCCTTAAGGTTAAGAATTTTATATTACTCTAGTTTTAATGACCTGTGATTACATTGAAATTTACTGAAATTGGTGGAATGATCATTTTTCCATTCAATTGTTGTTTATAAGCATTGTCCATATTCCCACTAAACTAGGGTCCTTTTTCTATTTACTTGTCAGAGTTCTTATTTGGTGAAGCATCAAGACTTTTTACTGTAATATAAATTGAAAATATGTTATCTCAATAACAAAAAAAAAGATAAAAGGAGAGGGAGAGACTATGAGAAGAGGAGGGAGAAGGGGAAGGAAGGAAGGGGATGTCATTATATTCTAAAAATTTTATCTATAAACTTTATAATAAAGAGAAAGATTCTGATTTCATATTTCCACCTACAAGTTCTAATTCAGTTGGTATAGGGTTTGGCCTGAGAATTTAAATCATCAACATATTCCCAGGTGATGCTTCTCTTAGTGGTACTGACCTAAGAATTTCTGAGCCTGGGCAAGGTTACTGATTCCTTTTCCTAAGAATTTGGAATTAGTGAATGTTACCAATTATCTTTGTGTAGCATCTACAGACTTCAGGCTGAGTTGGCCATATTCAGTGAGAGAAAGTCATTTTGCAAGGATGTGAATAAATCAAATATTCACCAAGCAAAATAAAGAGCTGAGAGAATGCAACTTGAGGAAGAATATAAATTGATAAATTAGGTATTTGGATAATTTTCTAATTTCTTGTTCAAAATAATTTGACATGTCTGCTTGCTGTTATTGTTGTTGGATTTAGAAAGATACCCTTCCATAGCTTTATAATAAATACCAAAATTTATTTAGTTTTTTATTTACTCATTGCTATTATGTATTCTGCAAGGCACAGGACCACATTTAATAAATTACTGTTGAATAATAATAATATTTTATGAATTAATTTTACATACAAAATAATAGTTATACAAAAATTTTAGCAATAACACCCAATAAAGTCTACTAATGTTAACTATAACTATGTCAGAAGAACAAAGACCTTTAATGATCATTCTATCTAGAACAGTCTATTGAGCATTTACTTGTTTATATTTTGGGATCTATGTTCACCTTCAGAATCATGTATGGGACAAACAGATCCTCTTTACCCTCCATAGTTCTTATGTAAACTCTGGTAGGATATAGCTTAATGCAAGAAATGATTAATAAAAGAGAAGCATATAGGCTTTATTAAATTTATTTGCACATGGACATCCTCACAAGAGTGTGATATGCAAAGAAATGACCAAAGTATGATACTTTCTTACAGCGTATATAGAGACTCATACACTTTTGTGAAAATGGCAGAATCCCTGGACTAGATTACTAAATTCTAGGTATGTTACTAAGAGATTTATGGGGGAAGATGTAAAAGCTAGTGGAAGATAAGGGTTTCTTCAAAGAGTTTATGTTTTATCTTCATTGCAACCCCAGTTACCACTCTCTGCTGATCACAGCTATTTATCAGCCTTGGTATGTGAAGGACATTCCTCCAAAAAGAATCTTATGGCTTGCTGCATGCAATCCATTTTCACAGGTAACTGTGCTTTGTGAAATCACAGTTCCTCAAGTTATGTCAGTATACCAATTGTTGTATTTTGAGATGACACATCCTTAATTTCTTCAATAGAAGACAATAAGAGAATAGCAGTAGTTTACTGCTACATCCCCCAAGCCTAATACTTATAAATACACTCATGACTAGGTAGGTAGGGACCAGGGTGCGATTCATCTCAAGATGAGTCTCAAAGGGCCTGAGAGAAATCAAACAACTGGCATCTATGATTGGTGACTTGACTTAGCCCAATTAACCCATCAAAACTCACTTCTCAGTGCCTCTCCCAGACCAATCCTGAGAACTTCCCATTCTACAGCATATAAATCTCCTAGACAATCTGCAACCCTGGCTACTGGGAGGTTTCACTAATTCTTTCAATAAACTACTGCTTTACACATTCTTTCGTGTCTCTGCTCCTAATTCGTCATGTACACAGATAAAGAGTCCAACAGATGAACAAAATAGTAATCTAAAAGATCCATAACATTTCAAAAATTTGGCAAAAAGAAAAATCTGCAACATTTATTGGTGATGAGACACAAACCTGAGTGATTAGAACCACAGATTAGGCTGGCACTGAGGCTCACTATGCTAATCCTCCACGTGCGGCGCCGGCACCCCGGCGTTCTAGTCCTTCTTGGGGCACCAGATTCTGTCCCAGTTGCTCCTCTTCCAGGCCAGCTCTCTGCTGTGGCCTGGGAGTGCAGTGGAGGATGGCCCAAGTGCTTGGGCCCTGCACCCCCATAGGAGACTAGGAGGAAGCACCTGGCTCCTGGCTTTGGATCAGCACAGCGCGCCAGCTGTAGCAGCCATTTGTGGGGTGAACCAACAGAAGGAAGACCTTTCTCTCTTTCTCTCTCTCTGTCTAACTCTGCCTGTCAAAAAACAAAAAACAAAACAAAACAAAACAAAAAAACTCTTGCAACAAACCAGTGATGAAGGAATGAGCAAATCAAGGAATAAGTCATTGAGAATTAATTTCCAGTTTAAGCATACTATGATATTTTGGGAGAAATAGTATTTCTTGAAAGTGTTGGGTAAACCCACTACTTACTTTTTGTGTTATGTAAGTCCTAAAAAGGTGATCATATCTTTTCATCTTCTCAAGGCTCTAAATGAAATCACCAGATGTTGTGTAGCAGGCCACAACAGATCAAAAGTTCAGGTCCAAGGGTTGCACTGATTTTGATTGCAGGGATTATCTATGTCAGCAATTATGTAAGAGACATCAACAAGGTAGGGGTGTCTACTATAGCATTAGTAGCTTTCATGTCAACCAATTCAAGCCCTCAATGATAACTGATGCCTTTTATTCTCATTCACACAGGCCTCTGGTTTGCTGAGGTGACTAAGCTGCATGCTACAGTTCCCCATGTGTATTCAAGTGTTTTTGGCTGACGCATGTTTATATTGAGGCCTAGTCCAGAGAGGCAGAAATCAAGGAGCATGGTTTCCTTTTGGTAGCAGTCAGGAGCTCCACAAACGCATTTGATGGAAGTATCTGCTGCCACCTTAGACCTGGGCTTGCAATTTTCATACTTTTATTTACCTCACATCTCACAGATCAAAGGAAAATCACATGGCCATGCTCCACATCCATGGAACAGGGAAATATATTCCTTCTATGGATGTTAGGGAGGCTGAATTTTAGTGGAACGATATACTAATCAGTTTCAAGTACAAATGAGGGACAGATACGTTACCAAAACTACCTTGGATGCCCAAGGCAAACACTTCACCTGTTATTTTTCATAGACTAGCCCAGAATTGGAATCCAGATTCCTCTGAGGTGTGGTGTTTGGTGATAGATCTCCCGTCTCATGTTGTTTTCAGGGATTTAACATGTATAGGATTATATTAATTCGTAATAAGTTCACAAAATGCTCAACTCTAATAATTTAGGGAAATGTAATACATATATTGGTTTCACTGTGATAAAAGGACATGAGTAGCAAAAGGAACATAATGGTGCTGTAGTCTATAGAAGGAAAAGGAAAAAGATATTCTTAAAGATCAACAACTAACACAGTTCTTGATTTGGAATCTGTTGTGAACTCTGTCATAGTTAGCATTTGATCCATCAAAATATGTTCCAGTTTGACCAGCACGAGTTTGGCACTAAAAAGGTGCCTTTGCCAGATTGCTGAAGTCCATTTTCACACCCCCTTTTCCTATTCTCTGGAAATTTTTTAAAGGATAGGAAAGTGGGAAGACAATTTTATTTTGTTTTTATGGTATTTATTTGAGAGTGCCCCTATCCACCTATCTGGGCCAGCAGCTGAATCTGGGAGCTAAGAACTCAGTCCAGTTCTCCCACATGGGTGGCAGGAACTCAATTACTTGAGCTGCTGCCACTGCTTCCCAAAGTCTGCATTAACAGGAAGATGGAGAATAGGAGTCAGAGCTCAATATCCAATTCATGCACTCCAGTATGAGACATGGTATCATAACCATAAGGCCAACTGCTCACCCTGCTGTTCTTCTTTATTCTTTTTAATAAAAATGTATGTATTTGGGAAGAGAGGAGGAGAGGAGAGAGATCTTCCATCTCCTGGTTCACACTCCAAATACCCGGAATAGCCAAGGTTCAGCCTGACAAAAACTAAGAGCTGGGAACTCAATCTGTATCTCTCATATGGATGGCAAAAAGTGTTATTTGATTCATCATCCTTTCGCCAAGGACCTGCACTAGCAGGAAGCTGAAGTCAGGGCTGAAGCTGGGTGTTGAACTCAGTACTCTGGTACGAGACATTTTAATTGCCAGACCAAATGCTTTCTTCTCTATAGCAATTTTAAATACTAAATTACAATGAACCAGAAACAGAAAATGTCTTTCTTCTTCCCACTTTGTGATTTCCTGTTCAGTATCCTAATGATAAGAACCCATCGAATGCTGTTGTCAAAGGATGCTAGGGAAATATAATGTGTTGACCCCCAGATTCCTTAATTGGCAGAATCAGGAAGACTGGAGTTTTAAGGGGTCAAGAGGAAATAGGCAAATGATCCAAATAAAGGACCATTATCTTTTAGCCTTAAGTACATGCAGGGATACTGCAGGATGTAACAGGAGGGAGATGAAGGGACAGCATCAGTGCATCAGTTGTTCTTCTAGCCAGGTGGACTAGATATGATGTCTGGTGAAATAAATTGGTTCAAGCCAGAAGCTGAAATAATTTGACTCTTATGTTGTACTGTGAGACTCTAGGAATGAGTCTTGGTGCTTCAGGGTCAACACAATACTGTGCATGAAATATATCACTTGTAGACATCAAAAACTGATAATAAGCTTCAGAAAAGACTTGGCTCAGTGCCTGATAAAAGAATGCCTGAGTAGAAAAAAATTATACTGGAGCAGTCATGACACATGTAAGATATCACCAAGCTTCAAACTCTCTAAAATAACAGATTGGAAGAACAGATATTTTAGGATGGTTGGATGTCTTGCTTAGACTGATGAAGGTTTAAGTTCAGTAGGGATTAATGTTTGATGTAATATTGTGGTGTTGTAGCCTAATATGAGTCACCTTCAGAACTACAAACCGTAGTAAATAGAGTAACACTAATGCAATGTAAACTTTACTTTTATAACCCACAAAAGAACTATACTTTTCATCTCATACACATCCTAAACACATTTCATGAAATAATCTTATTTATATGATGTGCATTTATATTTTCTATTGTATCTATTCTTTACCATTCTGTTTCTTAAAATAATATTTCATTGTAACTTATTTAATTGATTTCATGGCCACAAAAGGAAGTGTAACAGTGCTCTTTCAGTTTGAAAAACAAGGATCATATCTGATTTTCACTTTAAGAAATCTGAGGTTCAGTTTGATCAATAAATCTTTACAAATTTCTTTACACATGGAGTTACATCATGTTCAGTTGTAAAGTCCTCAAAAGTGAGGCAATAACTAGTTAAATTGTATCCAATAGTAAAAGATTTCTTCATCTATGTTCTTAGTGGATGTTTCATAGTAATTATGAATACATATTTGAAGCACACTCTCAAGGATTATCTTATCTCCTGGAAAGATTGTCATTCCCTTGAGGACAGAGCTATGTTCAGTACTCCTCCTCTTTTTCTCCTACAGTAATCACCTGATTCTAATCAAGGAGTTCTAAAGCCACATTTAATTGAATGAGAGATAATTACAAAGACAGTATTTTAAAACTTGCATGCCTCTGTTGTGATAGCCAATAGGCTGGTGTCACCCTTTTAAACATAAACTATAAGTAAGAGTTTCCTCAGGAATAAGGAGAACCTAGCATTTCATTTCTCTATTCAATATAGACTGTTGGCACAGTGACTTGAAATACTGTGGATTTGAAGTTCTTTACTATTAACAAAAAGCTTTTTAGATTTCTCAGAACAAAATCTGAAGTAGAAAAGCCTTCTGACTATATGACAGGCTCACAATTTTCTCAGATCTGTAGAGTGCTGGTATACCTGAACAGCTTAATAGTTATCCAAGACTCATGTTCTGCTAAAGTGTTTGGATTACTCGAAAAAAAAAAAAAAAAAAAAACAGGTAGGCTGATTTTATATGAAAAGAGAAGAAAACAAACTCTACAGAGACTTTCAATTCGGCCCTTCTATCAAGTAAACTTTTTTTATGACTTTGGCATAAACCTTTGAAAAGCTGGAATTTTAATAGAAATGCCAATGTAGTTTTAAATATAGCACCCCTTGGGCTGTTCTTGCATTACAGGGAAATCCAATGCCCCTTGTAGCAAATGAATATTAGAAGTATTGATGGCAGGTTTTCATTCAATGTTTAGCTGTTTCACAGTCTTTCTTTTGATAGAAAATATTTGTCACCATTTATATTTGTCAAGTACTGAATAATTTTAAAAATTGCTTATTATCAGTCTAATTCAATGTACTTAAAACTACTATTTATGCACCTGGAAAAGCAGTGGAGGATGGCCCAAATCCTTGAGCCCCTCCACCCATGTGGAAGATCAGGAAGAAGCTCCTGGCTTCTAGCTTCAGATCAGATCAGCTCCAGCTATTGTTGCTATTTGGGGAGTGAACCAGCAGATGGAAGACGTCTATCTGTCTCTACCTCTCTCTGTAAACGTGTCTTCCAAATAAATTAATCTGAAGAGGAGAGGAGAGGGGAGGAGAGGAGAGGGGAGGGGAGGGGAGGAGAGGGGAGGGGAGGACAGGAGGAGCTGGAACTCGAACCAGGTACTATGATATGGAATTTGGGTGTACCAAGTAGCAACACTGTGTGAAGTATTTTCGCTTATGTCAATTTTTGATACCATAAGTAATAATATTTTAATAGATATTTATCTCTTTTCAAAAAGTCTTTGATCATTTATATGATAAAAATATTGGTCTTCCAATGAGTATTTTTTACTGTAATGATCATAATTGGCTTTTATTTTTGATAGTAGCATTATGGCAAGACTTCATTCTATAAAAGAGATTAAAGGTTCCAGTGGGCTGAGTAAAAGAGTTGGTTTTACAGACAGACCAGGGCTGAGAATAGCAGAACAAAAGCAGATTGATTGTTGCAAAGCTACCTTCTTGCAAGGTAAGGGCAGGTAGGAAGAACAAAAGAAACAGAACTGATTGACTTACCTCAGGTTACTCCAAGTTACCCTTTTTAGTGGAAGGATTAAGGCAGGGAACTTCATTATTACAGTAATTGCAACTGTCCTCTATACACAATCTACATAAGTATTTAGACAAGGCCATGAGATAAGTGAAAGTTCTCTCCTCCCTTCAGAGAAAAGTATCTCCTTCTTTGGTGGCCCTTCTTTTTACACGGAGGTCTCACTCATAGAGATCCTTCATGTAGGACATTTTTTTTTTCAAACAGTCTTGGCTTTCCATGCCTGAAGTGCTCTCACAAGCTTTTCAGCCAGACCAGGAAGACTTGAGGGCTAATTCTGAAGTCAGTGTGTTATTTAGAGCAATTGTCATTCTATGAGTCTGCTGTGTGGGCTGCTTCTCAGGTTGAAACATTCTCTCCTTTTTAATTCTATCCATTTTTATTACCAGACACTTGATCTTATTTATATGATCCTTTTAACACTTTATATGATCAATTTAACATTTAATATGATCACTTTAACACTTAATGTGTTATTATTAACACCCAGCTAAATGGGATTTGGAGTCCCATGGCAATTTTTAGCTGTACCCTTAGAAGTGAAGTCTGTAGGAATGTATGCAGAACTATACAGCTTTACAGTTACAAACTTCTTCCTCCCTCTCCTTTTCCCACTCTTATTTTTTATTGGGATCTATTTTCAATTGACCTCACATATGATTCATTCTATGTTAAGCAAACAGTTCAACCAATGGTGTTAAGAAGAAGAAGAAAAAAATAATCTGTTCCTCGACTGTCAAGACAAGGGCTATACAAGTCATTTCTTCTCCAAGTATCAATTTCACTTCCACAGCTTTACTTTTAGGTGCTCTTAGTTATCAGAGATCAGGAAGAGCATATGCTATTTGTCCCTTTGGGAGTGGTTTATTTCACTAAGTATGATGTTTTCCAGCTTCATATATTTTGTTTCAAATGACCATATTTCATTTTTTACCACTGTGTAGTATTCCATAGAGTTCATATCCCATAATTTCTTTATACAGTCTTCAGTTGGTGGGCATTTAGATTGATTGCATGTCTCAGCTATTGTGAATTTGGCTGCAATAAACAGGGGGGTGCAAATAACTGTCTTATTTGCTGATTTCATTTCTCGTGGATAAATTCCCAGGGGGGTATGGGTGCATTGTATGTAAGGACTATTTTCAGATTTCTGAGGTATCTCCAAACTGTCTTCCATAGTGGTTTTAGCAGTTTATATTCTCATCAACAGTGGATTAGAGTACCTTTTTCTCCACATCTTCACAAGTGTTTGTTGTTTGTTGATTTCTGTATGAAAGAAAGCCATTCTAACTGGGGTGAGGTGAAACCTCATTATAGTTTTGATAGGCATTTCCATGACAGCTAATGATCTTGAGCATTTTTTCATTTGTCTGTCGGACATTTGGATTTCCTCTTTTGAAAAATGTCTGTTTAAGTATTTTGCTCATTCACTAACTCTGTTGTTTGTTTTGTCATTGTGGAGTTTCTTGATCTCTTTATATATTCTGGTTATTAATCATTTATCAGTTGCATACTTTGCAAATAATTTCTACCATTCTGTTGGTTGCCTCTTCATTTTCCTGACTGTTTCTTTGGCAGTGCAAAAGCTTCTCAATTTGATGTAATCCCATTTGTTAATTTGGGCTTTTATTGCCTGTGCCTCTGGGGTCTTTTCTAGGAACTCTTTGCCTGCGCCAGTGTCTTCTAGGGTTCCCCAATGTTCTCTAATAATTTGAGGGTGTCTAGTTATAGATTTTTGTCTTTATTCCATTTTGAATGGATTTTTGTGTAAGGTTTAAGGTTGAGTTCCTGCTTCATACTTCTGCATATGGAAATTCAGTGTTCCCAGCACTATTTGTTGAAAAGATCATCCTTACTCCACGGTTTGGTTTAAGCTCCTTGATCAAATATAAGTTGGTTGTATATGTAGATTTCTGACTTTTCTATTCTGTTCCATTGGTCTATCCACCTATTTTTGTACCAGTACCAGGCTGTTTTGATTATAACTGCCTTGCAGTACTTCTTGAAATCTTGTATTGTAATGCCTCCAGATTTGTTTCGGTTGTATAAGATTGTTTTGGCTATTTGAGGTCAATATTTGAGGCTAATATGGTCAATCCTATAGAAAGTTCCATTTCAGCATCATTTTTTCTAGATCTGAGAAGAATTTCTTTGGTATTTTGATTGGTATCACATTGAATCTATAAATTGATTTCAGAAGAATGGACATTTTGATGATAGTAATTCTTCCAATCCATGAACATGGGAATGTTTTCCATTTCTTGTATCTTTTTCTAGTTCTTTAATGTTTGGTAATTCTCATAATAAAGATCTTTGACATCCTTGATTAAATTTATTCCAAGGTATTTGGTTTTTTGTAGATATTATGTGATTGATCTTAGAATTTCTATTTCAGCTGTGGCACTGTCTGTGTATATAAAAGCTATTGTTTTTGTGTATTGATTTTGTATCATGCTACTTCACAAAACTCTTCTATAAAGAGTTCCAATAGTCTCTTGGTGGAGTCTTTTGGATCCCCTATATAAAGAATCATGCCATCTGCACATAGGGATAGCTTGACTGCCTCTTTCCTGATTTGAATCCCTTTGATTTCTTTTTCTTGCCTAATGGCTCTGGCTAAAACTTCCAGGAATATATTTAATAGCAATGATAAGAATGGGCATCCTTGTCTGGTTTTGGATCCCTGTGGAATGCCACCAACTTTTCCTCATTCAATAGGATGCTGGCTGTGTGTTTGTCATAAATATTCGTGATTGTGTTGAAGAATGTTCCTTCTAAACTGAATTTGCTAGGAGTTTTCATCATGAAAGGGTGTTGTAGTTTATCAAATGCTTTCTCTTCATCTATTGAGATAATTGTATGTTTTTTTCTTCAGTTTGTTAATGTGATTTATCACATTGATTTACAAATTTTAAACCATCCATGCATATCGGGGATAAATTCCACTTGGTCCAAGTGTATTATATTTCTGATGTGTTGCTGTATTTGATTTGCCAGATTTTGTTGAGGATTTTTGCATCTATGTTCATCAGGGAAATTGGTCTGTGATTCATATCTCTGATGCATCTTTTCCAGTTTTAGGAATTAAAGTAATGCTGGCTTCATAGAAAGAATTTGGGAAGGCCCCCCCTTTAAATTCTATTGAATAACTTGAGAAGAATTAGAGTTAGTCTTTTTTAAATGTCTGATAGAATTCAGTGGTGAAGCCATCTGGTCCTGGGCTTTTCTTTGTTGGGAGGGTCTTTATTACTGATTCAATTTCTATCTTGGTAATGAGTCTTTTTAGGTTTTCTATGTCTTCATGGCTCAATTTAGGTAGGTTGTATATGTCTAAGAACCTATCTATTTCTTTTAGTTTTCCCAGTTTGTTGACATTAAGCTCTTTGTAGTAGTTTCTGATGATTCTTTTTATTTCTGTGGTGTCTTTTGTTACAGTTCCTTTTTCATCTCTAATTTTATTGATTTAGGTGTTTTCCCTCTCCTTTTTTCGTTAGTTGGGCCAATGATGCATCAATTTTGTTTACTTTAAAAAAAAAAACAGCTCTTTATTTTGCTGATCTTTGTACTGTTTTTCAGTTTAAATTTTGTTGATTTCTTCTCCAATTTTAATTATTTCTTTTCTCCTAATAGTTTTGGGTTTGGTTTGCTGTTGATTTTCTAGGTCCTTGAAGTATGTTGATAGTTCATTTATTTGGTGCCTTTCCAATTTCTTGATATAGGCATCATTTGCTATAACCCTTACTCTTAATACTGTTTTGCTGGATCCCATAAGTTTTTGTATATTGTGTGGTCATCTTCATTTGTTTCCAGAAGTATTTTGATTTCTCTTTTGATATCTTCTATGACCCACCGTTCATTCAAGAGCATGTTGTTCAGTCTCCATGTGTTTGCATATGTTCTAGAGATTCCTGAGTTGCTGATTTCCAGATTCATTGCATTGTAGTTTTAGCAGATGCATGGTATGATTTCAGTTTTTTAACTTGCTGAGAATTGCTTTGTGGCCTGACATGTGGTCAATCCTATAGAAAGTTCCATGTACTGGTGAGAAAAATGTGTATTCTGTGGCTGTATGGTTGAAGGCTCTGTAGATATCTGTTAGGTATATGTGGTCTATAGTGTCAATTAACTCTTTTGTTTTCTTCTTGATTTTCTTTCTATCTGGTTGATTTGTCCATTTCTGAAAGCAGAGTATTAAAGTCCCCCATTGTTATTGTATTTGAATGTATATCTCCCTTTCAATCCATTAATGTTTTTTAGATAAACAGGTGCCCTGTATGAGATACATTCACATTTATAATAGTCACATCTTCCTGTTCATTTGATCCTTTAATCATTATATAATGTCCTTCTTTGTGTTTTTTAATAGTTTTTGTGTTAAAGTTTATTTTGTCTGATATTAGGATGTCTATACCAGTTCTTCTTTGGTTTTTGTTAGCATGGACTATCTTTTTCTATCTTTTCACTTTCAGTGCATGTGTCTTTGTTGATAAGACATGTTTCTTGCAGCAGCAAATAAATGGGCTTTCTTTTTTAATCCAGTCATCCCGTCTGAGTCTTTTAACTGAGGAGTTGAGATCATTTACATTCAGGGTGCCTATTGTTGAGTTCCTATTTGCCTTGCCATGTTTTCATAAATTGTCCTAATTTTTACTTGAGTTTCCTTTGTAGTTTTACTGGGTTAATTTCTGCATCCATCTTCTTTCATAATGATGTTCTTGATTCTGTGTGTAGCTCATCCTTGAGCATCTTTTGTAGGGCTGGGTGAGTAGTTACTAATTCTTTCAATTTCTATTTGTTGTGGAAGATCTTTATTTCTCCTTCATTCATAAATGAGAGCTTTGCAGGGTACAGTATTCTGGGTTCACAGGTTTTTTTTCCCTCTCTTAAGACTTGCAATATATCTTGCTATTCTCTCCTTTCCTGTAGGGTTTCTGATGAGAACTCTGCAGTGGATCTGATTCGGTTTCCTCTGAATGTGATTTTTCATTTCACTCTCATATACATTTTAAGATATTTTCTTTATGTTTTTAATGGAGATTTTTACTATAGTTTGTTTTAGTGAAGGTCTTTTCTGTTTGTGTCTATTGGGAGTTCTGTGTACTTCCTGTAATTGAATGTCTCTTTCTTTCTCCAGATAGGACAAATTTTGTGTTATTATTTCATTACAAAGGTCGTTCTGTGTATAAAGAGAATTGAAAATGAATCTTGATGTGAATGGAATGGTAGAGGGGGCAGGAGATGGGAGGGTTGCGGGTGGGAGAGAAGTTATGGGGTGGGGGAAGCCATCCATAAGCTATACTTCGGAAATTTATATTTACTAAATAAAAGTTTTAAAAAAGGTATTTGAATCCTTTCTTTCTTTCCATGCCTTCCAGAACTCCTAGGATCAGTGTCTTAGGTTGTTTGGTAGTGTCTTGTAGATCTCCAACCATGTGTTTTCATTTTCTAATTTGTTCCTCTTCCTCTTCTTCTTCCTCTTCTTCTTCTTCCTCTTCTTCTTCCTCCTCCTCCTCCTCTTCTTCTCCTTCTCCTCCTTCTCCCCCTCCTCCTCCTCCTCCTCCTCCTTCTTTTTTGGTCTGAATATAATATTTCCAGAAGTTTGTCTTCTAGTTCTGATATTCTTTCTTCTGTTTCACCTATTCTCTAGTTAAGACTTTCCACTGCATTTTTATTTGATCTATTGAATTATTCCTTTCTAGTATTTCATTCTGACTTTTCTTTAGTATCTCAGTTTTTAGGAGAACTTATCATTTAGATTATGAATTTGCTTCTGATTGTCTCTAAGTAATCTGATTATTAATTTTCTGAATTCCATTTCTGGTATATCTTAGAACTCTTTATCTTCACCTTCCATTATTGAAGAGTTGTAGTGTTCCTTTGAGGGCCTCATAGTGTCTTCGTTATTTTTATATGGGGTTTTTCCTTTGTTTCATGGTGTTTGTGTGTTTTTCTTTTTGCTTTTTGTTGCTTTTCTCTTTTATTTGTCTCTTTGTGATTTGGTGGGAGGTCTATACTTTTAGTGAGTTCCAGGAGTTGTGTGCTAGATGTGGCCTGGGTGCTCTGTGCAGTATTCCAGGGTGGAAGAGTTATCCAATGTAAGGTCCCTGTGGGGCTGTGTATCTTTCCTCTGGTGTTTTGGTTGGAGGAGGTTGTTCACTTCTGTTGATGTAACCGCCTCTAATCTGTGGAGATTTTCTTGTGGTGAAGTTTCCCTCTGTTATGAGCTTCTATGTGTCTGTGTGTTACAAATGGAAGCAAAGAGCCCCGCCTACTGGAGCCTCACTCATTTCTCAGTCATGATGGAAGTAGACAAAAGCTCTATTGCATGGAGCCCTGCCTACTGGGGCCCGGCTAGCTTCTCAGTGGTGGGTGGAACAGGCTCGAGTTTTTGATATTCAGGACTTCTCCTTGTTGGATAGCTTGCATGGTAGGGAAGAAATTCTGAAATGCTATGGTCCTCATTCCTGGGTGGGGGTTTGGTGAGGTGAGCACGTGTATGAGAGGCAATGGTGGCAGACCCCTGTTAAAAAATGTAAACAAACAAGATGGCTTCTCCCAGCTGATTGAAGGTCTGTCCAGGTGGGGAGATGGGTGGGAGAGAGATGGGCAGGGAGGTGCCCAAACTCTCTGTTTGTTCCTCTATCCCTTCTCTTTTTTCCCATGTTGAACTTCAAATTAGTTCATCAGGCTCTCCCTCCCACTGCTATTTACAGCTCCATGGACCCATGATTTCCCGTCTCACCTGGTCCTCTGGGGCTGGCACCAGCCTCTCTGGTCTGAGAGGCTGCTTCCCTTTCTTACTTGCTTACTTGCTTCTCTTTCTTACTTGCTCTTTCAGTGTGGACCTGCCAGTGTCTGTTCCTCCCATGGACTTCCCATCGAGAATTTCCCATTGCTCTATCTCCAGCATGTATCCTCTCTCCTTTTTAACTACCTATTTTGCCCCGTATGACTTGGATCATCCTGTTGCAATACCGCTGTCTTGGAACACCCCTCAAGCAGTATTTACAGATGTCCCTTGACTGATGATGCAATTCTCTCAATAAACTCATTGTAAGTTGAAAAAACTGGAAGTCAAAAATTCACTTAACATTTCTATCATTTGGAGGATCATAGCTTGATAACACAGAATATCATTTGATGGTTTATCCTCATGACTGTGTGATTGACTGGGAGCTATGACCCATAGCTGTTTAGGATCATGAGAGAAGTATCATACTGCATATTGCTATTCTGGGAAATGATTAAAATTCAGTTTGAGGTATGCTTTCTACTGAATGTATATTGTTTCACAACATCATAAAGTCAGAGTTAAAGTTGAACCATCGTACATTGGAGACCTTCTGTATCAACTTACTAGAATAATATTTTAAAATAATTATTGGGCATTCCACTAATACTCTTTCTTTGTTTTTCATAAGGGAATTTGTCTCCTTTTATTAATTATATGATTATTTGCATCATGGTGTTCTTATTTGGAACATGGGGCAATAGTACTTTGGATTTCTTAATTATCATTAAATGAGATAATTAATATAAATTTTAGAGAAAATATTCTAGTTAATAAGAGTTCATATTTTAAGATTCATTATTAGATTGTATAACCCATGCTTTTTATAAAAATAGAGCTCTATTAAAACAAAGTTAGGAAAATGGTCACACCATAAAGTGAACTATAATTTTTCTTTTTTCTTTCTTGAAAATCGATTCCACCAATACATATTTATTAATCAACTAACAGATTGGTTTCCTTGCTAAGAGCTATGGTTCAAAGGGGACACCTATACCTTAAAACTTTACATACTCATAACTTATAACACTTTGCCATATCAAAAGTCAATTATTAAACATTCTTCTGTGGGTGAAAGCATAAATATACTCTGAAACATCCATACAAGAGAGTATAGTTAATTTCAACAAGAGGGGAACCATGTGCAATATTTTAACACTCCATCCCCAACCTTAGCATGCTTTGTGGAAGCCACAAAAATTGTTCTTTAGTCAATAAGTTAATGCGAAAAATTCTATCAAATTTGTGTGAAATAATCAATTAGCATATTGCTGCAATTTTAGATAATTCTTAACTTCTTATGATATAAATGTCATCCCAAATAGAGTCATTATTAATGCAATTGATCTTCCATCCTTCATGTTTTTATATACATTAGGAATCAATTCTTCAAAATGAGATAACATGATTGAAACATAGCTTTACTTGGAGCCTGAAGTTGATGATTTACTTTCCAAAATTTTTGTATCAGTTTGCTTTCCTTAAATACTATAATTTACTGTAATAGTTTGTGAGATTGCTTCATCCTTCACTTTATCCTTAAAATTATACTCCCTATGCCTAAGCTGTATTTCTAATTGCCTCTCAGCTACTTTCTGAAATCCCAACCCAAAAGTGAATCTAATTTCAGAACTGTATGGCCTCGTCAAAGATGTGATAGAGAGTTCTATCATGGAGATTGTATTGCTGTGTGTGTGTATGGTTGTGTGCATGTGTGTATATATATATATTATACGAGGCAGTAGTTAGATACCTACAAATTTGTTTTTTTTTATAAGATTTATTTATTTATTTTGAAAGTCAGAGTTACACAGAGAGAGGAGAGGCAGAGAGAGAAGGAGGTCTTCCATCCAATGGTTCATTCCCCAATTGGCCAGAGCTACACCAATCCGAAGCCAGGAGCCAGGAGTTTTTTGCTGGTCTCCCACACGGGTGCAGGATTCCAAGCACTTGAGCCATCTTGCACTGTTTTCTCAGGCCATAGCAGAGAGCTGGATTGGAAGTGGAGCAGCTGGGTCTCGAACCGGCGCCCATATGGGATGCCGGTGATTCAGGCCAGGGCATTAACCCACTGCACCACGGCGCCAGCCTGGCAAATTTGCTTAATTAAAGGAACTTTAGCAATCTGTAGCTTGAACCTTATATTGGCCAATTTACTTTTTTGAGACTCACTTAATATCAGTACTGTCAAGTATGAATTATAAGTCTCAAGGAAAAATGCTATTCATTGGAATATAGAAGTACTACTATTTTTTATGTAATTCATTAGCTAAGTGTCATGTAAATTTGGGTGACATTGTTCTCAGTATTTGATTTTGTTTTACCTTGTGTTACTCTTGAAAGTAGATTGTTAAATCATTTAATATATCTCCTTTGCCAAATTCTGCTGTAAAAATCATTGCTCTACCATTTTTAGAAATTTTAGATAGGAACTGATGTATATTTGGAAATTTTGATTTTAGAATCAGCTTGTGCTTTTTTTTTTAAAGCACAATACACCAATTTTTAGTTTCTATCAAACCTTGCTAAATGAAATATAATTTTACCTGAGTCACAGAAAGTTGCTGAGACTTTCTAAATCTCATGAGAAAAAATTTACTGGAAATAATATTTAAATTTTCTGAGGTATGACCCTGAAATATCTAAGGTGACTTTTTGTGGCCAGGACATTTCAATTAATAGCTTAAGGAGATAGATGTGCACAGCAAAATGAATTCCCTAATAACATATATTAAACAAAAAAAAGATTTCAGAGTTAAAGTTGATTTGTATTCCAGTAACTTTGTGTAAAAATCTATATTCCAAAAATTCATTACTTCTTTTTGATGTAACTTTATAAAAAGTAAATTTAAAATTTATTTAATTCTCATGAAAGTCTTTGGAAGATACGCTATTTCTCATTTGCGTGAAAAAGACATTTAAAGTAAACGACTATTTGGACAGCATCATGGATTACTTGAAAATTAAATTTGTTAGTTTAAAGCACCAGATTTGTGACAGTCTATGTGGGCAGGATGTACCAATTCAATAATGATAATGGGCCTACCATGAATTTACTAACTGTAACCACAAAGTATGCTCAATGTTAATATTATAAAAGTAGACTAAGACCCACAGAAGTTACTATGGGAATGAGCAAGTAATTGTTCATAATTATCAGAGCAGGGATTGTCAGTCTACTATTTAATGAATAGTCTCAATTGATACAAACAGATGAGTTGTTCCCAAACACACTCTATTTTTAACTCTAACAACTGATATCTCAAAATATGAGTGACTATTCTAAAGAAATACTGGAATGGGAGGGTTACTTGAACAGACTTAAATTAATAAATATTACATTTATCATTCACTATTAATATCATTAGTTTCTAAAATGTATATATCTTATTTATTTGAAAGACAGAGTGACAGAAATCTTTGATCCATTGGTTCACTCCCCAAATGCCCATGATGGTTGAGGCTAAGCTGGACGGAAGCCAAGAGCCAGGATCTCTGTCCAGTTCTCCCTCTTAGGTAAAAGAGGCCCAAGCACTGGGCCTTCATCTGCTGCTTTTCCAGGCACACTAGCGGGGAGCTGTATCAGAAGCAGAGCAATTGGTGCTCAATATGGGATACCAGCATTGCAGTGTGCATCTTAACCTTTTATGACACAACACCAGCTCCCCCAGTACCATATCAAAAGAGTTTTTCTTTTTTTTTTTTTTAACTTTTATTTAATGAATATAAATTTCCAAAGTACGGCTTATGGATTACACTGGCTTCCCCCCCATAACATCCCTCCCACCTGCAACCCTCCCCTTTCCCACTCCCTCTCCCCTTCCATTCACATGAGGATTCATTTTCGATTCTCTTTATATACAGAAGGTCAGTTTAGCATACATTAAGTAAAGATTTCAACAGTTCGCTACCACACAGAAACATAAAGTGAAAAATAATAGATGATTTTTTAAATGATGATGAAATCAGATCAGACCTATTGTCATGTTTAATCCCAGTGAGAGTCAAGTTGGGAATTGCTAATTTCTTCTTTTTTTTTTTTTTTTTAACAGAAGATCAGTTTAATATACATTAAGTAAAGCTTTCAACAGTTTGCACTCACATAGAAACACAAAGTGAAATATACTGTTTGAGTACTAGTTATAGCATTAAATCTCAATGTACAGCACATTAAGGACAGAGATCCTACATGAGGAGTAAGTGCATAGTGACTCCTGTTGTTTACTTTACAAATTGACACTCCTGTTTATGGCATCAGTAATCTCCCTATGAACCAGTCATGAGTTTCCAAGGCTATGGAAGCCCCTTGAGTTCTCCGACTCTTTTCTTGTTCAGACAAGGTCATAGTCAAAGTGGAGGTTCTCTCCTCCCTTCAGAGAAAGGTACCTCCTTCTTTGAAGACCTGTTCTTTCCACTGGGATCTCACTCACAGAGATCTTTCATTTAGGTGTTTTGTTTGTTTGTTTGTTTTGTTTTTTTTTTTGTTTTTTTTGTTTGTTTGTTTGTTTGTTTGTTTTTTGCCAGAGTGTCTTGGCTTTCCATGCCTGAAATACTCTCATGGGCTTTTCAGCCAGATTGGAATGCCTTTAGGGCTGATTCTGAGGCCAGAGTGCTGTTTAGGACATCTGCCATTCTATCAGTCTGCTGAGTATCTCGCTTCCCATGTTGGATCACTCTCCCCTTTATTTATTCTATCTGTTAGTATTAGCAGGTACTAGACTTGTTTATGTGCTCCCTTTGACTCTTAGTCCTATAATTCTGATCAATTGTGAACTGAAATTGATCACTTGGACTAGTGAGATGGCATTGGTACATGCCACCTTGATAGGATTAAATTGGAGTCCCCTGGTATGTTTCTAACTCTACAGTTTGAGGTAAGTCAGCTTGAGCATGTCCCAAATTGTACATCTCTTCCCTCTCTTATTCCCGCTCTTATGTTTAATAGGGATCACATTTCAGTTAAATTTCAACACTTAATAATAACTGTATTTTCAAAGTCATGTTATATTAAAATTTTTGGTTTTTTATTTGAAAGAAAGAGACAGAGAGACACATAGAGACAGAGATCTTCCGTCCTCCCGTATACACCCTAAATGCCTCCAATGCCCATGTTCAGCTGGACTGAAGCCAGGAGCTGAGACTCAATCCAAATCTGTCACGTGGGTGGCAGGCACTCATGCACTTGAGCCATCACCTGCTGCTTGACACGATGCACATTAGCAGAAAGCAAGAATCAGAATGGAGCTCAGACTCAATTCCAGGCACCTTGATATAGGATGTGGATATCCCAAGCAGGAGCGATGAACTGTACCAAATGCCCAACCCCAAAACCATGTTCTCTCTGATGACATTGTTTGTCATTTTCTTCTGTGAAAAATCACATCATGGTTAAGTTTTAACAAGATGATGAAATTGTTTTCATAGGATAACTATAACATCTGTGTTAGCACATAGGAGATTTTAGAACATGGGATAGTTTTTTCCTTAGCAGCTTTTAGCAGTCTCAAACTACAAAAAAAGAAAAAAAAAGAAAGAAAAAATAGGCCTAAACACTTAAAAGCAGGAAGATGCCTTATGAATTAAACTTTAAAGCAATTCAGGAACAACATGTCTCACTGCCAAGTTATATTTAGTCTGCTTGGGGTCCATAGTTTCATCTTTTTAGATACATAAGATTATAAGAATTTTTAATTGCTCCTGCCTTATATAAAATATGAATAATAGTAATATGTATAACCTGACTACTTTGGAAAGATATGATGAGGAGGATTGGTGAGGTGCTTTCAAATTGCTCTAAGCTTCTTGGAACAAAAGCTTCAGACATATGCATTTTACAAATAAGTGAGCATGAATTGTGGCATAAAAGATCTACTGTTGTTATATACTACAGTGTTATATGCTGTGTACTTTTGATTTGGGAAATCTGTCTTTTTTGTTTAAAAAAGTTATTTTCATTTTTAATTGATGTTTATTTGTCTGCTTCTATTGGTTTGAAAGGCTGAGTGAAAGAGACTGAGAATCAGACCTTCTATCTACTGGTTCACTCCCCAACTGAGAGAAAGAGACTGAGAATGAGACCTTCCATCTACTGGTTCACTCCCCAACTGCTCTCAACAGCTAGGAGTAGGCCAGGCTGAATACAGGAATCAGGAACTCCATGGGCTTCTCTCACTTGGATGACAGAGACTCACTAACTGAGGCTTGGTCTGCTGCCAACTAGGTGCATTAGCAGGAAGCTAATGAGAAGAGCCAGAAGCAGGACTGTATCCCAGGTACTCTGATATTATATGCAGGAGTCCCAAGCATTGGCTTAAATAGCCATTCCATAATATCTGCCCCTTATTTTTATTTGAAAGGGAGAGATAGATAGATAGACAGATAGATAGATAGATAGATAGATAGATAGATAATGATACACAGATGAGACAGATCAATCAGTCTTTCATCCACTGGCTCATTCCCCAAATGCCCACAACAGCCAGTGCTGGGGGCTAAGCAAAGCCAGGAGATTGGAACTCAACCTGAATCTCCCAGGTGGGTAGCAGTGAATAATTTCCATAGTGTGAATTAGCAAGGAACTGGATTAAATGTAGAGGAACCAAGACTTTAACTTTAACTCTGTATCAGAGTGCGGGCATCCTAAACACTGTACCAAATGTCCACTGCATATCCTATTTCTCCATGAGAATACCATATCATTTTACCAACAGTAGCATCCACTGCCCCTAAAGGCAATTCACCATTCTGTAGAGAAATTTATGTTAACAATAGTAATTTTACTTTGGTTGTTAATGGAAGTAGCAATAAATAAACTTAGCTAATATTGTCATAAGTTATAAAAGGAAGTTTTTGTTTTATATATGAGAAGAGTTAACATAGCATTGTGTCTTTAGAAAATTCTTGATTTAGAGACTCAGCCAATGATATTCTCAAGGAAGAGGCTTTTTCCGCCTTTTTACTTTATTCCTTTGGTGTCGTTCTAAGGCTTTCTCGACTCAAGTTTTAAAGGTGACCTCTAATAGTTTACCTGACCACATGTTTCCTCTTTATATCTTAGATTCAGAAATCCTTGGAAGACCCCAGAAATTGTGTTTGATTGAATTATCTTGGGACATATGTCTCTCTGCAAGTCAATCACTGTAATGAGTAGAATATGCGATTGGTTCAGCCAAGGTCATGTTCTAGTGTGGTACTATGGTCTAGTCAATTTCTTTGGGAAAACAATGATTCTCAAATGGAAGTGGAGACTGATTGTTAAACCAAAGTTCAATTTTTGATGTGGAAAAATTTGATCTAGAGATGTTGGAGCTTCAAAAGTTAATGCCTCTTTGAAATAAGTTGTTTATTTTACTTTATTTATTACATTATTTTATTAAAAGAGAGAAGTGTAAAGGTTATGACCAGGGTTGCATGCCCATGAGTATCAGAATATATCATGTTTGCCTTCAAAATTACATTTCAATAATGGAGCGCCTTCTTCTGATTTTGTTACTAAAATACAATTTTTCTACTGAGTTTCCCTTCCAATGAATTGCTAAAAGTTTCTAGGTATATTTATGTATTGCAGAAAGCAACCCTGGTTTTCATTTTTCACTTCTCCCTGGCTTCTGGTTCTGGTTTACTAATCATCACTGTACCTTCCTATTTTGGTGTACTGCTTTGATTTATCTTAAGGTCATAGAATTTGGTGTACATTGCTTGGCTGGCTTCTGACCATTTCAGATCTCCTATAAAGGCAGTCCTGGCCACCTTATCTAAAGGATATTCACATCATGCATCATAGTAGCTTATTTTATTATTCTGATAAAATTAATTTTCATCTGCAATTCTGTATACTATTTATTTTTAATTGCTGAAGTTCTATTTCATTGACTTCTTCACATGAGACTGTTAACTTTATGACAGACACTATCTCATTCAGACTGTTTTGCACCTCAGCCTATTCCTTAAATCTAGAATCGTGCCTGGCATATGGAAGTTGTGATGCACATTTGGAGAGGGTAGAATTGAATATGATGTCTCTGACTGTAACTTTTTTCTCTCTTGGTTCTGGATCTCCAGTATGGGCATGAACTTTCCTTTAATTTCCTGCTGAACAGGTTGAAATTTAAAATGTAATAAAAATAAAAAATTATGTTAAAATTTATAACGGGTACTAAGTATGTCAATTTCATATCTCAAAGGTGCCACATAAACCATATTTGCTATTAGAAGATCCCAAAGAAGTTCTTTTTTACATAGTTCCAGGCTGTGCCTGTGAGCTTCACCAGTTTCCCTCTCCTATGCTCTCTGCTCCAAGAAATGATCTTGATCATGGCCATCCTATGATCCAACCTGGAGAAAGCCAGTCAATGTCTCTTCTTTCAGTCTAAAACTTTCGAGTTCACTTTATATTCTCAGTTGACCTCTTCCAAGGATGATTTCCTTGAATATTTGTACATCCTTTAAGGAAAATTCTACCTCAACCACAGAGGTACAATCTGGCACAATGCCTTCCAAAGAAAAATCCTATTGAAACACAGTAGTCCTACATAAGTCCCTTTCCAGATAAACAAAACATTTTATTGACTAATAAAAGTGTGAGACATCAACAGTCTAGTTTAGTAGCCTGATGTCTAACCAAGCTCAATTTGTTTACAATGGAAAATGGGGAAAATGTTTATTTTTCTCCTTAAGCTCAAGTTAATTGAACTTTCAAGTCTTTGCTTAAATCCTTAGAGATCTCTATTGTTGATGTGTTATGTCTGTGGGCACAGTTTTCAAAAGGATTTCCCTCAAGAGTTTTCTAAAATGTTCAGGGACAGCACATTTCTAAATCTGTACTTGGAAAAATCTACTCTAAGGAAAACACAATGTGCAGAAATGCAACTCGACTTACAACATAGCCAAACTCTTTATATTATCTTACAGAGCAGTTGCATTCCTTGGAGTCACATCAAAATCATAAAGCACGTTTTCAGTGCACACTTTTCCTGGAACAATAGGACAGTATCCCTGAAATTAGAAGTTTTTCTAAAAATTAGAAGACAGAAAATCTCCTAACTGCATTAAAAAGACAAGTTGTTTAGTTTCATTTTGATTTGTTTGTTCCACTCTTTCACTCTTACCATGCCAGCTTTAGATTTCAGAGATATAAGCATGAAGTTTAAATCTAAGTCCACGTGAAAGTATCCTGTATGCCTGTTCTCCAAAATCATCTCTACTGGTAACAGGTCAATTTAAGGCTTTTGTGTGCTCCTCCCAGGAATCACTGTCCTTTCTATCTCTCAACCTAGCATCATGTTCTAATTAGCCAGCAATACTACCTTGAGGGGAGTACTCGAAAGTGAGATTCTCAAGTGCAAAATGTATAATAAATGTTTTCACAAAAATTCACATATCTGGCCAATTGTTCTCCAACAAGAGAACTATATAACAATTTTAGTTATAGTTATCTTCTTATAATTTACATGTTCATAATATTCAGAAAAGTGACACAGGGTTATAACCATCTCATTATCATGAAGAAAGAATATACCATGTGTGTTTAAAAATTTTGGGAACTGGTTGGTCAGTTGTGATGAAGATAATAATCAAGAGTTGCTGCTTGTATTTTCCCCTGATAAACTTCAGTTCCTCTTGAGGTAATCGAATTGTTCCTCCACATGTGAATTGTGAAGCCGTTTTCCTTTGAGGAATTACACAGTTGTCAGTGGGGGACCTGATATAATTTGGAGGTTAAATATGGAGGCAGATTTAAGAGCAGTTTTGTAGTTCCTCCCACCAGGCTTTTAATGATAAAGGGCAATCACTTGAACTTAGAGTTTGCTGACCTTTAAGGCCAAAGATCTTGAGAAGGAAGAACCCATGTTAATGGCTTAATAGAGAGTAGTTGAGAAATCTGACAAATGGAATTCATTTTAGTAGCACTTTAATGAAGGGCGAATTTGGCAAGAGGAGCTGAGAGGCTGACAAGTCAAAGGTTGAGGTGGTAATGGACTCAATGTCTCTTGAATTATTGGGACTTCAATTTCAATGATTTAGTAGAAGATATACTTAAGACCGTCATGGATAGAGCTCTCAGAGGTGTCATTTTCTCAATCCTCTCAACCCTACTATTTCTAGAAATTACTTCCTCTCACTCATTATTGCCTTTGCCTTGACTACTTGCATAGACTATTATTTGTTAAGCTTGCAAATTAGTATGCAACATGTCACCGTTCATTGCCACTGTCCATCTTCCAAATTTCAGACAGAATTTTTTTTCTAAAATATAATTTAAAATTTTATATTGCTGAAAAGAAAGTAAACTGCTTCTACTTTAATGAACAATTATGTGCCAATATCCATCAAAATTTAAAATTCAAATATAGCTTTGCCAAGCAATTTAACTTCTAGAATTTCATCTTATAATGATGCTCACCCAAGAAAAATGATGAATGCATTAGAATATGCATTGCAGTAAAGTCAGCAAGGATTTGGAAAAGGCTAAATGACTATCAGTAAAAGGCCAGCTAAATTGATTGTGGTATATTCATGCAAAGGAATTTGTGTAGCCATAAAGATGAATAAAACAGAACTGTGAGTATAGAAAACATGGCTTTGTATACAAATATTTATATGCAGATGAATATGTGCGTGTTAGTTTTGGATTACAAGTTATTAATGAAAAAAACACTTGTAAATTTCTATTACCAGATTTTTTTTAGTTTATTTCGAGTCATATAGTTAGCTTTCATTCTAGAAGTTGCTTAAAACAGAAATTCTCTTTTATCATTTAAAAAATCCTTTATTGAACACTTACTTAATTAAAACTACATAAAATATTGAGTCCATTTTTTTACTACTTAAATAACTCTTCTGTAAAGTGTGAAACTTGAGGCTTAGGAGCCAATTGTTTATCCAAGAGAACTGAAAGAGTCAAAAATAGATCTCCTGGCTGAAACCTGAAATTTATTCTCTCTGTTAGGAGATACCTCCAGTAGTGATGTAAAGATGAAGTAACAGCAGTGAATTTGCAAAGCAGATTTCCTTAGAAGGGTAGATTGTTTCATGATGAGGCAATTGCAGAAATGTTCATTAGGAAAATGACATTAAATGAGCAGAATTTTGAGAGCAAAAAGAAGAGAGTTAAAGTTTAAATCAGGTATACTTATTTCTGTAGGTCAGAAAAGTAAATATTGAAAATTTCATTGGCTTTATTTATGGCATTGCTAATGATAAGGCTAAATATGGGAAGTTTCCAGTCTCTCCCAGGATCTTGATTTTCCAAGAGTTCTGAATGTTAGAGAGAAGGGAAAAAATGAACAATGTGGACAGCTTAGGGTACAGGTATTCTGGGGAAAATTAATGAATCTTTAATCAGCTGAAATTTAAGAATAAATTCTTAATGTCATAATCATGAATATGTGGGTATTTTAAATCAGTTTTTTAACATTATATTTTAATTTTATTTTGTGGTTGCAAGTAAATAAAAGATCTCTCTTAACAAACTTCTAAGGGTTCTAGTGTAATTTCTTTAGCAAAACATTTTTTTAAAAAAAAGATTTTATTTATTTATTTGAGAGGTAGAGTTACAGACAGTCAGAGGGAGAGAAAGAGAGAAAGATCTTCCATCTGCTGTTTCACTCCCCAAATGGCCACTATGGCTGGAGCTGGGCCGATCACAAGTCAGGAACAAGGAGTGTCTTCTGGGTCTCCCATTCGGGTGCAGGGGCCCAAGTGCTTGGGCCACCTTCCACTGCTTTCCCAGGCCATAGCAGAGAGCTGGATTGGAAGAGGAGCAGCTGGGACAAGAACCAGCGCACATATGGGATGCTGGCAACATAGGCGGAGGATTAACCCACTGCACCACAGCACCAGCCCTTCAAAACATCTTTCACGTGGGTTTAGAATCTAACATGTATGATGTATCTGTAAAGAACTATACTAATAAACATCAAATTATAGTATGTTTACAGAAAATTGCGCAAACCATTAATAGTAAATGAATGTCATAGGACTTCCAATTTGATTTAGCTACCAAAATTTTAACATAGAATGTCCTGAGAACAAAATAGGCCACCCTGTGTTCATTCCCATTCACGGCTGTGTTCAAAGGAAACTACCCACCTTCTTGAATTCTCACACCATTGACTACTTTCTTGTACAATAGAATTGTACAGTCTATATGTTTTAGTTTGGTTTATTTCATTCTACTTTATATCTGTAAAACTCACCAATATATTGATTTTTTTATATCTTTTAAATTTGTTTAGCCTTCCATTGTACGAATATAGTATACCTCATTTATTTATTATTCACATACATTTAAGAAATTTCAAGTTTGCAGTTACTATGTACAGTGCTGCTATGCACATGTCAATACATGTCCTTTGGTACACATAAGTGAGCCCTTCTTAGAAAAGTGAAATTAAAGATAAGTTTATTTTGGTGTAAAAAATAATTGAAGTCCATGCAGTTTTTTCAAAATACAAATTTTTTATGAAAATATATGTCTTTTTGTGTTTTGTGACTACTAGGTCATAAGATAAACATAGGAAGACAGACATATTCAGCTTTATTACATATAATCAGTTTTCTATAATTATACCAATTTTGCTTGTTTTAAAGAGTAGGAGAATTATTTATTCTTGGTTCTTATCAACCATTGGTACTACTAATACTTTAAATTGTAGTCATTCTGTTGTGTGTGTAAATGTGTGTATAGTAGAACTAAATTTTTATTTAATTTCCATTTCCTTAATGATATTTATCTCTTTTTTTTACATTGATGGGATATTTGGTATCTCTTTTTGCTGAATTGCCTATTCAAGCCTTTACTGTATTTATCCATTTGGCTGACTGTGCTTTGCTCTTTATATATAATTGAATTGTCAGACACATGTAATTAAAATATGTTCTCATGTTTGGTGACTTGTCCTTTTCAATTTCATTGCTATGTTTGATTAACAAAAGTTCTGATTTTAAGGTTGCTCAATTTATTGTTGTAATTGCCTGCATGTTTGTACTTTTCTTAAGAAATACATGTTTTCCCAGGATCATGAAAATATTCTCCACTGTTATTTTGTAGAACCCAGCTAATCAACAGAAATTTCCTTGTTGATAAAAATGTTCTGTCAGTGGTGATTAATGATGTAGTTTTTAGTCATATATGGATACTGAACTACTACAATGTGGATACTATAATTAATAACTGAATTTTAAATTTTACTTCAAATGTAAATGTTGCTTGTGGCTAGTAGTTTTCATATTGAATAATAGCATAGTTTATTTTTTAAATTATTTCACTCTTAGCTCTATAATCCAACTAGAATGGAGTTTTGAGAGCCACTTTGGAAATGACATCTTTTCTTACTGGATTGCCATCAGTATATATTTTACAGAATAGTATTCTTAAACTTATGCTATTGCATACATTTTTGATCATATCACACTCTTATTTATGGTAACTTTGCAGTTTTTAAAATTTGTTGATTTGAAAGGCAGAGCTACAGAGAGAGAGAGAAAGAGATCTTCTATATGCTGGCTCACTCCCCAAACTCCCCAAATGGCCACAATGGCTGGGACTAGCCAGGCCAAAGCCAAGATCCAGAAACCCCATCTGGGTGTCCTACAAGTGTGGCAGGGTCCCAAGCACTTTGACCATCATCCATTGCCTTCCCAGGTCCATTACCTGGGAGCTGGGTTAGCAGCAGAGCAGCCTGGACTCGAACTGTAGCTCTGATATGAGATGCCAGCATCCCAGGCAACAGCTTATCCTGCTGTGCCACAACATTGGCCCTACAATGTTTTCTTATTTATGTATTATAATTTAATGTTTTAATTTTAAAAAATTTATTTTCGTCTGCTTCAAATGTGGAGAAAGAGATCTTCTATCTACTGTTTCACTCCCCAGATGCTCACAACAGCCAGCCAGGACTTGGCCATACAAAGTCAGGGTCCTGGAACTCCATCTAGATCTCCTATGTGGATAGTAGGAGCCTAAGCTCTTGAGCTATCATCTGCTGCCTCCCAGAATGCATAAGCCAGAAACTGGGTTGAAAATGCATTTGGCAGTCCTACAAGAGATGTGGGTCTACAATTGGCAGCTTAATCTCCTGTGACACACCTGTGTCCCATCTCTCTTTTTTCATAATTACTTAGTGTTGCTGTAGATTAGTTCTGAGAGGAGGAGCGTGGTGGGGACAAGGGGCGCAGAGTCACCACACAGACCCCAGGAGTTGGGTGAAAGTGGGCCAGAGGCGAGCAGCCTGCAGACTCATTTATTTCAGTTGGTATGACAGCTTATATAGCCAAGACAGCCAATCTGGTCAAGGGACAGTCTATGCCCTAACCAATCACACCCTATTGCCAGGTAGTATCCAAAGCCATCCAATCACAGCCTGTTAGGCAGGCTCCTCTGTCATGTGGTTTCTGAAACCATCTAATCATGACCTGTTGTCAGGCAGGCTCCACTGTCATGTGGTTTCCAAAACCATCCAATCACAGCCTATTGCCAGGCAGTTTCTGTTGCCAGTGGCCGTCTTGGCATGGCCTCCTCATTCCACCACATTTCCCCATTTTCATTTATTTTTGAGCAACAGGAAGCATGATTCTTGGCCCTATCACTGTTGACCCCATTTCCATGTGGTCTCCATATGTGGCTGTGCCTGTCTTAGGTTGTCCCCCAGGGGATCTTACCCGTTATTGACTAACCAGCGCTCAAAATGGGAGACCATAGGAGTGCTTGCCCAGATAGGGGTAGGAATGAGGAACAATGGTAATCAGGAATGGCATGACTGCACACAGGCTGTGGGCCGTTTGAGTGGCTGACCAGAGCTAGTGGAGTATAAAACAGTAATGGATGTGGCTATGGGCAGTTTCTCAGGGTAGGATGATAGGGCAGGTGCGTCTGCTAACAAGGCAGACTTTCAGTCTTGTTCAGCTGCTTCTGGTTCGCTGTCAGTTGCAGGCTTGATGTTTCTGGCTGGTACCCAAATGGGCTGTCCCGCGTTCTCTGGAAAGACACAGCATATCCTCGACCCTTGGTTAGCAGAAGCCTTTTTACAGGCGTTGGAATCCAAGGCCTGAATTCTGCATCCACTCCTACATTAACGGCAAACATGCAAGTGGGTTGGGGTCTAGTGGCTGCCCTGAGAGCCTGGGTGCCTGGGGACTGCCACAAATGTGGGGATCCTCACTGGGTGCAGATTGGATGACCTTGCATGGGTTATCGCCTCGAGATCCTCTAAGTTCATTCCATGGGTATTTGGGGGCTGGCTGACTAGGCATTGCTACATTGTTTGCTACATTGTTATTTTCACTGTCAGAGGAGAGCTCTCTCTCTAAGTCATCAACTGTTGCCTGTGAGGCAGAGGCCTGGAGTGACAGGCTCTGATCACTCACAGATTCACTGGTAATCTGTGTGGGGTTCTGAGAGGGGGTATCTTTCCCATGTTTGAGGGCTTAAGAGCGGTGCACCACGCCAACTCTAGCCAAAGGAAAGACACCCATAGCACTGCTGCCATAACAAAACAAATTCCTAGCACCTCATTGGCTGATGGCATTATGCAGGGGGTCCCCTGCCTTAGACAAACAGACAGTGGTGTATCAGATCTTACGTATGTCCTGTGCTTAGTGGGAGACTTCCTTGATTCGTTAGGTCAAGGCCATGTGCCCACATGGTGTCCCCAGAGCGTCACCTCTCTCGAGT
Organism: Oryctolagus cuniculus; assembly: GCF_964237555.1. Classification (NCBI taxonomy): domain Eukaryota; kingdom Metazoa; phylum Chordata; class Mammalia; order Lagomorpha; family Leporidae; genus Oryctolagus; species Oryctolagus cuniculus. The sequence continues at coordinate 99,841,140 of NC_091434.1, forward strand.
GAGGGGAGATGACTTGGTTCTGAATTCTGGGATGATCGGTCCATTATGTGAATTCACAGGGCGAACTGAAAGTAAAAGGAGGAGCCAAGAAGCAGCGTTACACTTCTGGGTGGTGTGTGCCTAACCTGGGGTCACATAGACCGAGGACAAGGACTAGGAAAGGGGCGTAGGAGGGGGTTCTGTGCTCACCCTCACAGAACTGAACAGCACACAAACACCGAGGGGCCTACTTGCTGAAATCAAGGGGGGACCTTACTGAGTCCGACATGCTGTCTCTCTCTCAGTCATGTTGGTGTGCCAGATGTTGAGGTTGATTTCTTCTGAGAGAAGGAGCGTGGCAGGGGCAAGAGGTGCAGAGTAACCACACAGACCCCGGGAGTCGGGTGAAAGCGGGCCAGAGGCGAGCAGCCTGCAGACTCATTTATTTCAGTTGGTACAACAGCTTATATAGCCAAGGCAGCCAATCCGGTCAAGGGACAGTCTATGCCCTAACCAATCACAGCCTGTTGCCAGGCAGGCTCTGCTGTCATGTGGTTTCCGAAACCATCCAGTCACAACCTGTTGTCAGGCAGGCTCCACTATTCTTGGCCCTTCCTAATTATAGATGAATTTTCAAATTGTCAATATCAAAAAGTACTTTCTGGGAATTGATTGGGATAGTATTAAATCTAAGGGTAATTTGGAAATAACTGGCATCTTTAAATATTGTTTCTTTCATTTGTGAATATGGTAATTCTTTCCAATTATTTATCCTTTCTTCAATTTCAATAGTTTTTTAGTGTTCTTTGTAGAAATCTTGTAGATTTGGAGTAGGAAAAAGTAAAATTCTTAAAGATTAATTTTATAATTCTTTATTGCTGGTATGTAAAAATTCAATTGGTTTGTAAATTGACCTTATATATGCAGTAATATTGCCAATTTCCCATTTAGTTTTAGCATTTTGTGGATTCTTTTGAATGTCTATGTATGCATATGCAAACATGTCACTTGGGAACAGCTGAGTTTTATTCCCTCCTCTCAAAAGCTCTTATCTTTCTTATTGTCTTTCATGGATTATGTCTTCCATTTATTCTTTGAATATATGTGTTGATGACAGGCACTGTTATTGTTTCCAGATATCAGGGAAACAGATTATAATAATTTACTTTATAATGATATTGACTTATAAGAGTTTTAAATTAAATTCAATTCCTTTATAGCCAATATTAAAAAAAGATATATACTAATAATATAGCCCACTAACTAGCAAAGGATAATTATAAAACGCATAGTCATTTCCATTCATTATATATATATATATTGATCAGATACTATTTTCATTATATTATAGACCTCAATTAAAAAAATCAATGATCTGAATAGACATTTCTCTAAGGTGAAATGTCCAAGAAAGAAATGAAGATGCTTAATGTCAATACTGAAGGAGTAAAAACCCAAACTAAAATGGGGTAACTCTTAATAACCTCTAAAATAAAAAACAGGTTATAGCAAATGATTGTTAAGTATGTGAGGAAATTGGAACCATCTTACAAACCTGGTTGGATTTAAAAAGTATAACCATTTGTAAACATGTAACTACTCCATGATCCCCACATTTCCACTCTTGGTATATAACCAAGAAATTAAAAATGGATGTTTAAACAAAAACTTGGATGTGAATGTTCACAGAACTAATTTTCATGATACCTAAAGAGCTAAAGCAGAGTGCCCATCAACTGATAAATTTTGATAACATACGGTGCACCCATAAAATAGAATACTATTCAGCAACTAAAAGCAGTGAAGGCCAACTACATGCTTCTATATGGATGAACATTGAAAACATTAGCTTTTATTAGTATGATTTTGTAAAATAAAATTGTATGGTTCCATGTATGTGAGATACTCAGAAAAGAGTAATTTATAGACAGAAGGTGATGCTTATGATATTAATAGGGTTTTTTTTTAAGGATTTTTATTTATTTATTTGAGATGTAGAGTTACAGAAAGAGAGAGGGAGAGCAGTGAAAAATGTCTTCCATCCACTGTTTTACTCCCCAAATGGCTGCAATGCCTGGCTGGGCTGATCCAAAGCCAGAAGCCAGGAGCTTATTCCAGTCTCCCACATGGGTACAGAGGCCGAAATTCATGGGCCATCTTTCACTGCTTTCCCAGGCCATAACAGAGAGCTGGATCCAAACAGCAGCAGCAGGGACAGGAACTGATGCCTATATGGGATGCTGGTACTGCAGGTAGAGAATTAGTCTGCTGTGCACAGCGTTGTTCCAATGAGGTTGCTGAATGAGGAAATTACTACTAATTGGTATGACTTTTCATTTTGAGTATAAAAAATTCTAAAATTAGATGTTGGTAAACATTGTGCAACTCTGTGATGACTAAAAATAACTTTATTGTATAGTTTCAATGTGTGAATAGTATAAAAATTATATCATTGGGGCTGGCATTGTGGCATAGCAGGTTAAGCTGCTGCCTGTAGTGCCAATAGCCCATATGTGCACCAGCTCGAGTCCCAGCTCTCAGCTTCTGATCCAGCTCCCTGTTAATGCACCTGGGAAAGCAGCAGAGAATGGCCCAAATTCCTGGGCCCCTGTACCCATGTGGGAGAACCAGAAGAAGTTCTCAGCTCCTGGCATTGGCCTGACCCAGCTCTGGCTGTTGCAGCCATTTGGAGAGTGAACCATTGTGTGGAAGACCTCTCTCTCTTTCTCTTTCTCTATCTAACTTTGCCTGTCAATAAAAAAAAAAAAAAAAAAAAAAAAAAAAAAAAAAAAAAAAAAAAAAAAAAAAAAAAAAAACTTAAAATAAATTATAACATTAAACCTAATTAAAAAGATAAAGAAGAAAAAGAATGGATATCATGCAAATACATACTGATTAACAATATGATTTTTTAATGTTCATTTTAATTCTTTGTTTGAAAGTCACAGAGACATGACAGATCTTCCATCTGCTGATTCACTCCCCAAATGCTTGCAATGGCTGGGTCAAGATGAAGTCAGGAACCAGGAACTCAACCTGAGTTTCTCCCATGGGTGGCAGGGAGGATCTCAACTACTTGAGCCATCCTTTGCTGGCTCGGATGAGGGATCTGCAATTGAGAATGCAGCCACAAGTTGAATCAAGGCACTCTGATATGGGAGGCAGGCATGCTAACTGCTGTCCTAACTGTGACAGCAAATTCCCACCCCAAATAATATGAATGTTTTAAAGAAATATTCAAAAACAGCTTTTGACATCTCCAAATATTTCCATTAATTAGTAGTCTTACTTTTTTGTAAGATTGTCTGTAGTCTATGAATTTAGAACCAGTTCTCTGTTTGAGACAACTAGTTACCTAATAATTCATTGAAACAGATTGTATCTTCAAAAAATGAAATATTGATAATTATAGTAAAACAGACAATCTACATAACCCTTGTATTACCATTCAACAATTCGTTCCCAAAATTAATATGACATGTTTTTGAAAGTAGTTAATGTGCTTAAATCTAAGATTTTTTTTAGTCTTAAACCTTTTGAAAAGACAATGTATAATTCAAGTAATCTAAAAAGTAATGTTTCTCATTTACTTATTTTTATTTATTTGAAAGGATTAGCAAGAAAGAGAGAAACACAGAAAGAGAGAGAGAGAGAGACATCTTCCATCCCCTGGTTCACTCCCCACAAATGCCCACAAAAGCCAAGGTAAGCTAGGCCAAAACCAGGAGCCAAAACTCCATCCAGTTCTGCCACATTGGTTGCCAAGAACCAAGCCCTGGAGCCATCATTTGCTGCTTCTAAAGTGTGTGTTAGCAGAAATCTGGATCCCAAAGGAACGTGAGACTTGATGCCAGGTACTCTGATGTGAGATGTGAATGTCTCAAGCAGCAACTTAACCTGCTGGGGTATAATGTCCACACAGAAATTTAACTTAAATTTTTGTACCTAACCAAATAAAGTAATATCTTTTCTTTCCTTTTCTTTTTTTTTTTTTTTTTTGGACAGGCAGAGTGGACAGTGAGAGAGAGAGAGAGAGAGAGAGAAAGGTCTTCCTTTGCCCTCCAATGGCCACTGTGCCATTATTGAGACATATTTGTGGTGAAGAATATATTTCGTAGCTATAACTGTAGCACCTGTTTCCATTTTGGCCAGATACATAAGTGACCTCAATGATTTTTATGAGTGTGATGGAGTTTTTAAATTGATAGATCTAAGAAACATGGTTTTAGATGATGCCATGAATGCCATAAGCAAATATAAAGCTAATTAAGAACATGCTTTTGTAACATGTGAGACATCAACTTTGTTTTAATGTTGTTTTACAAAGCTATTGTTTGTTGAAGCTGTGGTCAAATACACATAATAGAGATCACCTTTTTACCATTTTACATATACAGTTTATTAACATTAAGGATATTGCTATTGCTGTGCAATGATCATACTATCACATTATGTTGTGTGTCAGAATACCCTTTTTGAAATGCTGACATCTATTACACTGTCTGTATGCACCACATTTTGTTAATAAGTGTTTATATCGTCTTCCAGATGTGTGATATAGCAGATACTACACAACTCCAGGACTTATTTGCATTCAATACGTTCTCTGACGTGTATTATACCTGTTCTAATATCTTCAGCAAACATTTGACATCTGTGAGCCTCAGAATAGGAGTAACAGTGGCCCACATTGTGTTGCAGTGAACTAAGCGTGGGCTTGGAATAACATCCCATGTGAGAGTACAGCTTTGAATGTTAGCTGTTATGTTTTTGAACCAGCCCCCTATGAATGAATCAGAGAAGGCAGCAGATTATGCCCCAAGTGCTTGGCGTCTGCCACCCACATGGGAACTTTGGATGGAATTCCCGGCTCCTGGTTTTGGCTTGGCCCGCCCTGGCTGTTTTATCCATTTGGGGAGTAAACCAGTGGATAGAAGATTTCTCTCTATCTTCCTCCCTCTCTCTCTCTCAGCCTCAAGTAAATAAATACATCTTTTAAAAAATAATAATTTTACCTGTTTGCTTCAGAGATTTTATAAACGTCGGATGAGACAGTATTATCTCTGTTTTAACTTTTTAATAATTGAAACAAAGTTAGTGTCCATAATTACAGTTGCCAAATTTTCACATGGCACATACAAGGATGAAGTACAGGATTAGAGAATCACAGACTGGCGTGCAGGACACGTGAAATAATATTATAGGGGGGGATTATCTTGTATTTCTTTTTCTTTTGATCCTATAGGTTTAAAACCTAAACCACTTTTCAGTTCTAACATTCAATGACTTCAACATTTCAAATCATTGTTACAACAACCAATAATGGTTTCAAATTAATTTTGTGATGTCTAAAAGAACACAATGTTAATTTCTGCTCTATTAGTTGGAATAGAACAATCATGTTTGTAGGGAAAGTTCAGGAAAAACTGTGAAGATAATATTTTTTGAGTAGAAAATTATTGTGTTTTTGTTGGCTACAACAAGCTCAGTTCTGATCACATCACTGACATTATTATAATGTCATGGTATTAAATTGTGTTAATCAAAGTGTTATGTCCTGATAAAGAGATGCCTTCATTCCATGTACTAGGCAGTTCCCATGTGGAAGATGTTCTCTAATACTGGATACCACAATGTGAAAGAAACATTGGCAAATTACTGTGTGCTCAGAACAGTGAAGTGTCTGAAAACTGGCACATGAAGGAAAATGAAATGTTTTGGGGGGAATTTTGTCTGGAAGCAAAAAAGACTTAGGAGAGCCACAAAAGATACTTTAAAATATTTGAGTGCTGTTGGACAAAGAACATATTCTATGTATTCATGTGTCTCTCCCACACAATTAGTATGCATTTTTAAAGTTTTAGTGAAGCAGTTGCTAGCTTCTTATAAGGCAGATTTTTGAAATGATGAATGCTCTGAAATGATAGAGAACATAAAGAGATCATATAGTGAGATTATGCCCATTACCCAGATCTCCCACATAGGTGGCAGGAACAGAATTTCTTGAGCCATAACCCACTGCATACCAGGGTCTGCATTAGCGAAAAGCTGGAGTCAGCAGCTGGAAACGAGAATCAAACCCAGGCACTTTGACATAAGACACGGGCCTCTTAACCCACAGAATAAATACAGTCCATCTTGCTCAAAGCAGGAATGGAATGTCATTCTTACTGAGAAGTCTGAAGAAACCCAAGGCCTCTGACAGCTCCATAAGGCTGATACTTAATTTACTTGATTATAACACTTTGTGGAGGGCTGTAAATGTAAAGATAGATAAATAGTTTTAGGTTCAGGGTTACCAATGGATGAATCATTTGAAGAGGGTGCAGAATTAGAGAGAAAAGATCTAGAAAGAAGGAGGCATTAAGAAAGCTGAACCATTTTAATGACTAAGATAGTAGATGTGCAACACTGTGTCTAAGACTCTAAAATGAGTAGGTCACTAGAATGTCTATTGGGCTTTCAGAGTTGGTGTTAAATGTGCTGTCTTAAATGACAATGTAAAATCACAGTTTCACAGGAGCAGCTGGGCATCTCTTAAAAGTAGTTTTCTTTGCTCATTACACTCCTAAGTAACTTGATATTAAATCCTGAGGTGACCTGAATCTGTCTCTATTACTCGCAGTTTAAGGAATCCTAATTAGTATATACCTTTATGTTCAAGGGTTTCATTTTTTCAAAAGGTAGAATGTGAACAGCAAGGAGTCTTAAAAAAAAAAAAAGAGAGAGAGAGAGAGAGAGAGAGTACCCAGGCTTTAAAGGAAGCATGGAATGAATACATTCAGAATATTTTTTAACTCTCATCACCCCCTAGTCAAAACTGGGCTGATTTCTTCTGAAACAAGCAGTTTTATTATAATGTGGTCTTCCGTAGGTTTCTCCTTAATAATGTAATTGAAATTGTTCAGTGCTGCGGCATAGCTGGTAAAGCTGCCGGCTACAGTGCTGGCATCTCATATGGGCACCGGTTCAAGTTCTGGCTGCTCCTCTTCTAATCTAGCTCTCTGCTGTGGCCTGGGAAAGCTGTAGAAGGTGGCCCAAGTGCTTGGGCCCCTGCACGTGTGTGGGAGACCTGCAATAATCTCCTGGCTCCTGGTTACGGATTGGCGCAGCTCTGGCCATTGCAGCCATTTGGGGAGTGAACCAGCAGATGGAGGACCTCTCTCTCTCTCTCTGTGTAACTCTTTAAAATAAATAAATAAATCTTTAAAAAAGCATTGTGGCCCATGACCACTTATAATAGAATCAGGAAATCTCAAGGACACTTGTAAAAATACATATTGCTGGTGCTCATACCATTGAATAAGATTCAACGTAGGCAGAATCTCTGGAAGCGAGTCCTTAGAATCTGCTAGTTAATCAGTTACCCATATAACTTCCTTGCACCTG